>NC_065445.1:146637493-147237493 GCF_917563875.1 Diabrotica virgifera virgifera | reverse complement strand
GTCTACAAAGCCACGTTATTCGCTACACATTCTTCAATAACGGAGAAAAACCGTGATGTGAAAGGAAACGGCGATTGCATTTTATTTCACTTCGACCACCACTGATATTCTACACGACGTGTTTCGAGCTCATGTCAAGCTCTCGTCAGGAACATCTAGGTGGATGGTCGAGGTGTAAGAAAATGCTTTTGGCCTTTCTGGTAATAATAAAATAACCAGACTTCAGTACACTTGGTTCGACATCTGTATGAATTAAACGAAAAGATTTCTCTGATATACAGAAGAAATCTTTTCCGTAGCGGACGCGAAAATGTAAATTTCAAAGTCTTCATAAAAGACGATGAACGACAAAAGACACCTCTTTGTGTCACAGATTTGTCTACAAAGCCACGTTATTCGCTCCACATTCTTCAATAACGGAGAAAAACCGTGATATGAAAGGAAACGGCGATTGCATTTTATTTCACTTCGACCACCACCGATATTCTACACGACGTGTTTCGAGCTCATGTCAAGCTCTCGTCAGGAACATCTAGGTGGATGGTCGAGGTGTAAGAAAATGCTTTTGGCCTTTCTGGTAATAATAAAATAACCAGACTTCAGTACACTTGGTACGACATCTATATGAATTAAACGAAAAGATTTCTCTGATATACAGAAGAAATCTTTTCCGTAGCGGACGCGAAAATGTAAATTTCAAAGTCTTCATAAAAGACGATGAACGACAAAAGACACCTCTTTGTGTCACAGATTTGTCTACAAAGCCACGTTATTCGCTACACATTCTTCAATAACGGAGAAAAACCGTGATATGAAAGGAACGGCGATTGCATTTTATTTCACTTCGACCACCACCGATATTCTACACGACGTGTTTCGAGCTCATGTCAAGCTCTCGTCAGGAACATCTAGGTGGATGGTCGAGGTGTAAGAAAATGCTTTTGGCCTTTCTGGTAATAATAAAATAACCAGACTTCAGTACACTTGGTACGACATCTATATGAATTAAACGAAAAGATTTCTCTGATATACAGAAGAAATCTTTTCCGTAGCGGACGCGAAAATGTAAATTTCAAAGTCTTCATAAAAGACGATGAACGACAAAAGACACCTCTTTGTGTCACAGATTTGTCTACAAAGCCACGTTATTCGCTACACATTCTTCAATAACGGAGAAAAACCGTGATATGAAAGGAAACGGCGATTGCATTTTACTTCACTTCGACCACCACCGATATTCTACACGACGTGTTTCGAGCTCATGTCAAGCTCTCGTCAGGAACATCTAGGTGGATGGTCGAGGTGTAAGAAAATGCTTTTGGCCTTTCTGGTAATAATAAAATAACCAGACTTCAGTACATTTGGTACGACATCTATATGAATTAAACGAAAAGATTTCTCTGATATACAGAAGAAATCTTTTCCGTAGCGGACGCGAAAATGTAAATTTCAAAGTCTTCATAAAAGACGATGTTCCTAGATGTTCCTAACGAGAGCTTGACATGAGCTCGAAACACGTCGTGTAGAATATCGGTGGTGGTCGAAGTGAAATAAAATGCAATCGCCGTTTCCTTTCATATCACGGTTTTTCTCCGTTATTGAAGAATGTGTAGCGAATAACGTGGCTTTGTAGACAAATCTGTGACACAAAGAGGTGTCTTTTGTCGTTCATCGTCTTTTATGAAGACTTTGAAATTTACATTTTCGCGTCCGCTACGGAAAAGATTTCTTCTGTATATCAGAGAAATCTTTTCGTTTAATTCATATAGATGTCGTACCAAGTGTACTGAAGTCTGGTTATTTTATTATTACCAGAAAGGCCAAAAGCATTTTCTTACACCTCGACCATCCACCTAGATGTTCCTGACGAGAGCTTGACATGAGCTCGAAACACGTCGTGTAGAATATCGGTGGTGGTCGAAGTGAAATAAAATGCAATCGCCGTTTCCTTTCATATCACGGTTTTTCTCCGTTATTGAAGAATGTGTAGCGAATAACGTGGCTTTGTAGACAAATCTGTGACACAAAGAGGTGTCTTTTGTCGTTCATCGTCTTTTATGAAGACTTTGAAATTTACATTTTCGCGTCCGCTACGGAAAAGATTTCTTCTGTATATCAGAGAAATCTTTTCGTTTAATTCATATAGATGTCGTACCAAGTGTACTGAAGTCTGGTTATTTTATTATTACCAGAAAGGCCAAAAGCATTTTCTTACACCTCGACCATCCACCTAGATGTTCCTGACGAGAGCTTGACATGAGCTCGAAACACGTCGTGTAGAATATCGGTGGTGGTCGAAGTGAAATAAAATGCAATCGCCGTTTCCTTTCATATCACGGTTTTTCTCCGTTATTGAAGAATGTGTAGCGAATAACGTGGCTTTGTAGACAAATCTGTGACACAAAGAGGTGTCTTTTGTCGTTCATCGTCTTTTATGAAGACTTTGAAATTTACATTTTCGCGTCCGCTACGGAAAAGATTTCTTCTGTATATCAGAGAAATCTTTTCGTTTAATTCATATAGATGTCGTACCAAGTGTACTGAAGTCTGGTTATTTTATTATTACCAGAAAGGCCAAAAGCATTTTCTTACACCTCGACCATCCACCTAGATGTTCCTGACGAGAGCTTGACATGAGCTCGAAACACGTCGTGTAGAATATCGGTGGTGGTCGAAGTGAAATAAAATGCAATCGCCGTTTCCTTTCATATCACGGTTTTTCTCCGTTATTGAAGAATGTGTAGCGAATAACGTGGCTTTGTAGACAAATCTGTGACACAAAGAGGTGTCTTTTGTCGTTCATCGTCTTTTATGAAGACTTTGAAATTTACATTTTCGCGTCCGCTACGGAAAAGATTTCTTCTGTATATCAGAGAAATCTTTTCGTTTAATTCATATAGATGTCGTACCAAGTGTACTGAAGTCTGGTTATTTTATTATTACCAGAAAGGCCAAAAGCATTTTCTTACACCTCGACCATCCACCTAGATGTTCCTGACGAGAGCTTGACATGAGCTCGAAACACGTCGTGTAGAATATCAGTGGTGGTCGAAGTGAAATAAAATGCAATCGCCGTTTCCTTTCATATCACGGTTTTTCTCCGTTATTGAAGAATGTGTAGCGAATAACGTGGCTTTGTAGACAAATCTGTGACACAAAGAGGTGTCTTTTGTCGTTCATCGTCTTTTATGAAGACTTTGAAATTTACATTTTCGCGTCCGCTACGGAAAAGATTTCTTCTGTATATCAGAGAAATCTTTTCGTTTAATTCATATAGATGTCGTACCAAGTGTACTGAAGTCTGGTTATTTTATTATTACCAGAAAGGCCAAAAGCATTTTCTTACACCTCGACCATCCACCTAGATGTTCCTGACGAGAGCTTGACATGAGCTCGAAACACGTCGTGTAGAATATCGGTGGTGGTCGAAGTGAAATAAAATGCAATCGCCGTTTCCTTTCATATCACGGTTTTTCTCCGTTATTGAAGAATGTGTAGCGAATAACGTGGCTTTGTAGACAAATCTGTGACACAAAGAGGTGTCTTTTGTCGTTCATCGTCTTTTATGAAGACTTTGAAATTTACATTTTCGCGTCCGCTACGGAAAAGATTTCTTCTGTATATCAGAGAAATCTTTTCGTTTAATTCATATAGATGTCGTACCAAGTGTACTGAAGTCTGGTTATTTTATTATTACCAGAAAGGCCAAAAGCATTTTCTTACACCTCGACCATCCACCTAGATGTTCCTGACGAGAGCTTGACATGAGCTCGAAACACGTCGTGTAGAATATCGGTGGTGGTCGAAGTGAAATAAAATGCAATCGCCGTTTCCTTTCATATCACGGTTTTTCTCCGTTATTGAAGAATGTGTAGCGAATAACGTGGCTTTGTAGACAAATCTGTGACACAAAGAGGTGTCTTTTGTCGTTCATCGTCTTTTATGAAGACTTTGAAATTTACATTTTCGCGTCCGCTACGGAAAAGATTTCTTCTGTATATCAGAGAAATCTTTTCGTTTAATTCATATAGATGTCGTACCAAGTGTACTGAAGTCTGGTTATTTTATTATTACCAGAAAGGCCAAAAGCATTTTCTTACACCTCGACCATCCACCTAGATGTTCCTGACGAGAGCTTGACATGAGCTCGAAACACGTCGTGTAGAATATCGGTGGTGGTCGAAGTGAAATAAAATGCAATCGCCGTTTCCTTTCATATCACGGTTTTTCTCCGTTATTGAAGAATGTGTAGCGAATAACGTGGCTTTGTAGACAAATCTGTGACACAAAGAGGTGTCTTTTGTCGTTCATCGTCTTTTATGAAGACTTTGAAATTTACATTTTCGCGTCCGCTACGGAAAAGATTTCTTCTGTATATCAGAGAAATCTTTTCGTTTAATTCATATAGATGTCGTACCAAGTGTACTGAAGTCTGGTTATTTTATTATTACCAGAAAGGCCAAAAGCATTTTCTTACACCTCGACCATCCACCTAGATGTTCCTGACGAGAGCTTGACATGAGCTCGAAACACGTCGTGTAGAATATCGGTGGTGGTCGAAGTGAAATAAAATGCAATCGCCGTTTCCTTTCATATCACGGTTTTTCTCCGTTATTGAAGAATGTGTAGCGAATAACGTGGCTGTGTAGACAAATCTGTGACACAAAGAGGTGTCTTTTGTCGGTCATCGTCTTTTATGAACACTTTGAAATTTACATTTTCGCGTCCGCTACGGAAAAGATTTCTTCTGTATATCAGAGAAATCTTTTCGTTTAATTCATATAGATGTCGTACCAAGTGTACTGAAGTCTGGTTATTTTATTATTACCAGAAAGGCCAAAAGCATTTTCTTACACCTCGACCATCCACCTAGATGTTCCTGACGAGAGCTTGACATGAGCTCGAAACACGTCGTGTAGAATATCGGTGGTGGTCGAAGTGAAATAAAATGCAATCGCCGTTTCCTTTCATATCACGGTTTTTCTCCGTTATTGAAGAATGTGTAGCGAATAACGTGGCTTTGTAGACAAATCTGTGACACAAAGAGGTGTCTTTTGTCGTTCATCGTCTTTTATGAAGACTTTGAAATTTACATTTTCGCGTCCGCTACGGAAAAGATTTCTTCTGTATATCAGAGAAATCTTTTCGTTTAATTCATATAGATGTCGTACCAAGTGTACTGAAGTCTGGTTATTTTATTATTACCAGAAAGGCCAAAAGCATTTTCTTACACCTCGACCATCCACCTAGATGTTCCTGACGAGAGCTTGACATGAGCTCGAAACACGTCGTGTAGAATATCAGTGGTGGTCGAAGTGAAATAAAATGCAATCGCCGTTTCCTTTCATATCACGGTTTTTCTCCGTTATTGAAGAATGTGTAGCGAATAACGTGGCTTTGTAGACAAATCTGTGACACAAAGAGGTGTCTTTTGTCGTTCATCGTCTTTTATGAAGACTTTGAAATTTACATTTTCGCGTCCGCTACGGAAAAGATTTCTTCTGTATATCAGAGAAATCTTTTCGTTTAATTCATATAGATGTCGTACCAAGTGTACTGAAGTCTGGTTATTTTATTATTACCAGAAAGGCCAAAAGCATTTTCTTACACCTCGACCATCCACCTAGATGTTCCTGACGAGAGCTTGACATGAGCTCGAAACACGTCGTGTAGAATATCGGTGGTGGTCGAAGTGAAATAAAATGCAATCGCCGTTTCCTTTCATATCACGGTTTTTCTCCGTTATTGAAGAATGTGTAGCGAATAACGTGGCTTTGTAGACAAATCTGTGACACAAAGAGGTGTATTTTGTTGTTCATCGTCTTTTATGAAGACTTTGAAATTTACATTTTCGCGTCCGCTACGGAAAAGATTTCTTCTGTATATCAGAGAAATCTTTTCGTTTAATTCATATAGATGTCGTACCAAGTGTACTGAAGTCTGGTTATTTTATTATTACCTCGACCATCCACCTAGATGTTCCTGACGAGAGCTTGACATGAGCTCGAAACACGTCGTGTAGAATATCGGTGGTGGTCGAAGTGAAATAAAATGCAATCGCCGTTTCCTTTCATATCACGGTTTTTCTCCGTTATTGAAGAATGTGTAGCGAATAACGTGGCTTTGTAGACAAATCTGTGACACAAAGAGGTGTCTTTTGTCGTTCATCGTCTTTTATGAAGACTTTGAAATTTACATTTTCGCGTCCGCTACGGAAAAGATTTCTTCTGTATATCAGAGAAATCTTTTCGTTTAATTCATATAGATGTCGTACCAAGTGTACTGAAGTCTGGTTATTTTATTATTACCAGAAAGGCCAAAAGCATTTTCTTACACCTCGACCATCCACCTAGATGTTCCTGACGAGAGCTTGACATGAGCTCGAAACACGTCGTGTAGAATATCGGTGGTGGTCGAAGTGAAATAAAATGCAATCGCCGTTTCCTTTCATATCACGGTTTTTCTCCGTTATTGAAGAATGTGTAGCGAATAACGTGGCTGTGTAGACAAATCTGTGACACAAAGAGGTGTCTTTTGTCGGTCATCGTCTTTTATGAACACTTTGAAATTTACATTTTCGCGTCCGCTACGGAAAAGATTTCTTCTGTATATCAGAGAAATCTTTTCGTTTAATTCATATAGATGTCGTACCAAGTGTACTGAAGTCTGGTTATTTTATTATTACCAGAAAGGCCAAAAGCATTTTCTTACACCTCGACCATCCACCTAGATGTTCCTGACGAGAGCTTGACATGAGCTCGAAACACGTCGTGTAGAATATCGGTGGTGGTCGAAGTGAAATAAAATGCAATCGCCGTTTCCTTTCATATCACGGTTTTTCTCCGTTATTGAAGAATGTGTAGCGAATAACGTGGCTTTGTAGACAAATCTGTGACACAAAGAGGTGTCTTTTGTCGTTCATCGTCTTTTATGAAGACTTTGAAATTTACATTTTCGCGTCCGCTACGGAAAAGATTTCTTCTGTATATCAGAGAAATCTTTTCGTTTAATTCATATAGATGTCGTACCAAGTGTACTGAAGTCTGGTTATTTTATTATTACCAGAAAGGCCAAAAGCATTTTCTTACACCTCGACCATCCACCTAGATGTTCCTGACGAGAGCTTGACATGAGCTCGAAACACGTCGTGTAGAATATCAGTGGTGGTCGAAGTGAAATAAAATGCAATCGCCGTTTCCTTTCATATCACGGTTTTTCTCCGTTATTGAAGAATGTGTAGCGAATAACGTGGCTTTGTAGACAAATCTGTGACACAAAGAGGTGTCTTTTGTCGTTCATCGTCTTTTATGAAGACTTTGAAATTTACATTTTCGCGTCCGCTACGGAAAAGATTTCTTCTGTATATCAGAGAAATCTTTTCGTTTAATTCATATAGATGTCGTACCAAGTGTACTGAAGTCTGGTTATTTTATTATTACCAGAAAGGCCAAAAGCATTTTCTTACACCTCGACCATCCACCTAGATGTTCCTGACGAGAGCTTGACATGAGCTCGAAACACGTCGTGTAGAATATCGGTGGTGGTCGAAGTGAAATAAAATGCAATCGCCGTTTCCTTTCATATCACGGTTTTTCTCCGTTATTGAAGAATGTGTAGCGAATAACGTGGCTTTGTAGACAAATCTGTGACACAAAGAGGTGTATTTTGTTGTTCATCGTCTTTTATGAAGACTTTGAAATTTACATTTTCGCGTCCGCTACGGAAAAGATTTCTTCTGTATATCAGAGAAATCTTTTCGTTTAATTCATATAGATGTCGTACCAAGTGTACTGAAGTCTGGTTATTTTATTATTACCTCGACCATCCACCTAGATGTTCCTGACGAGAGCTTGACATGAGCTCGAAACACGTCGTGTAGAATATCGGTGGTGGTCGAAGTGAAATAAAATGCAATCGCCGTTTCCTTTCATATCACGGTTTTTCTCCGTTATTGAAGAATGTGTAGCGAATAACGTGGCTTTGTAGACAAATCTGTGACACAAAGAGGTGTCTTTTGTCGTTCATCGTCTTTTATGAAGACTTTGAAATTTACATTTTCGCGTCCGCTACGGAAAAGATTTCTTCTGTATATCAGAGAAATCTTTTCGTTTAATTCATATAGATGTCGTACCAAGTGTACTGAAGTCTGGTTATTTTATTATTAGCAGAAAGGCCAAAAGCATTTTCTTACACCTCGACCATCCACCTAGATGTTCCTGACGAGAGCTTGACATGAGCTCGAAACACGTCGTGTAGAATATCGGTGGTGGTCGAAGTGAAATAAAATGCAATCGCCGTTTCCTTTCATATCACGGTTTTTCTCCGTTATTGAAGAATGTGTAGCGAATAACGTGGCTTTGTAGACAAATCTGTGACACAAAGAGGTGTCTTTTGTCGTTCATCGTCTTTTATGAAGACTTTGAAATTTACATTTTCGCGTCCGCTACGGAAAAGATTTCTTCTGTATATCAGAGAAATCTTTTCGTTTAATTCATATAGATGTCGTACCAAGTGTACTGAAGTCTGGTTATTTTATTATTACCAGAAAGGCCAAAAGCATTTTCTTACACCTCGACCATCCACCTAGATGTTCCTGACGAGAGCTTGACATGAGCTCGAAACACGTCGTGTAGAATATCGGTGGTGGTCGAAGTGAAATAAAATGCAATCGCCGTTTCCTTTCATATATATATATATATATATATATATATATATATATATATATATATATATATATATATATATATATATATATATATATATATATATATGATTGTTAATATGTAATGACTGTTGGAATGTAATAAAAATTTTATTGGGGAATGCAGTCAATAAATATTTGGGCTATTCAGTGAAACACTTTGAACTTATTAGTCGAGCTTTCGAAAATTTTATTTTCTTTATCAAGACTATCTACAAATAAAAATGTTTAAATTTAGATAAAACTCAAAACAAAACTTAACTTACTGCTCGTGGTTACAAATTAATAATTATACAACTTATATAAAAACATGAAAATTTCTTAAAAGTAATATGTAAACGTAAAAATTTTTTTTTTTTGATAGTATGTCAATTCGACATCACTCAAAAAAATGTCGTTGGACTACTATAATAATTCGATAGGTTGGGAAAGAAATTAATGACATAATTTGTTGTAATTTATGATAGAAGAAATAAAAAAAAATTTTTATTTTAGGTAGAATTATTAGTAATATTTCAACAAATTTTAATAAGACAAAATGTTATTATAAATGATACTTAATTTATCAATGTCAGATCTCTTATTAATGCAATTTGATTTTTTTATCCAAACCATTTCTTTAAATTCTCTTTTGCGTAAATTAATTTCCCTTTCTAAAATTGTGGTTTCTTGAAACATGAAAACATGATCATCATTAATCACATGTTCGAATTGACATACTATCAAAAAAAAAAAATTTTTACGTTTACATATTACTTTTAAGAAATTTTCATGTTTTTATATAAGTTGTATAATTATTAATTTGTAACCACGAGCAGTAAGTTAAGTTTTGTTTTGAGTTTTATCTAAATTTAAACATTTTTATTTGTAGATAGTCTTGATAAAGAAAATAAAATTTTCGAAAGCTCGACTAATAAGTTCAAAGTGTTTCACTGAATAGCCCAAATATTTATTGACTGCATTCCCCAATAAAAAAAAAATTTTTATAAAAAATTTTTATTATATATATATATATATGCCAAAAAGTATATTATATATATATATGCCAAAAAGTATATTATATATATATATATATATATATATATATATATATATATATATATATATATATATAAATATATATATGCCAAAAAGTCCTAATTCAAAAATAAAAATCGACCTGTCTGAGGATTTCTCTTGAAATTTGCCCATTCTCGAGATAATGAATTTATGCAAACTCAAACGTCCTCACTTATACTACAGTGTAGCACACGCTTCATTAGCAATTAAAAAAACAAAGGGGTTTTCGATATTTTATTGCAAAAAACTCTTCGTAATTTCATCAATCAATGTTTAAAGAATATCTACGTACTTTGGCAACATTGAAATTTTTAGATAAATGTCCGATTTAGGGTTGAAAATGGCCGATTTCTCAATTTTCAAAATTTTCAATCGCTTATATAACAAAAACTATTAACGTAAGAGAAAAATCACTAAAAACGTTTTCTGTTTGAAATAATTCAAAAAACCTAAAAAAATTTGTTCGATGCAAAAAGAATAATTTGAGGAAAAACCCCTAATCTTTCCCCTCGCCTGGCAAGGTCTTATGCTCTTCAGAATCGCCTGTCATTGTACACATTTCTTCTGAATGACTTACTCAAACACATACTTAAATTTAAACCTTACAGGGGAAATTTTATTTTACCCCCTAAATTTGCACTATTTGATTCACCTGGTAGATACACCGCTGAGGCCTGCCAGGTCATGGTTTTTAGCCTTGGTGTGCTATGAATTATCACTAGAAAAATTTTTAGCCTTACAGGACGACCGTTAGTCGGAGGGTTCACTAGCTCTTAGACTATTACTGTATATCTGCCCTTCGTGTATCAGTTGCTGAAAAGTGTATCATTCTCCTAGTAATATGTGCCCCAGTACCCCTAGTCTTTTTACTTTTAACATAATTAAAAATTACCTGTCCTGTAAGCCCTCTCTTCTTAGTACTTCCTCATTTCTGACTGTCAATATTTCTTACTCTGCTATTTATTTCATTCTCAGGGTTCCAACCCTCATTCAGCAGATAACCCAAGTGTTTAAATTGCCTGACTTCTCCCGAGACATATATCTTTGTGTTGGGGTAATAATTATTTGTACTTATAATCATTGTTTTTGTCTTCTTGATACAGAGTGATTGATTAGTGGGGTAAAGCTCAATAGATCCGCTATAGTAATACATAGTAATAAAAGTTAATAACAAAAATTGTAGCCAACTTGGGCTTCATATTTTAAAATTAATTAGAATGTTACAGGTTGTTCAATAACACAGTGGCAGACCAAACTTATGTTTTTTTAAATAGAACACCCTATATTTTATTTTATATTCGAAATCCTGTTAACTTCTCCATCACAAAAATATAAAGGTTTGTTATCTTATACAGGGTATTTACAAAGTTATAACCAATTTTGTATGAAAATCGTGACAAGTTCAACTCCCTGTATAAATAAAAATAAGCACAACAGCAATGGTTTATTAATGCAATATTTTTTTATTTATTTTATAAATCAAATATAGTGTAAGTCAAAACGCAAGTACATTATTTTCTCAGTAATTTTAAATGGAACACCCTGGATTTTATATCATTATTGAAAAGTAACATTACGGTTCATTAATTTTTATATAACATTCCCTATGTACAAATTTATTAGTTTTCGAGATATTTTCATTTTTCAGAGCAAATTATTTTAGGTGTCTAAATTTATCTAAATTTTAAGTAAGCCATGAGTGAATTGACAATTGACGATTACTGATTATCAATCCGGTAATCAATGTAACAATGTAGCAAATAAAGACATAAAAATAATTTATTAGTAATACATTTTACAAAAAAAAACACAACCACAACATGTAACATTTTTGAAACAATTAAAAACTACTTTTTTATGTAAATGTAACAAATAAAGAAAATTAGTAATAAATTTTACAAAAAAAACACACAAACACAAAATACAACATTTTGTGAAGACAATTAAACACTACTTTTGTATGTAAATGTAACAATGTAACAAATAAAGAACGAAAAATAATTTATCAGTAATACATTTTGCAAAAAAAAAACATGTTTGAAAAAATAAGAAGCTACTTCTAATAAAATATTTTTAATATTTAATTACGTGAGGTGTTCAAAATTACTTCCTAACACATTTATGCACGCCTAAAAACGATCATTGAATTTGCTCTGCAAATACTCTGCGAATTGAATACTCTACGAAGCATTTGTAAATTAACGCATCGTAGTACACTTTGTATTCTATTTTTCATTACATCCCTTGTTGTTGGAGGTATTTTATAGACTTCATTATTAACGTAACCCCAAAAAAATCAGTCCAGTTTATTAAATTCTGGTGATTTGGGTGGCCACGCTACGGGTCCATTGAAAAATGAAAATATATCGAAAATTAATAAATTTAGACATAGGGAATGTTATCTACAAATTAAAGTACGGTAATGGTACTTTCAATAGTGATATAAAATATAGGGTGTTCCATTTAAAATTACTCGGAAAATAATGTACTTGCGTTTTAACTCACCCTGTATTTGATATAAAGAAAATTAGCAATATCAATAATTCTTGAAAATTTTGACAATGCGTAATCAAATATGGCATTAATAAACCATTGCTGTTTTGCTTATTTTTATTTATACAGGGAGGTGAACTTGTTAGGATTTTCATATAAAATTGGTTATAACTTTGTAAATACCCTGTATAACATAACAAACCTTTATATTTTTGTGATGGAGAAGTTAACAGGATTTCGAATTTAAAATAAAATATAGGGTGTTCCATTTAAAAAAAAACATAAGTTTGGTCTGCCACTGCGTTATCGAACACCCTGTAACATTCTAACTAATTTTGTGGCTCAAAAGTGGCTAAAATTTTTGCTATTAACTTTTATTTCTATCTATTACTATAGCGGATCTATTGACCTTTACCCCACTAATCAATCACCCTGTATTTATTTTCAAACCCCGAGCTTCACTTGTAAGAGTTAGATCATTTAAAAGGCATTGAAGATCTTCGATGTTATCTGCCACTATATCTGTGTCATCGACATACTTGATGTTATTAATAAATATGTTGTTCACTTAAACAGCATTGGAGACAGTATACAACCTTGCGGCACTCCTTTTATTTTTTAATACTCCTCATTATTTATTAATTAATTATGTATCTATAATTGCATGTATATCTTCGATGTTATCTGCCACTATCTCTGTGTCATCGACATACTTGATGTTATTAATAAATATATTGTTAACTTAAACAGCATTGGAGACAGTATACAACCTTGCGGCACTCCTTTTATTTTTTAATACTCCTCATTATTTATTAATTAATTATGTATGTATAATTGGATTTTAAGAAATATAACTATTACTTTCTAATTAGTTGCTGGCTAACATTAGGATTCTGAATCTCTCTTTTATTAAAGGTCTGTTTTCGTCTACCCATTGCTCTTTCAGGTATTTTTATTATACATTTCTTCATTTTAATTCTTTAGAATTATTCCCGTATTATCTAAAATATGCTTTTTCGTAGTTTCCTCTGGTTTAATTTTAATGTTATAAGCTTATTACTTGTTTATTTTATATAATTGATATATATTATTTTTATGGTTCTGTTTCCTTAAATATGTTTAACTGTATGTACCTATACAGTGAGGACGTTTTAGTTGGAATAAATTCATTTTCTCGAGAATGGGCGACTCTGCAGGTAAATCCCGAAACATATATATCATACTAGTGACGTCATCCATCTGGGCGTGATGACGTTATCGATGATTTTTTTTAATGAGAATAGGGGTCTTGTGATAGCTCATTCGAAAGATTATTATTACACCCTGTATAATTATTTATACAGGGTCTAAAATTTTGAATTAAATTAATTGAGACAAAAAGAAGAATGTATGTAGTTTATTTAATGCAAAATACATTTTACTGCTATCAAAAAACAGAAAAAATGTTAATTTGAAAAATAAATGTTGCTTTTGGCTTAAATTAAATGTTCAAATTGTTAAGAGGCAGGTGGGTGGCTGCTTTAATATTGAAATTAAGCGAAAAACAATATTTATGTATCAAATAAACATTTTTTCCTCTTTTCGTACAACAGTAAAATGTATTTCGAATTAAATAAATTATATACAATCTTATTTTGTCTCAATTAATTTAATTCAAAAAAATTTGAATAACCTTTCGAATGAGCTATCCCACGACCCCTATTCTCATTTAAAAAAATCATCAATTACGTCATCACGCCCAAATGGATGACATCACTAGTATGATATATTATATGCCAAAAATTATAATTTAAAAATAAAAATCGACCTGTTTCAGAATTTATCTCCAGAATCTCCCATTCTAGAGAAAATTAATTTATTCCAACTCGAACATCCTCACTGTATATTTAAACAAGAGTAAAATACCGCTATACGCCGTAAAAATGAGTGGCGCACCCATTATTCCAGCTATAAAAGAACTGATTTGAATATTACGTGGCGCGATAATGTGTTTTGATTTTGATGGAAAATAAAATTCTAGTTTTATTTTAAAAGATTTTTCCATAATATTTGCTAAATTTGAAGTAAAACAAAAGGATAACTTTGACACAATTTGCATTTGAAGCTCTTTTGTGGCGCGTTTTACTTCAAATTTAGCAAATATTATGGAAAAATCTTTTAAAATAAAACTAGAATTTTATTTTCCATCAAAATGAAAATACATTATCGCGCCACGTAATATTCATATCAGCTCTTTTGTAGCTGGAATATTGTGTGCGCCACTCATTTTTACGGCGTATAGCGGTTTTTTACTCTTGTATCAGGAGTTTTTCAAAGTTATTTATAAATTAAATGTATGAAGTTGAATGCAACGTTTATCGAATACACGTTAAGCTTTATAAATAGTGTCGCATGTAGGGATATTACGCTCCACTGGCGAGAACTGCCATTCTCTGGTAATAAGTTTTTAACGTACACCATACAAAAAAACACCGCTAACTTACATTATTGTGCTTCCAATTGGATTTTTCCATTGTTTTTTTCAAAAAAATTTATTGGTTTTTTAACCCTAACTTTTTTATTTTTTTTTTTTATTAGAAAGTTTGTTGAAAATTTTTTTTGTAGGTTTTTATAAGACCTATGAGACTATTAATATTAAGTCCTTTTAAAATCCTCAGTCGCAAAAAGAGGTGACTTTGAAAGGGTTTTTAAAGGCGGTTTTTGCATGTTATTACAAATTAATTGTCTGTAGCTCACTCAATTTTTGTCGTAGAAAAATTTTCTTAAACCAAGTTCTTAAGAATTAAACAAGCTACATTTTCATATGTAAACATTTGTTCGAATCTCTGATGCTAATCTTTCTATTCTGAAGAAAAGGGTATGTTTTACCAAACTACAAAAATTCGTTATTCGCTTTTAACTCCAGTTTTTTAAAAACTAATTGTTTTAAGCCGGTCAAACTTCTGTAATCTATTAAAAATACATAAATAAAAAATACGGAATAAGGTCGATGACTAATTTTAGGGTGGTAATTAGTGGGTTGTTTCCGATAACTTTTCGACTGAAAAAATAGGGACTGACATTCTTTTCATTATAAGTCACTTAATTTTTAAACTACAGACTTTATTTTTTATTTTTGAAGATAGATCTTTTTAAACATTTAAAATTAGTTTGTATAAGTTATCCTCGAAAAATGCATAGTTTTTCCGTCTTTTGACTTTGAAACTATAATATTTAGTATTTGACGAAGAAAAGCTATCATATTATAATAAAGTACAGCTCGATTACTATTGGTCTTTCAGAAAATTAAAAAAAAAACACTTTGTTTCTTTTTTAAAAGGTATATATTCGTTAAGTAAAGTTGTTTTGATAAAACAAAAACTTTTTGAGTTATTAGCAGAAAACTGATTAATAACATTGATTTTTTGGACGGGGTCGAGTTCGCTCCCAATGGTAAGAATTTTACCTGAACTAAAAAAGGTAGAGTCCGAATTGGCTCCCATAGACAAAATTTATTTTACCTAAACATGTCGAAAATATCACCCAGCGTTGTCACTTCTTTCAAATTTTCTCTTTTTGTTAGAAACAGGTACCTTCCTAGAAATATCTATGGGAAAGGAGCCAATTCGTACCCTTCTAAAATATACCTGAACGAAGCGGAGCGAACTCGACGTCACCCGATTTTTTCGATATAAAACATAACACTTTCGATAACCAATAAATCGAAAACTATTAATTTTGTCAAAAAAATGTATGAAACATTTTTTGCTTACAATTAATGTTTTTACCAACATTTGCGGTCAAAATATACTAAAAAATTTCTACCCCCGAGATGGGGTGGCAACCACCCCACGGTAAAAGCGTCTTTCGGCATCATATAGATTTTGATCCTTGGACTATCCACTACTTATTGTCAAATTTTCAAGCAAATCGGTCCATTCTGTAAAAATTGCGAAGTGTAAAGTTTCAGTTCCTGGACTAATTATACTTTTGGAGCTCTATAACTTCTGAACGGCTTAACTGATTTTGATCAATAAACATGAGTTTGAAACGTATTGACAAGTAGTATCTGATGCATCCAAGATCAAGTATGATAACTGAACGTATTACAGGAATTATTGATCTTGAAAAACCGTTTTTCCCATAAGAAATAGATTTGATCATACTTATGAAGTCTATAATTTAAAAATTCGAATTTTCCCAGATATGAGGTATACACCGTTAGACGCGACTAGAGACCTCCTACAAACGCTCAGTTATTGGCGCAATTCGTAGGTTGAAATTTTGAGTAATTGTCGAAAAACAAAAATTTTCAAAGATTAATTTTTCAGTTTTTCGGCTATGGTGAGCAGTGTATATGTCTCAGCTTGATATCTTAGGCACCATTTAAAAGTTTAACTCAACCCTATTAATTTGGTGTACTTGCGGTTTTCCTGTCTCTCCTCGAACCTAAGATATATACGCCCAAAAATATACTATTTTGTATCTCCCTAGCCCTCTAGCTGGCTTACGGGTAGTCAGAAGTCAAAAATTACACCGGTTCTGAATCGGCCCTCACACCCTCTTAAAACAGAAAAAAATTCAGATCGGTGTAACTTTTCCATACACATACATACATACAAACATATCCACAAACATTTTCCCCTTTTTAAACAAAAATTGAGTCATACTTCTGAGCTCGGTAACTTTTGAATGGTTTAACCGATTTTCAAAATTAGACATCCGTTGGAAAGGTAATGATCAGTATTATCAGAAGCCGTAAAAGTCGGACTTAAATTTTTGAAATTTTTGGGAGTTTTGGGGACGAGAACGAAAAACAGACCCTAAATGGGAAGGGCCGTAAAATCCACACCCTTGGACCAAAATGGAGAGTTGACATATGGATGGGTGAGTCTTTTCCTAAACTTTAAGATGGAATTTGGTCCAATTTTCAATTCAGTCAGATTTAGAAAATTGAAAATTACGTGTATATATAGTGTCGCTTGTAGGGGTATTGTTGTTGGGGTTGTGCGCCACTGACGAGTACTGCCGTTCTCTGGTAATTGCATGGTTGTTCAACTGTTTTCTTAAAAATTTTTTGTTTTTATTTTTTATTTTAGGTGTGTATTTTTTCTACATAAATGTCCCTATTCTATTATTGATTTTTATGGCATAGTACTAAGTAATATATTAGTCTCCCTTTTATACTACCATGCCAGTGCGCCTTCGGGATTATAGCAAGTTAGTCTACTATCTCTTGGGCCTATGGAATACAAGGAAGGTAACAGGGCCAGTGCTATTCTTCAACCACCCATTATTACCCCTGGTTTTACCCAAGCCCAAGATACTCATTTCATTTAGGCTAAGTGAACCTGGGGCCAGTAGATATTTAAAAATATCTATACCTCGATTTTAAACTAAGGGGAGTAATTCAAATTTACCATGCCGTTATTGTTGTTTGTAATACAGTTGTTTTTCGAACTCTTTGGCAATGTATTAGTATAATATATTGTTGCAATTCTAGATGGGTTCAGGGATTAAGAGAATTGTTACTCTGTTTTAACAAGTTTATTAAAATTCCTAATAAACTAAAGTACAAAAATAAGTCCTCCAAAATTCAAAAAAAAAACAATTATTATGACAAAAACTTCTAAATTGACAAATATATCTGCCAGATTCCTTATTAGTCCGACTTACTCCATCTACTTACACCTATGCTAGGTGATTTATAACACCGCCCCCTTCTTTCAGGCTGTTCGCCCCGAACAGTACCTAAATGGACCAGGTCGGTGGATTCTGCCCTTCATAAGGACACAGTCTCTCTAGGTGGACGACCTTCGGCTTACTTCGTGGCGTCAGTTGCACCCTATACACAAGGTCGTTTATCTTCTTAATGACCAGGTACGGTCCCTCCCAGGGCCGCTGCAACTTGGGACTTAGACCTTTCCTTCTCGTTGGTTGGTAGAGCCAAACTGCATCACCTTCCTTGAAACTAACAGGTGTGGATTTCTTATCGAACCTAACCTTCATCCGGTCACTGGTGAGTTGTAGCTTGTTTCTGGCGAAATCGTGGACCTTAACCAGTCGATCCTTTAGACCGCTGACATACTTGGGAAGTGTCTCTTGACCCGCCTCTCCGTTTGGTACATTACTATGTAGGAGATCGATGGGAAGCCTCATCTCTCGACTAGTTAACAGCATTGCTGGAGTGTAACCAGTTGCATCATGTTGGGAACTTCGGTATGCTAGCAGAAACAGAGGCACCAGTTTGTCCCAGTGTCTCTGGTTTTCGTCTACAAACAGGGACAGGTAGTTGTTGATGGTCCGGTTATGTCTTTCTACCATGCCGTCGGATTGAGGATGGAGCGGTGTTGTTCTGGTCTTCTTAATTCCTAACAAAGCCATCATGGTCTTCCAAACTGCCGATTCGAAGTTGCGCCCCTGGTCAGAATGAAGCAGAAGTGGAACACCATGTCGGGAAACGACATTCTCCAGCAGGGCTTCACCAACTGTGACTGCTTCTTGGTTGGGTAGTGCAACTACTTCAGGCCATTTGGAAAAATAATCCATAGCAACCATCAAATATTTGTTTCCTGATGCTGTCTCTGGAAATGGTCCCAAAATGTCTACAGCAACTCGTTCCCATGGAGTTCCAGTAATATATTGTTGGAGTTTTCCCCTAAGTCTTGTTTTGGGTCCTTTCTTGGATGCACACAGGTCACATCGTTTGCACCATTCTTCCACATCTTGCCGACAATGAACCCAATAATATCTCTCACGGACTCTGGCCAGAGTCCTATTGATTCCAAAATGCCCGCCGGAGCGACTATCGTGAAGTTCTGCAAGCACGTCCTTAACACATGACCTTGGGAGAACAACTTGGGGCACTGTTCTTGTTCCATCTGGACTCTCCCATTTACGAGTGATGATGTCATCTCGTAGACACAGGGAGTCCCACTGAAGCCAATAGCCCTTAACTGCTTGCCCATATTTTGCAATCTCCTGCCACTGTGGTCTAGCTCCGTGGTCCAGCCACTCCCGAACTATTTTTAGATCTGTATCTTCCTTTTGTTCAGCCTGAAGGTTTTCTAGAGCTTCTTCGTCATTTCTATCCTCTATGGTTCTCAACTGTAGAATCTGGCCATCTCGTTCTTCTTGGCGGTCGCAGAATCGACAGTTCCTCCCGTTGCATGGTCTTCTCGAGAGACCGTCGGCATTCCCATGACTTCTTCCCGCTCTGTGACGAATTTCAAAATCATAAGTCTGTAGTTTCTCCAGCCACCGAGCTATCTGACCTTCAGGTGTCTTGAAATTGAGAAGCCATTGCAAGGCAGAATGATCGGTTCTTATCAAGAATTTTCTGCCATAGAGGAACGAATGGTAGTGTTCTACTGCTTTGACGACTGCCAATAACTCCTTTCTGGGGACACAGTAGTTTCTTTCTGCTTTTCCCAAAGTTTTGCTGAAGTATCCTATGACGCGTTCCTCGCCCTCTTGTACTTGGGAAAGCACCGCCCCGATACCATTTTGAGAAGCATCTGTATCAAGCACGAAAAGACCCTGTTCTTTCGGATATGCCAGGATTGGAGCCGTAGTCAATTTATGCTTGAGTGTGGTGAAGGCAAGCTGGCACTCTGGTGTCCAGTCAAATGACAGTTTTCTCTCAGTCAGATTATGGAGAGGTTTGGCAATCTTACCAAAATCTTTCACGAAGCGACGATAGTAACTGCAAAGACCAAGGAAGCTTCGGATATCGTGTTTGTTTCTTGGTGTGGGCCATTCCTGTACTGCTTTTATTTTCGCCTGATCTGCTGCAATTCCTGAGGATGAAATTACATGTCCAAGGAAACTAACTTTTTCTTGGAAGAGCTCGCACTTTTTGGCATTTACTTGTAGGTGAGCGTTCCTTAGTCTGGTGAAAACTTCTTTCAAATTGGCAAGATGTTCGTCGAAATCTTTTCCGATGACCATAATGTCGTCGAGGTATACCAGACAGATTTTCCATGTAAGTCCTCTAAGTACTAGCTCCATTAAACGTTCAAACGTGGCAGGTGCATTACACAATCCGAATGGCATCACTTTGAATTGGTAGAGCCCATTTCCAGCAGAAAATGCGGTCTTCTCTCTGTCTTCAGGGTGTACTGCAACTTGCCAATAACCGCTTTTGAGGTCCACAGTGGAAAACCATTTCGACTCAGCCAAGGCACTAAGTGTATCATCAATACGGGGTAGTGGATAGCTGTCCTTCTTGGTAACGCTATTCAGCCTCCTGTAGTCGACACAGAACCGCGTTGAGCCATCTTTCTTGGTTACCAACACCACTGGAGAAGACCAGGGGCTACTCGACTCTTCGATGACATTCTCCTTTCGCATATCTTCAAGGATGGCAAAAGCTTCTTTTTGTTTTGCAAATGGAAGACGTCTTGGTGCCTGTCTTATGGGGTTGGAGTTGTCAGTGTTAATCCGATGTTGGACTAAGTCAGTGCGGCCAGTTATTTCTCCTTTAAAGAATATGTCACTTTCGTTGTTGATGAACTCTTCTGCTTTTTGGTATTCATCTTCAGATAGATGTCCCCATGACTTCTTAAGGTTTTCCAAAATTTCAGTGGAGAGTTGGTGTGTACTGCTAGCTGTTGGCACGTTTTCTTCTATTCTGGTCACTCTTACAACTGGCTCGCATATTCCAAGCACTTGGCCCTTTTTGAAAGTAATTTTATTGCCATTCGGGTTGGCCACCCTTACTGGAACGGTCTGCTTATCCCCATCTACCAAACATCTGGCCACAATGACGCCCTCGTGAATCTGCTCGTCTGGTTCTAATAACATGGCTCCCAAGCCACCAGATGCATCAATTTGTGCAACCACGATCTTTTCACTGTTAGGAGGGATCTTCGTGTCTTTTGCTACTAACATCTTTAGCCCATTGTGCTGCTTTCTGGAGGATGACAGTAGAATTTCTTCATTGCCGACGACTAAGGTCCTGTGTCTGACATCTACAATAAACCCATGTTCAAACATAATGTCGACACCTAGGATGAACTCGTCTACGATGTCGGCTACTAGGACCACTACTTCTATCTCGATGTGTCCCAGCTCGATTTTTACGCAACTGTCCCCATAAACAGTAATGTTTTCGCCTGTCGCTGTCTCTAGTATGGGGGATTTCGATATTATTCGTGTAGATGACTGGTCCAGTAAACGTTTACTCATAACTGACCTAGTTGCCCCAGTATCGATGGTAAAACTGCATCTGTCGCCATTGAGAAGTCCATCGGCAACTAAGCTGTCACTACTTCGTCTTATTGTGGATATTGAGAATCTGGGAGCTTGTGACAGGTCAGCCAACGTGCGCCCCTTGACGTTGACTTCTTTTAGTTTTCCGAATTGCGTTGATATTGTGGAGCTTGCCTACTGTCCTCTGATCTTGTACGTTGTCTGCAATCACGTTGAAGGTGGCCTATCAATCCACAAAAATAACACTTTGGGCGCCCCTGACGTTTTTGCTTCAAAGATTCAGCTATTGGGCCAAGATATTTCTCGAATTGGGCGGCCAACACCTGGGACAACGTATTTAGATCGCCTTCTTCCACTTCAGCAACACCTCTTATTTGATGGACTTTGCGTTGATGGCGGGACACATTCTTCACGGCTTCGTACTCCAATGCTGCGACAATAGCGTCCTTCAATATTTGGTAGCGTCCTCTTCCTAGTCGTAATGTTTGCTGGAGGTCTACATCTCGCAGGCCATCAAGGAAACATTGGATGGTAAACTGGTGTAGAAACTCTTCAGGGGCTTCGGGCCAAGCGAGTCGTGCCATCTTTTCTACTTCTGCTCCGTATTCTTGCACAGATTCGTTGGAGCCTTGGATACGCACTTTTAGTTGGCTCTGGTATACTTGCTTCAAATATTGGCTGCCGTATCTTAGTTCTAGAGCCGATACGACAGTCTCATATTTCTTTTGTGCGTCCTCTGGAATGTTTTGGAGGATTTCTACAGCCTTACCTCGAAGTGCTAATATGAGAGCAGTTGCCTTCTGTTCATTTGTCCATCCATTATTCTGTGCAGCAGCTTCGAATTGTCTTCTATACACTGGCCAGGATATCTCGCCCTCAAATGTAGGAGGCTTAATTATTCCGTTGACAGGGGAACAAATCACTTCTGGTTTACCTTCAACTCTCAGTTTCTGGGACTTTTCAACCTCTAGGCGGATATTCTCAAGAGTTCTCGTTACCTCATCGTGCCTTTTTTCTACTAGGCCTCTTGTTACTTCAATCTTTTTAATCATGTCTTCTTTTGTCTCTTCGATTTCTTTTTTCATATCTTCTTTTGTCTCTGCGATTTCTTTTTTCATATATTCTTTTGTCTCTTCGATTTCTTTTTTCATATCTTCTGTACTCACTTTTGAAGTCTCTATTTTTGAGATAAGTGTCACGAGCAACTCTCTGTCTTCTAGACGACGTAAATTTTCTGTTTCTTTTTCTTCCTGCCGACGTTTGTCTTCATTTTCTTTTTCTTCCTGCCGACGTTTTTCCATGGCGGCAATCATGTCTCTAATTTCTTCCATCGTCTCACTTCTTGTTTTCACCATATAAATTCTCTTAATCCCACTTTACTTCTGACACCAATTGTTGCATCTGGTGGCTTGGGAGCCATGTTATTAGAACCAGACGAGCAGATTCACGAGGGCGTCATTGTGGCCAGATGTTTGGTAGATGGGGATAAGCAGACCGTTCCAGTAAGGGTGGCCAACCCGAATGGCAATAAAATTACTTTCAAAAAGGGCCAAGTGCTTGGAATATGCGAGCCAGTTGTAATAACATGGCTCCCAAGCCACCAGATGCAACAATTGGTGTCAGAAGTAAAGTGGGATTAAGAGAATTGTTACTCTGTTTTAACAAGTTTATTAAAATTCCTAATAAACTAAAGTACAAAAATAAGTCCTCCAAAATTCAAAAAAAAAACAATTATTATGACAAAAACTTCTAAATTGACAAATATATCTGTCAGATTCCTTATTAGTCTGACTTACTCCATCTACTTACACCTATGCTAGGTGATTTATAACAATATTTACGAATTACTGTCGAAGACCAACATCATCAACCAAAAAAGAAGATTAATCTGGTAATCTTTCTAGTGACATTATTGGGTGTGAATCTGTCTTTAGAGTTTACTCCTCCTAGTCTAAAAACAGGCTATAGATTGATGTTCTCGCTGACCCTGGCATTCAATCCCTGGCAGTCCAGGGAGCCAGTCCAATCGGTAATTTAGGAAAATTTCAAAAATTTTTTTTTAAGTAGAAGGTTGTTATTGCATATTTGAATATGGTTTTTAAATAATTACAAATAACTTTTTATAATAAAATTTTTTGATATTTTGAAATATAAAGGTAGTTTGCTCTTGAGCGAAATTCATATTTTTTGACATACCTCGTATACTGTTGACAAAATTTGATATCTGATGATTGCATCTTTAGGTGTTAGACTATGCAGAGCACTTTATAAAGAATGACTTTTTTTCGTAAAATTTATGTTAAAAAAGTTTCCCATATGGTTCCAAGTTACGCAGACACCCTGTATAAGAAATAAATCAAACAGAAATAATCCACCTGAAAAAAAAGATTACTATATGCCCCGGTATTGCCATAATCCACTAGGATTGAACCTGAACGGCTGTGATGATGATGACCGGGAAGTGTAAATATATTAATAAAAGGTGATATAGCATAAAAATGATTTATTTTGTCCTTGAATATTATCTACTAATTATGACAAATATGTGCTGATAAAAGAAGAAATCTAACAATCTTAGCACCATGTTTATAAGAACATAGACATATTATATAAAAATTTTAAAGATGACAGTGTGAAATATGTATACAGGTCCAGCGATATTTAAACGGATCATAGCCAATACATGTATTTCGGCTCTAGGCGGTTGGCCAACAAAATATTTTCAAATAATTATTATATTATACAAGTACAATACCTCAGTCGACTGCTGGATTCTGAACTAAGCTACGTAAATGCAAAAGCCCGCCTACATTTACCATTTCATTCTGTTTTAAATCAACCGAACGAGTCTAGAGGTGGGCTAATTTACGATAGTGATATTTTATTCATTGTGATTTTTGTCTGTAACTGAATCAGTCATTGTGAAAACAATTCATGTTACAATGTGTAAACTTTTAAGGAAACGTAAAAATATTTTCATTAATAGTTGGATATTCCGAGATAATACAATATTTTATACAGTGAGCACGTAAAGGTTGGAATAAATTCATTTTCTCGAGAATGGACGATTTTGGTAAAAAATCCCAAAACAGGTCAATTTTTATTTTCAAATTACGACTTTTTGACATATGTATCATACTAGTGACGTCACCCATCTGTACGTGATGACGTCATCTATAATTTTTTTAAATGAGAATAGGGGTCGTGTGATAGCTTATTTGCAAGGTAATTCAATTCTCTATTCAGTAATATAAACATTAACTAATTATTTATACAGGGTGTCCAAAAAAAATTTTTTGAATTAAATTTATTGACAAATAGAAGAATTTGTGTAATATATTTAACTTAAAATACATTTTACTGCTGTCAGAAAAAACAGGAAATAATGGGTGCGTTCGGACGACCACAGCGGCTGGATAGCTGAGCCAGCAGTAGCTGTCAGACGTCACCGCTGGAAGCCAGCCGCTGAGAGATTTACTAAGCTTTCCCTATCACGGCTGGATGCAACCACTCAGCCGATTTCTGCTGCCAGCCAGCCGCTATGGTCGTCCGAACGCACCCAATGTTTATTTGACAAATAAATATTGTTTTTTGCATAAACTCAATATTAAAGCCGCCACCCACCTTCCTCTTAACAGTTTGAACATTTGATTTAAGCGAAAAAGAATGATTATTTTCCAAATAAACATTTTTTCTGTTTTCTGAGAACAGTAAAATGTATTTTGAACTAAATAAATTACATTCATCCTTCTTTTTATGTCAATAACTTTAATTCAAAACAATTTCTTTTGGACACCGTATATAAATAATTATGTAAATGTTTATATTACTGCATAGAGAATTAAATTACCTTTCAAATGAGCTATCACACGACCCCTATTCCCATTTAAAAAAATAATCGATGACGTCATCACGCCCAGATGGGTGACGTCACTAGTATGATATATATATATATATATATGACAAAAAGTCGTAATTTAAAAATAAAAATTGACCTCTTTCGGGATTTTTTTTTTAAATTGTCCATTCTCGAGAAAATTAATTTATTCCAACCTTTACGTGCTATCTGTATAAGTATTATGGGTTATAAATGAATCTTTCTGAAAGGCAAAACAAGTTTAAATGTTTATGTATAATGTAATTGTAAATTTAATGGCGTTGAAAAGCGTCGTCATTTTACCCAAAATATGGTCTTAGATTGTTTTCGCAATGACCGATTCAATTGTGATTTAACAGAGCAACGAAATATTCGTATATTAAACTCCTAATAAAAAGTGTTACCACTGTGGACCATCGTAAAATTCTACACGTGTTATTATTTTGTTTAGGTCACTATTACAAAATTGGGTTTGCTATTAGAACGCATACCATGCCATTAGTGCCAAACAAAAATAGAAAAATTTAGTAGTTTATGGAACGTTTTTATATAAGTGGATGATAATTATGTATCATGCAATATTTGTAAGATAAAGCTGTCTTATCAAACTTAGAGAACTTAGAAAACAAAATTTTAATACATTATTGTTTCCTATAATGCACAAAATGTTAAAGGTGGTACAAAATGATGTGAAAATGAAACATTTTGGATGCTTTGCACACACAATAAATAAACTTTATTGTGAACGATGGCTTAAAGGATGAGGAAATCAGCCACAATTTAACTTAAAAAAATGATTTTATTGACGTTTCAACTTCTACCTCAGATGTTGTTATCAAAAGTGATATAAGAAAATCATTAAAAATTTAATCAAAATAAAAAATACCATTAGCCACTTTAAAAAGAGTTCTACAAGCAACTGCTAAACTTTTAGATTTTGAAAAAATCCAGGAAACGGGAATCCTCTCAAATTACTGCAAGATGTTTCCACATGATGTAATTCGACATTTTATATGTTGGAAAGATTTATTCAGCTAGAAGAAATTGTTAAGGCTATTATAAGCATAAGAAATATGTACGTAAACACTAGTTCAACAATGTATGAGTATTTTATTAAACTGTCGATAAACTGTTTCAACTTTTCTTGGTAGAATAAGGTTTCAACTAATTCCTTTTAAGGATCCAACAAATGCGGAAATAGCACAGAAAATAGAATCGTTCTTATTGCAGAAAAACTTGGAATGGAACAAAAAGATAAAGGATTTACGACTCAAATTTTATTAGAACATGAGAAAACATCTGCAGATCCGGATACCAAATAGTAACTAATAAGTATTTGTAGCAAATACTGGTATTTAAAGTTTACTTTGTATTTCGTTTTTAAGAGGGTAGGCGCAAAATTTCGGGACAATGCTATTTAAATGCATTTATTTCTTTCGAATCCTAAGAAAACTAGTAAGTATTTTTGAAAAATTTAAAAGCAGAATAAAAAATTACATAATTACCGAGTGCTAAAAGTCCCTGAAAACTTCTATAATGTGTTCTATAACTTCTAATATAAGTTACAGCGGTAAAAAGAAGAGAAAATTGAGTGTGATTTTTAATTTCAAATATCTCATTCAAATGACAGTTTTTTTATTCTAATGGACTTTCGGCCCTAGATAATAATGTAATCTTTCATTCCGCGTTTATATTTTTCAAAAATACTTATTATTTTCTTAAAATTCGAAAAAAATGAATGCATTGAGAAAGCATTGGCCCGAAATTTGGCGCCTATGCTCTTGTTAGATTTTCTAATAACAATTAAGACAATGAAAAAAACATGAAATTATTTATTAATGCAATATTATTTTCATTACAAAAACTCTTTTTGAATAAAATTGTTTCTCATTCTAACAGACCTAATTTTATAATCATGACCTAGACTCTAGACAAAATAATAACTATTTTGTTGCTCTGTTAAATACAATCACAGATAAAAATTACGATGGGTTACGGTTACATGATTGCAAATACTTCTAGCCCACCTCTAGGTCAGAATCAGGTATAAGAATTATTATACGACCGGTTCCTATGACTGCATGCAGAAGGCGATTGCAGAATTTGCAGATCATTCTAGCTTTTTGTGCATACGCGGTACGAATAGATTATTTTATTTTTATAAGTTTATGGATACGTACCTATTTAAAACATATTTTTTCACCTAAAATATTGTCTGAAGCTATTTCGTTGTGGCGTTTATGTAATTTATAATTCTAAATACGAAATAAGCCACAATTTAACTTAAAAAATTATTTCGTTAACTTTTATTTCGAACGTCGTTGTCAAAATACAAAATATTAATAATTTAAACAAAAATGTTGTAGCTTAGTAAAAAAAATCTTCTAATAATTGCCGATATGAATGAGTTAGAATAAATTATATTATTAGAAGAAATTTTTTTTACTAAGCAACAACATTTTTGTTTAATTTATTAATACTGTTTATTTTGACAACGACGTCCGAAGTGGAGGTCGAAACGTTAACAAAATCATTTTTTAAGTTAAATTGTGGCTTATTTCCCATTTATAAAAATAAATTACACAAACGCCACAAAAAATAGCTTTAGAACAATATACATAATATTATGTATAATGCCAATCATCACTATCCGTAAATAGATACACATGAAATATTTATCACTATAAATATTAAAATAAATATTTTAGGTTAAATTATATGTTTTAAATACATATCCAAAAACTTATAAAAATAATAACCCATTCGTACCGCGTATCTGCAATCGCCTTGTCTGTGCATGTAGGTAGTGGGTTAGAGTGGGGCAAAAAGAGATAGAAGTAGGAGGTTCTAGTTCAAAGATATTTTCTACATGCCAATGTTAATGTTGCTATGATTTCTGGTTTTAATGTCTGGAACTTTTATATTGGTCCACTATCTCAAATGCAGTTCAAACACTGTGTCTTAAAAAGCTATGTTCCATATTTCTTTAATTGACCATTCCAAATCACGTGATATAATATGGCCGGCAGTGGGCAAAATTTAATAATATAGGGTTTACATCAGTTTTTGTAAAGAATATCCTGTTTGGTTTTGTTTTTTATTGTTAATTGTGCACCGAAATTGTGATAGCAAATAAATATAAACTAGTTTATCGCCTACATAACTGAATTATCCCATAGTAGTTATTGACACAAACTGGTAACTAATATGGGATAATTCAGTTCTGTAGGCGATAAACCACTTCATATTTAATTTGTTATCACAATTTCGCAGATTTCCCTATACAATTAACATAAAAAAACAACCAAACATGATTTTCTTTACAAATTAATGTCGATGTAAGGTTAGATTTTGCCCACACCCGGCCATGTTTGACGTTTCATTGGAATGCCTAATTTATACTGTATGTATATCAACAGATGTATACTAAAATAAAAAATTTATCTTGGGAAACTTATAAAACAATCATAAAACGGGCTCCACACTCTCGGCGAAATAACTTCGCCAAAGTTGACCGAAGTCCGAAGTGCCTCTCTACACACTCGTTCTACTTCGCGAGGACGAGGAACACATTCAAGCAGTGCGATACCGACAAAGATCCCTTTGACTCGGACGCGCCAGACCGACAGATTTCGGAAGTAGAACGAAGTTAGGCAAAGTTACACAAGGTGGCCGTCTATACTCTTGTATTTGTTGAACCTCGATCGACTTCGGCGAGAGTGTGGACGGCGTTTAAGATTAAGTATTCTTTCCTAAAAGGAAGTTTTGATTAAAATCCGACCAGAATTTGCTAAGAAAGTGTTCTAAAAAACTAAGAAAAACAATAAATCGAAAGAAAGTTTACAAGCATTAAAACACATTTAAATAAATACATTGATAAATTCAAAAAGCAGTTAATAAAAAGAAGAATGATCAAAAGTATCTTTTAAACAATATAACATTAAAGCAAATTTAATTGACTATAAAGCAGTTTCTTGTTTATTAATGATAAACATCCTGTATCAAATTCAACAATTACAGATAAATAGGTAATAGGAAGTGTGCATTTTTGTTTAATTTTCATGTTTTAGTATTATATTAATAATAACTGATGATTCTAAAACTTACGTAATTCCTTGGTGATGACACAAAAAGATTTCACAATAATTTTTATAGCTAGTTACTTTGGTCTTCAACAAAATTAAATATTGACACATTTTCAAGTTCATATTTCACAATAGGTATACCCAGTAATATTCTTTCTTTTAATGATTTGCTATGTAGGAAACTCAAATTTCTTTAAAAAATTAAATAGGTAAAGGAGGACAAAGTTCACTGTCTGGAGGTTAAAAGAGATAACAGCATTTTTTTTAAATCTTATCTGTATTTTTAAAAAGTAAAAAAAAATAAGATACCCTCTTTGTTTCAAGCTTATAAATTTATTTTTTGCCATTTGTGATTTGTGTTCCACTGGGACTCTATTATATTTTCTGTTGGACCTATTAATATACTGTTAATATAGGTACATATGTATGTGTACTTATATCTGCCATTTCTAAATTTTTCTGTATATTAAATTGTCCTTTATTTGGTCTGGATGTGTTCTTAGTGTTTTTTTCTCTCCAGTTAGTCCGATTATACCTACTTAAAGATAAAAAATAATGAGCGTTATTTCAGGTAGCAGTCATAAAGGTCCCATAGCAGAAAATATTAATTTTTGCAAAGTGACTACAGGTCATAACGAAATAATGGCGGGTACTATAGAGTTGCCTTTGAGTGCTACTTATTGTATTATAAGCTGATAGACTAGCGACAGTCTATAATCTAGAATACTCACGGCATATTTTAGGCATTAAAAACAATTTTATAAATAATGTGTCTGTCAAATAAACATGCATAAATGTTACATGATATTAACATACAACATACCATCAAGTTCTCACGAGTTTTAACACAGTTCAATAGAGTCTGATAGACCACTTCAGTTTTAAAATGACATCAATGAAAGTGTTCGTGAATGAATACATATTGTTGCAGTTTTCTTAATAGAAGAACTGAAAAACATTTTATGTTATAATATAAAATTTTCATTAAACTTTAAATAAAATCTCTCAACTAAACTAGCGAGACTCAGTCTAAGACTAACTGCTGATGTTCTCGATCTTACTTTATGGTGTCGAGTCCAGGACTGTGAATAAAATCGATCTAAATCGTTTTGAGGCTTTCGAAATGTGGTGCTATAGAAGAATTTTAAGAGTTTCTTGGGCGGAGAAGATTCGAAACTCCACAGTACTAGAAGAAAGAAAAAGCTGGAGTATTTTGGACACGTAATGAGAGGTTCTAAATATAGGTTGCTACAAAATATTATGTTAGGGACAATAGCAGGAAACGCAGATCATGACGAAGAAGAACCTCATGGTTGAAGAACTTGCTGAATTGGTGTTGATACAAGCATGCTATTTAGGGTGACAGTGAATAAAATTAATATAGCTATGATGGTAACCAACGTTCTGAACGGACATTGTACATGAAGAAGAAGCTGATCCCAAAATCACCATATGTGGTCTGTTATGGGTTACTGGAACTTCAGTCTTCAATAGTAAAATTGTGGAACAGGAGAAGTTTTATTAATTTAATTTTACGTTCGTCCAAAGTTTACTTGCACGGGATTATCGATTATAGTAAATTTTTGCAACAGGATGCGGTGAAAACAAAAAGCTTTTATTTTTTAGCATACACTTTTTATAGATTATTTCATTCATGAGAGATTCTGACCAATAGAAAGCCACAGAAATAAAAATTAAACTGATTATTTTTTGATGATTTTAACTTCCAATCGTATAGTAAGATATTTGATCACGTGTTTAATTCCGTCCAATCAGATTAAAATTATACTGAGAATTATCTACTGTAGAAAATTACCGATAGAATTTTTTAAGTAGATTGTTTCTGTTAAATGGCAACCAGTTTCCTAGTTTTGACAACTGTCACATTTAAGAAAATATCCATAATATACGTATTAAAAAATAATCTTACGAATATCACACGACAGTAAGAATAAATAAGAAAATAATGCTTCATTTTTACTCAAATTTGTTGTCATTGGGCAATAGCCACTCGAGCCCTGCGGGCTCTCGTGTCTATTGCCAGACAACAAATTTTTGAAAAACTGTCTCATTATTTTCAAATTATTCTCACTCTCTTGTGATATTATACCCGACTATTTCACTAGACTGTTTTTAACTGATAAAACGTCATAGGAACGCATCGTTTCCCACTGACAAAACTCCTTAGCGACGTGATTTCTCAGCGACAAAATTATGACAGATCCGTCACGAAAGTGTCTGGTAATAACAAATAAATAAAGATTATATTTCGTTGATATGGTGCATTAATTGTCTCGTGAAATAGTCTTGTCGAATATCATTCGAGATAAAATTATTTCCGGCAAAATTTTCTCCTGGTTTCATTCAAGTTCGTTGCCTTTTGGTAATTTTCGCTTATGAAATTTTGACAAAAACACTCGACTGACGTCTCGTGATTTAAGTCAAAATTTAATTCGCGAAAATTGCCAGGCAACAAACTTTCATACCAGTCGAAAATATTGCCGGCAAAATTTTCTCTCTTGTGATATTATATACGATAATTTTTGATAATATCCCGTCGTCAAGTATATTACGTCAGATGCCCTTCGTTGCTACGAAAAAATACATTCAGTGACATTAATGACAATTAATGTTTTAAAAATTATAAAAGTGATGTCTTTCAACCGTCAAATATTTATAACAACTGTGTGTTTAATTGTACTAATTTGTACTTACATAAATAAATTACAATAAAATTTTGGTTTTGAACAGTTTTATTCATGAAATAAATAATAACAACTTGCAATCGATCTCTAAAATTATTATCGAATTTTTGCCCTCGTGACAGTTTGACATAATTTCACTCCCCTTCGGGTCGTGAAATTAAAACTGTCAAAGTGTCACTCGGGAAAAATTCGATAATTTTAGAGCTCTTGTGCAATTACTACTGATAATTACATGGTTTTTTTGACTAAAAAAGTGTCAGTTTCTTAGTGTCAGTGTCAGTGCTTAGTTTCTATATCCCACTACCGTTTTATTGCTAAGGACTGTAATTTTAGACGCTGGTCTACTTGATAAAATCGGCAAACCTCTGTCCATTTATGTTTTGTTTTAGCAAGGCTGAACAGTCGTCTACAATGTGTTCGACTGTCTTCTCCTTCTCGTCACTCCTGGGAAACATTGATGATTGGCTGACTGCTGAAAGCGTGACCTTTGAGGACCTGTACTATGGGCCATTCCACGAACATACGCCTGTTTTGGATTACTTCGACAACGAATATTTTACTGTGTAACATCAGAAGTACGAAAGTAAATGGCGCTAATAATTATTCCAATAAACAACAATGTAATTTGCAATTTACTTTCGTTCTTCTTATTTTGCACAGTAAAATATTCGTTGTCGAAGTAATCCAAAACAGGCGTATGTTCTGGAATAGGGCATACCTTCCGAATTCCATCTCTACTCATAATACGATTGAACCAACGGCTTCCTTAATCTGACTACAATAGGTCCTCCCGTTCCATCTTGTTAGGGACCACATCCGTATATCAGTTTTAAAAGGGTTCAGGTTCGAAACACACTGCCTCTTTATCTTTACGAATGTGTCATCCGTATAATGTGTATATTACCGCGCCCGTTTTACCTTCCGATACCACCAACACACTCTCACATTCCAGTTTCGGCATCTCCAGCACAGAAAGCACCGACCTAACTTGTCGTATGTCTACCTTGCTACGAAGTCTACCTTTTATGTCAACCAGTCTCTTCCTCTTCCCAGCTCATGTACCAGATCCTTCATAGTGATACATGTATTTATATTCTCCGCTTTTAGCGGATTTAAGCACATATTTCTTCCAGCATCCCTACGTTTTTGGAACTTTAGAAAATATACGTCATTAATATACACAATGTTATTTTTATCTACAAGAAATTGTTAAATACTTTAAATATTACTTATAATGTTAATGAATACATATCTTACTTTCAGATTTTTGTTTCTTGAGTTGTCTTAGAAATTCTGGTTCTTTCGCTTTTCGGAATTTTTTGGCAGAAATTGTTTAAACAATTTTTTTAAACAAATACAAAAGATCACTTTTTTACCAAGAACAAGAAAGATATCTTGTAAATTTTCTCAAAAATTGATAGTTTTCGAGTTATAGGCGATTTAAAATCTGAAAAATGCGAAAATACGCATTTTCGAGACTTAAAAACTCATATTCAAATTAGTATTTTTGAGGTTGCCAGATACTTAAATTGGAAACTAAATATTCAGCTTTCAGATTCTGAAGAGTGATCGCGTCTAACTTTAATTTATACCGTTGTTTTTTAATTGTTAAATATGCGTTTTTATCCGATTTTTTTGCCGGTGCGGCGCGCTCCGTTTCAAAAATCTCCTATTTTCCTCCGAAAAATATTTTTTCTAGATTCTTTGGGACATTCTAAATAAAATAAGTTTCTTGACATTTTTCTCAAAAATTAATAGTTTTAAAGTTATAAGCGATTTAAAATCCAAAAATGCGTTTTTTGTCATTTTTCGGATTTTCAATCGCTTGTAACTTAAAAACTATTAACTTTTGAGAAAAATGTCAAGAAACTTATTTTATTTAGAATATCCCAAAGAATCTAGAAAACATATTTTTCGGATGAAAATAGGAGATTTTTGAAATAGAGTGCGCCGCACCGGCAAAAAAATCGGATAAACACGCATATTTAACAATTAAAAACAACGGTATAAATTAAAGTTAGACGCGATCACTCTTCAGGATCTTGAAGCTAAATGTTCAGTCTTCAATCTAAGTATCAGGAAACCTCAAAAATACTCATTTAAATAAGAGTTTTTAAGCCTCGAAAATGCGTATTTTCGCATTTTTCAGATTTTAAATCGCCTATAACTCCAAAACTATCAATTTCTGAGAAAAATTACAAGATATCTTTCTTGTTTAGATTGACCCAAAAAATCTAAAAATATATGTTTCATAGCAAAAAAACATGATCTTTTGTATTTGTTTAAAAAAATTGTTTAAACAATTTCTGCCCAAAAATTCCGCCCGGCACCCTTCAGATTTGTTTAAAGGGGACATTTTTTAATAGGAATCCACAAAGAAACCGAATCAGAAATTTTTTTCAGACGGGAGCGGTCTCACCACATGGACTATTGGGGTCTTTTATGTTTCCCTTTTTATGTATGGAGCTTAAGTAGCCCATTTTCAATTCCTTCGGTATTTTTCCAACAAATAAGCATTTGTTGAATATTTGTTTTAACTCTTGTATTCAGATCGAAGGGGCGTGTTTTAGAAGTTCTGCAGGTATGCCTCCAGGGCCAGTTGCTCTGTTATTTTTCATCTTTTTTGCGCATTTTCCTTTCCTTCGTAGACTGACGTCACCAAATGAGTGAATCAAGGTCTTGAAATTTTTTAAGTAGCACTCTGGTTTACAATATTTCTCTTATTGACCTGCGTCTACCTGAAGAGTCGCAACACAACGAAATTATAATCTAAACTGATAGATATATGTTGTATTTCCGAGGCGTATATTGTTCTATACAAAGTGATATTTAATAACATTTTAGGTACTAGACCGAGGAGTGGGTCTGTCGACACATTCCGATAGTGAACTAATAACTCAAGCCTTGTGCCTTAATCCACCAGAAGGCGAAGTTAACGGTCCGGATTGGCCTGCTAGGATTCGTCACTTAATGCAATTGGCACCCTTGAGTTATTCTCTCTGTTTGATGCTGAAAGACAGAATCTATGCCGTGAGGGATCCGTACGGAAACAGACCTCTATGTTTGGGTGTAATTTTAGCGCCCGGTCAAGAAAGTAAGTATAAATTGTTAAACAATTACAGTTGTATGTAATTTCCAATAAAAGGGTACCGGCTAAACAACATCAGGTATGCAGATGACACCATAGTATTTGCGGACAATCTAGAAGACCTTATACAGAACAAAATCACGTATTACAGTCAACAATATGGACTCAATATAAACGTAAAGAGGAAAAAAAAAGATAACAAAAGGTCAACTCTACATCAACCAAACACCTGTACAAAGAGTGACGCATTACAACTACCTCGGCACCGTAATAAATTAAGAATGGACAAACAACCAAGAAATAAGAGCACATATAGGATGATAGTTTTTATGATTTCTAATGTGAGCGAAGTAAAAGAAATTCATACAGAAGAAATTCATACAGAAGAAAATAATTGAAGAACGTCAAAATACGATGACCTGAGACTGTATATAACCAAAAGCAAATACGTAAATAGACAAGACGAAAATGGCGGGTTCGTTGGAAAAATATTCCCATGAGATTTTTTTGCATAATTACATTCGTGAGACATCCCAGAATAAGGTTCAATAAGTCGCCCACGTGAAAAGTGGGCCAAATTTTTTTTAACAATTTTTTTTTAATCAAATTGCAAAAATCAATATTTTTGGATAAAAGAGGTCTCTTATAATTTTTCTCTAAAGTTGATCGTTTTCGAGTTATAAGCAATTTAAAATTGAAAAAAACGAAAAATGGCGATTTTCAAGGCTTAATAACTCGGTTAAAAGTTATTATTATGAAAGTCAGAAAGTGACTAAATCAAAGTTTAATGTCCCCTCTACAAGATCCCGAAGAAATTTTTGTCATTATTTTATTACTAAGCTGTTATTTTTAAGTAATAATATTGAGCGCCATGCACGTGGTAGCCGGCCGTAAATGCTGAGTGCGAGAGAGATGCCACTCCGGCAGTTCAATTGTGCATCTTACTTGCACTCACATTTACGGCCGCCTACCACGTGCATGGCGCTCAATATTATTACTTAAAAATAACAGCTTAGTAATAAAATAATGACAAAAATTTCTTCAGGATCTTGTAGGGGGGGCATTAAACTTTGATTTAGTCACTTTCTGACTTTCATAATATAACTTTTAACCGAGTTATTAAGCCTTGAAAATCGCCATTTTTCGTTTTTTTTTTCAATTTTAAATTGCTTATAACTCGAAAACGATCAACTTTATAGAAAAATTATAAGAGACCTTTTTTTATCCAGAATGGTCCAAAAAACCTACAAAAAAATTGTCCGGACCAAAAATATTGATTTTTGCAATTTGATTAAAAAAATGTTGCCCTTTTTTCACGTGGGCGACTTCTTGAACCTTATTCTGTGAGGTCTCACGAATGTAATTATGCAATCTCATGGGAATATTTTTCCCAACGAACCCGCCGTTTTCGCCTTGTCTAAAAGAAAACGATCAAGAAATATGGTGTCATGGAAGAATTGAAACATGAATTTATTGAATTCCGTGGTTTTTTGAAATTTAGGTTAGGTTAGGGTTAGATTCAAGATGAGTGGACGCTTAGCTCCCCTTCAACTCGACTTAAGAGGTCTATTGTGGCTCAGTTCTAGGCTAAAGTTGTCTCTTTAGCCCAGTCTTCTTAACAAAGTCTATTATGGCCTTAGGTGACACTTCTAAAAAATCGTAGGACTCAAGTTGAGAATGCTCAACTGTATTGAGCCTTATCTTATCCAACCCTGGATAGTTGCACAGAACGTGTTCCACTATCTCGTCATCAGTTTGACAGAATCTGCAATTCGCATTTTCTGTCAGTCCGATTTTTTCACGTGTTCCTTGAGGCAACAGTGTCCTGTAGGAAACCTACGATAATTAGAATATCATTCCTATTCATATCTAAGAGATCTTTGGACTTCGAAGATGCATGTATCATGTCCTAGAATGTTTGAGACCCATTTCATCGTACCAGTAGTTATGTTTCATCCGTACCACCCAGTCCAATATTATTCTTTTTGATGTGCTTCTTATTATGCCAACGTCAGTTTCGGGGCGTATGAATGTTTCTTTTGCCCCTTCCTTGGCAAGTAATTCCGCTTTTTCGTTATCTTCAATACCAGTGTGCCCAGGCACCCAGAGTAAACTTACTTTGCTATTTTTTCCGATCGGAATCAGATTCTGAAGAAAGTTCCAAACTAACAGAGTCAATCCGATTCGATTGCAGTACCTTTAAGAGCGCTTGGCTATCAGATATACTTTTTAGAGAGCTGTCCCTGTAGTTCCTTTTTATTATTTCCTGCAGACACATCTCTACAGTATAAATTTCCGCTTAAAACCTAGGCTTTTACTACTAAGTCTTAGCCTTGGTTTCCCTCCGTATCCCTATCCCTCAAACTCCTTCATCCGTTTTAGAGCCGTATACCAGCATTGATCTGCCATTATGAGATTCGTTTTATTCATCTTCCATTCGCTCCTTTCTGGAAAAATGGCGGTAAACGGCTTTTAGAATTTATGTTTAGATTGCATTACATCTAGTAGCATTTCCAACTCTGGGTGATTTTTAATTATCTCTCAAGATTTGATCTCGGTATAAGTTTGCCCTGCTTCCTGACGTCTTATCCGTCTTCTGTATCCTCCTACCTTCGCCTCCTCCATCCATATATATTGTAGCGTGATTAGTGTAATTACTTCTAATTACAATAAAACTAGCGGTTCGTAATTTATATACGACTTTATTTATATAAGTTACAGACGAATTTATCTTATACACTAAACTTATTCACAAAATATGCCCGTATTTATACCCAGTTGTTATTCTGGAACAATCGACTCCCATCTCGAGCTATCGGCTTGTTCCGCCTACGTGACGTACCTTCCAGAATTCTCCGGCGAGGCCTAGCACATCCGATTACGTCATTCTCGAGGTGTTTACTGTTATACGGGGATCGGCCAAGATTTCTCTTCCGCTACACTGCTCCCCTCTTAAGATCTGAGCGTCTCGATCAGCAACTCTAAATGAAGGCCCAGGATGGCGGAATCTACACGACTCTCCAGCTCTGCATACACCCTTCAAGAAGAAATAACAGTCTACTGTCTTTGAAGGGTACGACATCTTCGGGTTCATGCAACACACAGTGATTTGTACACCAGTTCCTCTGAAGACCACTTCAAGCATGCTTCTCACAATCTTCCAATCCAGATTTTCTACTGCATGGCCTATTTTTGGTAAAGCCAAATTTTTGATGTCATAATTACACACGATTTTCTTCAAATTAGTTAGAACACGCCATATGTTCTCGTAGCTTGGCGTGTCCGTATAAGACTTTCTGGTCACCATATACAGCAAAGATCGAGGACCATCTTCCAATCGCAGTACTCTTCCAATTTTAGGCTGCTGATTTCTTAACTCGCCCAGGCGGCCGAACTTTCTATTGAATACGGACGATATTCCTTTAGTCATCTCGAGGTCTTGGGCAACACAGTGGGCTAGAGAGACGTTTTCTGGAACACCAAACAGATCTTGCTGAACTTCTGTGGTCACGCCGAATCTAGCACTCTTTCTTTCTGCGTAATTTGACATAAATTCCTTAAAACTTGGCTGTGGTGCATCTTTCATCTCCTGTTGGAGGACTCGGGCTTCCTCTGTTTCATTTGAGCCAGCATATGGTGCAAGACGATTTATGTGAATAACTTTTGGTTTACCGTTTGGTAACTTCTTAATTCTGTATATTACGTCATTTATTTTCTTCTTAACTTCATACGGACCTTCCCATTGTCTTTGCAGTTTAGGACACAGGCCTCGACGACGTTGTGGATTATAAAGCCAGACAAGATCACCTACTTCGAAGCTTTCATTCTTGCAGCGAGAATCATATTGATCTTTCATTCTGCCACTGGCTATCTGGATGTGTTGTCGGGCAAGTTCATGAATGTTGTTCATTCGTAACTTCAGGCGGTCGACGTATTCTTCGCCTGCAACATGTTCCTCGGAAGGTCTGCAGCCAAACTCTAGGTCGCAGGGCAAACGAACTTCACGGCCCAACATCAGGCAGGTTGGTGTTTGACCTGTAGTTTCATTTACGGCCGAGCGGTAGGCCATCAGGAATAAATGAATGTGTTGGTCCCAATCTCGCTGATGTTCAGATACAACTTTGGACAAGTGTTTACCCATCGTTCGGTTCATCCTCTCGACCATTCCATCTGATTGAGGATGCAGGGGTGTTGTTCTGGTCTTATTGGCACCAATCAATTTATAAACGTTTTGGAAAAGAGCTGACTCAAAGTTTCGCCCTTGGTCGGAGTGGATCTCCAAGGGAACACCAAATCGGCTGAAGAATTCTTTAACAAGTACCTCTGCAACGGTAGCAGCTTCTTGATTCGGTAATGCATAGGCCTCGGTCCATTTCGTAAAATAGTCCATGGCTACCAGAATGTATTTATTTCCAGCATCGGTTTCTGGAAATGGACCTGCAATGTCGATTGCTACTCTTTCCATAGGACTTCCAACATTGTACTGTCTCATGGGTGCTCTCTTTTTACCAACTGGACCATTACCGGATGCACACAGTTCACATTTCTGGCACCATCTTCTTACATCATCTTTACAGTTCACCCAATAGAACCGTTCTCGAACCTTTTGCAGAGTCTTCGTAATACCAAAGTGTCCACCTGATGTACCGTCATGCAACTGACGCAATACTTCTGACACTTTACTTTTAGGTACAATCAACTGAAGCTTAGATTCTGTACCATCATCGTTCTCAAAGGTTCTGTACAGAAGATCATCTTTTAGTATCAGGCAATTCCATTGGCTCCAGTAGGCCTTGACTTCCGGACTACATGCACTAATGTTTTGCCAACTAGGTCTCTCACCTCGACGCATCCAATCCAATACTCTTTTTATACATGGATCGTCTTCTTGGGCTTCTTGTAACTGTTGTTGCTGCCATTGCTCATTAACGACGGTAGTTCGTCTCACAAGGCAAAGCTGTTCATCTAGTTTAAGCCGGTGATTACAACTTTCACTGCATGGCCGTATCGAGGAAGCATCTGTATTTGAACCAACTCTTCCAGCCCTCTTCATGCGTCTCTTCGGCATCGTGTCACGAATCACCCTCCGTACCATTTCCACCAAACGTTCATCTTTTCTCTTATCGCCTTTTTCCACGGTTATTACTCGATTGTTTCGTGAAGCTTGGCTAGCTGCTTCGTGTTCCAAGGCAATAGCAAGTGCTTCATCTAAAACTTTCGGTCTTGCTAGTCGTAAAGCTTTCTGTAGTTCATTATCTTTCAGCCCATTGACGAAGGTATCTACTGCAATTTCTTCTAAAACGCTGTCTGGCACCTCTGGATAAGCCAACCGCACCACACGAGCCACATCTGCTTCAAATTCTTGCAGATTCTCACTTGCTCGTTGACTTCTACTTCGCAGTTGTGCTTTGTATACTTGTTGTAGATGGGCATCTCCATAGCGTTTTTCTAGACGAGTGAACAAGGTATGGTAACAATTTTCTTGACCCTTGGGAATTGACCTTAATATATCTGCAGCATCACCTCGTAAAGCAGCAGTCAAGGAAACAGCCTTTTCTTGTTCGGTCCAATGATTGGCGGTCGCAATAGCTTCAAACTGTCTAAGATATATGGACCAAGAGGACTTTCCATCAAATGGTGGTAATTTGAATCTCATATTATGCGACGTTTCGTCTCTCGGTAGTTCATCTTTCACTAAAGGATCTAACGTTGCTGCATTAACTGATGGTTGTACTTTTGTATCGGTTATCCTGCTCTCTAGCTGTTTGATCTTTTCTTCTACGGTCTCTACACTTTTCTGCATCTTATCGAATGTTCTAGAAACTTCTTCAAATTTCTCATTGTTCTGTTTACAAACTTCTTCTAGTTTTTCGTTGTTTTGCCTACAGACCTCTTTAATTATTTGAGAAGTCTCATCGAATCTTTTAGCAACATTTTCGAATTTCTCGTCGCTTTTTCTACTAACTTCTTCAAGTTTCTCGTCGCTTCTTCTAGAAGTTTCATCGATCGTTTCAGAAACAGTTTTTAATTTCGATAAGATTACTTGTTCTGCTGACTGGAAGTGGAACGTCTTTGGGTCTTCTCCGTTCTTCGTGAGGACATCCTCGAGTCGTGCTTGTAGGACTATCTTGAGCCCACTGCTGTCCAGATCCCGTTCCTCGAGCTGTTCACGGAGCTGTTTTACTGTAAGTTCTTGTAGCAACATCTTTGGTCGGCACACACGTACTTTCCAAAATGTCTTTTAACAGTCTTTCCGAATACCGAACAATCAACGCACTTTAACTATTCCCGACGAATAAAGTCCAAAAGTATTTTAAAGTCTTTCCGAATACCGAACAATTAACGCACTCCGGTTATTCCCGACGAATAAAGTTCAAAAGTCTTTTAAAGTCTCTCTGTAATTCACTTATTTATATCGCACTAACTTTACCGAACACCGACACCAACTGTAGCGTGATTAGTGTAATTACTTCTAATTACAATAAAACTAGCGGTTCGTAATTTATATACGACTTTATTTATATAAGTTACAGACGAATTTATCTTATACACTAAACTTATTCACAAAATATGCCCGTATTTATACCCAGTTGTTATTCTGGAACAATCGACTCCATCTCGAGCTATCGGCTTGTTCCGCCTACGTGACGTACCTTCCAGAATTCTCCGGCGAGGCCTAGCACATCCGATTACGTCATTCTCGAGGTGTTTACTGTTATACGGGGATCGGCCAAGATTTCTCTTCCGCTACAATATGTAATGGAGGTAGGTCAAATATGACCTCCATGGAAGTGGTTGGGATAGTCGACTTCGCTCCTGTTATGATTAAACATGCTTATTGTTGAAGCTTATTCACCTTCTGTTTGGTGGTCTTTTGTTGGAATTTAGATATATGTTTGGGTTTGTTGGCGTTTTAAGACGATTCCAAGTCGGCGCCGGCGTTTCAAATGGTCGTTTTATGACGATTTGTTATACCTAATGGATGCACGGAATCTTAATAACAGCTCAAGAAAATACAAAATACAAATCGCATTATACAGGGTGTCCAGAAACTCTACCGACAAACGAAGACAGGAGATTCCTCGGGTAATTTTAAGACAATTTAACCAAATTCACCTAGTCCGAAAATGCTTCCTAACGGAGCTAAAGCTCTTTGAAAATGGCGTCTTGTAATTAGTTTTTCTAGTTAGAAAAACAAAAATTGGTACGCATATTTATCTTCCAGAGATAAATCGATTCCATCCATTGCGAATTTATAGTACCGGTCATAGGCATCCGTTTTGGGTAGGGTAACGGTTATTTTATTGCGTAACTTTTTTGCCTTTAAATTTTAAGCATTTTTCACTTTAGATTATTAAATTGTGAGGTATGTCAGTACTAAAAGGTACTCTTGTACTCTTGATTTTAAGTCGGTAGGACACACTGTTTTCTAGAAAAATCGATTTGAAAATTTTCCCTTGAATTTGAAAAAGAAATTGAAAATGCTTAAAAATTAAAGACAAAAAAGTTATGCGATAAAATAAACGTTGATCTACCCAAAACCGACGCATATGACCGATAGTAGAAATTCGCAATTAATGAAATCGATTCATCTCTGGAATATAATTAAACGTACAAGTTTTCGTTTTTCTAAATAGTTTTTTTTTAATTTTTTTAAATTTAAAAACGAAAGATTTTCAAATCGATTTTTTTAGAAAACGGTGTATCCTATCGACTTAAAACAAGAGTACCTTTTAGTACAAGAATACCTCACAATTTAATGATCCAGAGTCAAAAATTCTTAAAAGTTAAAGACAAAAAAGTTATGCGATAAAGTAACCGTTGCCCTACCCAAAACGGACGCCTATGACTGGTACTAGAAATTTGCGATGGATGGTATCGATTTATCTCTGGAAGATAAATATGCATACTAATTTTTGTTTTTCTAAAAAGAAGCGTTCCGGAGGTATTTAAGAATAACTAATTACCAGACGCCATCTTCAAATAGCTCTAGCTCCATTAGGAAGCGTTTTCGGACTAGGTGAATTGGGTTAAATTGACTTAAAATTGTCTGAAGAATCTAGTGTATTCGTTTGTCTGTAGAGTTTCTGGACACCCTGTATATCTTCAAATAGCTCTAGCTCCATTAGGAAGCGTTTTCGGACTAGGTGAATTGGGTTAAATTAACTTAAAATTGTCTGAAGAATCTAGTGTATTCGTTTGTCGGTAGAGTTTCTGGGCACCCTGTATATACAGGGTGTCCAGAAACAGGGTTTTCTCAATAGAAGTGTTCTGGAGGTATTTAAGAAAAACTAATTACAAGACGCCATCTTCAAAGAGCTCTAGCTCCCTTAGGAAGCATTTTCGGACTAGATGAATTGGGTTAAAATGACTTAAAATTACATGAAGAATCTCCTATCTTCGTTTGTCGGTAGAGTTTCTGGACACCCTGTATATACAGGGTAGAGTTTCTGTATATACAGGATGTCCAGAAACTCTACCGACAAACGAAGATAGGAGATTCCTCATGTAATTTTAAGTCATTTTAACCCAATTCATCTAGTCCGAAAATGCTTCCTAAGGGAGCTAGAGCTCTTTGAAGATGGCGTCTTGTAATTAGTTTTTCTTAAATACCTCGAGAATACTTCTATTGAGAAAAATGAAAATTGGTACGCATATTTATCTTCCAGAGATAAATCGATTACATTTATTGTGAACTTCTAGCACCGGTCATAGGCGTCCGTTTTGGGTAGGGCAACAGTTATTTTATCGCATAACTTTTTTGCCTTTATCTTTTAAGCATTTTTGATACTAGATTATTATATTGTAAGATATTCTAGTACTAAGAGGTACTCTTGATTTAAGTCGGTAGGACACACCGTTTTCTAGAAAAATCGATTTGAAAATTTTTCGTTTTTTGAATTTGAAAAAAGAATTTTAAAAAACACGGTGCATTTTACCAATTTATATCAAGAGTAACTTTTAGTACTAGAATACCTCATAATTTAATAATCTACAGTCAAAAATTCTTAAAAATTAAAGACAACAAAGTTATGCGACAAAATAACCCTTGACCTACCCAAAACGGACGCCTACGACCGGTACTAGAAATTCGCAATTAATGAAATCGATTTATCTCTGGAATATAAATAAACGTACCAGTTTTCGCTTTTCTAAATGGTTTTTTTTTGAAAATTTTTTTTGGAAATTCAATAACGAAAAATTTTCAAATCGATTTTTCTAGAAAACGGTGTGTTTTACCGACTTAAAGCAAGAGTACCTTTTAGTACTATTATACCTCATAATTTAATAATCCAGTGTCAAAAATTCTTAAAAGTTAAGGACATAAGAGTTATGCGATAAAATAACCGTTGCCCTACCCAAAAGGGACGCCTATGATCGGTACTAGAAGTTCACAATAAATGTGATCGATTTAACTCTGGAAGATAAATATGCGTACCAATTTTCATTTTTCGAAATAAACGCGTTCTGGAGTTATTTAAGAAAAACTAATTACAAGACGCCATCTTCAAAGAGCTCTAGCTCCCTTAGGAAGCATTTTCGGACTAAAAGAATTGGGTTAAAATCTCTTAAATTTATATGAGGAATCTCCTGTCTTCGTTTGTCGGTAGAGTTTCTGGACACCCTGTATAGTTGAAAAAGCTATGGCACCTTGAGAACAGGAAAACTAAAGGATTTCAAAAATTATTGAAACATCCTTTTTAATCCTTCCAAATCTAACTCTCGCACTTGTGCGACAGAATTCAGTGATTAGGTAAATACTTAAACGTTTAATTGTACTAAAGGAAGGCTAAATTGAAAAATAACTATTTTTAAAATAAAAATCTTTTGTTCATAATTAGTTTCATTTTTTTTTTGTTATTTATGCTGTAAGCTATGATTTTTATTATTTTAGCATTTTTAATTTCTTTTATTTTAGTTATTTTTTTCTTTTTTTATTATTTTTGTAGTGATGAACGGGTTACGGGGAGATATTCAACCGGAGGGTTGGGTGGTGTCTTCGGAGTCCTGTGCATTTATGTCTGTAAGTATATGAATCTTTTGTAGTTAAAAAACAAAGGAAGTCTAAATTGACGTCTATTTTGGAAGTGACTCTCAGAGGAGGAAAATATATAGGATAATGATCAAAGGATACGTGAAGATTAAATGCCTTATAACATTCTTATTGTTTTGGTTTAGGGACATACGAGTATGTATGTTTGAATTAAGTATACAAGTATGCTACAAATTAATCTCATGTTAATATTTTGAAAAATGTGTTTCTTTGTTTAAGTTTAATTTCTTCAAGTTGCCACAATTGAATACCTTTTGCGAAATTCTGTTTGAAATTTTATTAATTTAATTTCACTTTTCTAATTTAAAATTATTACCCTAAAAGGTTTCTATTATACTCTATGTATTGATATATGGGCCTTGTTATGCAAAAAGCAACCAACCCACATTTTTGAGGAAAACAAGATAATGTCACATATCGATTTAAAAATGTGTATTCTACATTGTGTGAAAAGCAACCAAGCCATTCTAAATATTAAACCATGAAAAATACTACTCCAAATTATTTCTGTTTAATAATAGTTCACTTAAGATTTCGCATAAGACAACCAACCCACTTGAATTGTTTGTGTGACTGAAATATTATTACATTGCACTGTCGAAAAGTACCAGCCAAGTGGGTTGATATTGTTATGCCGATTACGGTTCCTGGAATGTTGCATCTTTTTGTTTTTACGTGTAGGTACTGACCAATATTAGTTCGTGCTTCAATATTTAAATATTTGTTGTGTTATATCTTTGTATTAGATGAAGAAATCTTTGAATCGTTAATGCGAAAAATATGTTTAAATCAAGAACTGTTAAAATAATTAAAGCGGCTCGCGAAATTGCAGAAAATGATAAGTTTTAGGATTAAGGCTATGTTTATCTTACTTTTTAAATATTATGGTTTGTTGTTTTGACTGATTATCGCATATTTTTTATTTGTATTGATATGTTTAATAGTAGAAATTCTACTGTATGGTATTACTGAGTTGACTGAAATTATTCGGTGTTATTCATGGATTTTGTCGGTTGGTTGGATTTTGCAGATTGCATTTTATTAGATATATTTCCAACAGCAAAAAGAAACTAACCCTCAATATGGCTATTTTTTTTGTAAAAATTTATTAGGATAATTTTGATACTACTACGATAAAATTGCTCTAAAATTAAACTATTGATTAGTGAAGTTATCGTTTAAAAAAAATATGACGGAAAATTAAATATTTAGAAAAACATAAAAAGTTAATTTTCTCTTAATTTACAAATTGAGAGTTGGTTGCTTTTTGTTTAACACGGCCCAAATAATATGTCTTGATATTTTTGTCCCTACTCAAACCTGATATTTTTTAGGTAACAAGGTATTTGCGTGAGGTCCAACCAGGCGAAATAGTGGAAATGACTCGTAATGGACTAAAAACCATCGACATAGTGCCTCCACCAGAAGGAAAGCTTCCTGCATTCTGTATTTTTGAGTATGTTTACTTTTCTAGGCCCAATAGTTTCTTTGAAGGGCAAGAGGTTTATACTGTTCGTGTCCATTCTGGAATGCAGCTGGCGCTGGAACACCCTGTAGACGCTGATATTGTTGGATCTGTGCCAGAGTCGGGTAATGCTGCTGCATTTGGGTATTCAAAACAGGTAACTTGATTCACTTTTTCTCTTTTTTCATTTATCATTAAGAAAATTTTATTACAGTTTAGGTACTCTAAGAACCAGATAGCTTAAAATTTAAAAAGCAACAGCATTAGCTGTCCAAAATAACAAAATAACCGGTCAGCTAGTGGTGTTTACTTGTGCTATTTTTCAGAATCGAACAAAGTATAGATGATTTTAAAATTAATATCCGATCAAAAAATCTTTAACCGAGCTATTTGCTTAATATCCAGAATACTAATATCGAAACATAGCCAAACAACGTTTCCAATGTATGTAGGCAGTCTGACAAGTACTTGGCCTAGTAACTCAAAAAATGGCCGTTTTGGAGTGTAATTTTCAGGGTCAACTCCAAATTGCATGAAAATTTGGATTAAGGTTCTACATATCTTCCACTTCAAGGTTAAACTTATGCCGTTGGTTGCTTTTGCGTGTGGGGTGACAGTCACCCCTTTTCGGGGGTGAAAAATATATGTTTAAAATAAGTCCAGAAATGGATATATTGACTTCTAAGCAACTTTTGTTCTATAAAGTTTTTTAATTACGTCAATAGTTTTCGAGTTGTAAAGTGTTTAAAAAGAACTTTGATTTAATTTTTTTACAAAAGTTGTTATCATCAAAACTAAAAGAATTATGCTCAGAATAAAATTGGCCCCTTTTTTTTGTGAAAAAAATCGTGAAAATCTCCCCCTATTTAGTACCCTTAAGAAAATTTAATCGTTGCCACTTTACCGTTTACTTCATATTATGTATGTGTATTGTTTATACTATCTGCAAGTTTGACCGGTTTAAGTGCTTATTTTTGAAAAAAATTGGTTTTTTAGTAAAAACTTTGTTTAAAAATTTGGAAAAATGTTCTTTTTTAAAAAAAAAAGTATTAGTGATACGAAAAATCTCTCAGAGTGAAAAAATGTAGGTGTTGCTTTTATAAATATGGTAGTTGCATTTCGTTTTTCTGTAAGACAAAATTTGGTTAAGATATCGCTGTTCAAAATTTGCATACACTCGTCATTAATGACTCCTCTTTTCAACTATAACCCTTTCATAAATAAGCAATTTAAATCGGTGAAATTTACAGAACATGAAAAAATACGTAAGTACATATTGTAAATTTTTTGTAAAGCGGTAACGATTAATTTCCTTTTGGGTGCTAAATAGGAGGAGCTTTTCACGATTTTTTTACCAAAAAAGGGGGTCAACTTTATTTTGAGCGTACCTCACTTTCTTTTGCTGCTAGAAACTTTTATAAAAAATAAAAATAAAGATTTTTTAAACACTTTAAAAAAGTTTACGAGTTTTTCCGGAAAAGTGCTTCATGTTTTGATTATTTCACGTTGAAATATTCAAATTGGAATTTGACGAATAAGAACTTTTTTTCATGGGCTACTACTTTGCTTTTGCTGGGTCTATAGACTTCACTAATACACAACTATTTTGATTTTTTTCTATGCTACATTTTTGTTAACAATATTTTGTTCGATCAAATATTTAGTTTTTGAGTTATTTGCGAAAAAAAACTCCTAAAAAACGTATTTTGTTGTCGAAGAATAAACATTTTCAATCGCAAATAACTCGAAAAGTATTGACTTAATTAAAAAACTCTGTAGAACGAAAGTTGCTTAGAATTAGTCAATTTATCCATTTCCCAGCTTATTTTAAAGGTGCGTTTTTTCACCTCCGAGAAGTGGTGAGTGTCACCCCCAAGCAAAAGCAACCAACGGCACAAGTTCAACTTTGAAGTGGAGGGTCAGTAGAAACTAAATCCAAACTTTCATGCAATTCGGAATTGATCGTGAAAATTACACGGTATCGCTGTATTTCCCATTCATTTACTGGGCTATTCGCTCTGCGCATGACTGACGCGACACCTAGCGTAGTGGCCTGAAATTTTTGGCGAACACAATTTGACGTTAAATATATGATACACATATGACATATTTGACGTTAATGTAATATTTTTATTTGCCATTTTTGATAAAATTTATTATACAAACAATAAGTTCAAGTGTCAAATAAACGTCAAATTAAAAAACGGATATTTGGAAGTTCTCTGAAGAAAATATCAATTTTAAGTGTTTTTCTTCACTTTTTCGTTATAGTTTAGTTGTCGGTGTTAACATTAATTAAGTGTACATCGGAAGCAATTAGGCAGTGTGAATTATTATTACCAGATTTTAACATTAGCTGGGTCTATTGAACTATTGCTTTTGTGGTGTGTGTCTGACACAAAGGGGAAATAGATGACGATAGGAATATACCACCAGATCAGGGAAAGGAAAGAAAGTCAGTATGAAAATATTAAAATAAATAATAAAAATCAAAACGGCAATAATAAGGTAAGCGAAATATCTATTGAAAAAATTATTATTTAATCATTATTCACCAAAGTTGTCATATTTCGCCGCTACGGGCGCTAGCATAGTTTCGTCTATTCCCACCATGGTCACGCACGGAGCCCATAGAGAAATCAACTGTCGTGTAGAATATTTTTGTAGACGGATTTTTGAAATATGAAAAAATATCAATATCGGTCGGTGATTCGATTCTTGTTTTTGGAGGGAAAATTGCGCAACGAAATAAAAGAGCACTTAGATGCTGTGTACGGTGACTCTTCTCCTTCGATGGTAACCGTCAATAATTGGTTTAACACGTCCCAACGTGTTCTAATCGCTCCTATCCACGATCTCGTATTGGCGGACTGCCGACTGAAGGGCGCGAGATATCTGAGAAAGTAGACATCCCAACAGGCCTCATGCCAAAATTTTTGGCACGAAGAAGAAATTTTTTGAAGAAGGGCAACATTTCGTGTTTCTTTTGTAAGCTAAGTACTTAATGATCTCAACTACCATAATGGCTGCCTCAGGTGTCCTCTTGAGAAGACTGCTCGAACTGTCAGCAGGAATAGCTCTCATCCAGGAACCGTGGGTGTATAGAGGTAAAATATGCGGATTAGGGAACCGTGGTGGTCAACTGTTCTGGTGCTCCACTGTAGAGACCCCGAGAGCCGCTGTTCTAACCAATAATTTATTCACCTGCCTGCTACAGGACTTTTGTTCTCGAGACCTTGTGGCGGTAAAGTTGAAGTTTCAAGTCGGTGAGACGTGGAAGGAGATGGTGGTCTGTTCTGCCTACTTTCCTTATGATTCACCAGAACCCCCTCCAACAACGGAAATGATGGAGTTAGTCAGATACTGTGAGGACCTGCGACTTCCGCTCCTAGTGGGATGGGATTCCAACTCCCACCACTTAGTGTGGGTGAGTACAGATATCAATCCCCGGGGTGCAGCTCTGCTGCAGTATCTCTCGAGAACCGACTTAGAAATTCTAAATCGGGGCTCGGTACCTACGTTTATGACGTCTAGAAGAAGTCAAGTTATCGACCTCACTTTATGCTCTAGACCGTTAGTGGGACTGGTCTCAGACTCAGAGTGGGTCCTGTCCGTGTCCGAGAAAATCTCACTGTCAGATCATAGACATATTACCATTAAGCTGGAGGCTCTTAAGCTCCAGAATATTTCATATAGGAATCCAAGAGCTACAGACTGGGAACTCTTTGGAGAGAAGCTCGGCCATAATCTCGTGGGTCTGCCTCCCTGTCGAGGCGGAGCTGAGGAGATAGATATCTCTTTGGATCACTTATCCGGAGCCCTAACCTCGGCATATAGAGCTAGCTGCCCTCTTATACAGAGGACGGCTGGTTCCGCTATTCCCTGGTGGACACCTCAGGTAGAGAGACAACGCAAATTGACTTGGGCTCTCTTCAATAGGGCCAAGAGAACTGGTAACACTGCCCACTAGGACTCCTTTAAGGAAGCTCAGGGGGAATACAAGCCTCTGATTAAGAGGTCAAAGAGGAGCTCTTGGAGAGCCTACTGTGACAGTGTGGAACACATGCCCGCTGCAGCTAGGCTCCATCATGTCCTCTCCAAACATCCAATCCCGGGGGTCGGTTAAGTCCGTATGCCTAGTGGAAGCCTATCTTCAACTGACGAGGAGGCCCTCAGGACTCTCGGATGCTCACTTTCCGGAGGGTTTGGACGATGACACTGCCTTAGCCGCGGCTAGGCTTCCGCGAATGGGGGACTTCCAGATGGCGAAGGAAGTAGTATCGTACACGAAGGTGTGCTGGGCTGTTAGGGGTTTCGCTCCCTTTAAGTCACCAGGTGAGGACGGAATTATACCGGCTCTGCTTCAGCAGGTTTTGGACCTTATTGCTCCCACACTGGTCAGGATATTTAGGGCCTGCCTTGCGATAAAGTATATTCCTTTGCCCTGGAGGAGAACTAGAGTCGTATTTATTCCTAAACCGGGTAAAACTGATTTTACCCTTGCTAAATCATTCCGGCCAATCAGTCTTTTATCCTTTCTTCTAAAGGCTCTAGAGAGACTAGTGGATCGATTCATACGTGATGTAGCACTTGGGGCAACCTAAGGGGCAACACGTCAATACGCCTACCAGGCTGGGAAATCTTTTGTATGACTGGGTATCTTTATGGACATTGAGGGCGCCTTTAGCTGCGCTACTTTTGATTCCATGTGTGATGCTGCAGAAAAGCATGGGGTTGGCCGAAACTTGGTCAGATGGATCCGGGCCCTGCTTTCTCAAAAGCAGATAGCTGCGTACCGGAACGGTTGTTGCGCTCGGGTGTCGACATCTCGTGGTTGTCCTCAGGGAGGGGTTCTATCCCCCCTGCTGTGGTGCCTGGTGGTTGACGGCCTTCTTCAGCGACTCTCCGAACAAGGTAGTTTTACTGATTGAGGTCGCTCAGGTAGCTCTCGGGCTCGTTGAAGAATGGTGTCGGGAGCAGTCACTCAGGTTAATCCTGAGAAGACTACTGTGGTTCCATTTACTCGGAGAAGGGTCATCGGATCTACTAGAAATCTTAGCTTCTATGGCAAAACATTATCGATTTCCAGGTCAGTGAAGTACCTAGGAGTGATCCTGGATTCTAAACTGACATGGAAGGAACATGTGGACGCTAAGTTGAAGGAGGCCGCTGCAGCTTACTGGGCGTGCAGAAGAGCTTTCGGAGCCAAATGGGGTCTGCAGCCGAAAATTCTACATTAGATATACCAATCCATGGTACACCCTATACTGACGTATGCGGCAATCGTGTAGTGGCCCCGGGCTAGACTTTCTTCAGTCAAGGTCCATTTGGCTCATCTACAGCGGTTGGCATGCGTTGGCATCTCAGGGGCCATGAGGACCACTCCCATGGCAGCTCTTGAGGATCTGCTGGATTTACCTCCTCTACATCTCATTGTAGAGCACGAAGCCATGTCCCCTCAATTTGTGTTCTCATCCTCCTTCTTGGTTCAATTTCCTGACCGGGATGAATGGGTAGAACGAGAACCTACACTAATCTGTCGGAGTGGGCTCACCTGGTTCACAGATGGGTCTAGAACAGACGAGCGGGAAGATGCTGGAGTGTATGGTGGTGGAGTCGGATTTGAGTCTAGCCAGGCTCTCGGCTCTCATGCATCAGTCTTTCAGGCCGAGATCTTTGCGATCCTGGCATGTGCTCAAGAGATTACAGATAGGGCTTGCTCGGGCAGAACCACCTCTATCTGCTCTGACAGCCAGGCAGCGCTAAGGGCTTTGGAAGCGCCCAAGACCAGCTCTAAGCTGGTTCTTGAGTGCAAGAGAGCTCTGGATGATGTTGCTATAACCAACAGGGTTAGGTTGGTATGGGTACCGGGACACACAGGTGTGGAAGGTAACGAACGGGCTGACGCCCTGGCAAGACGGGGCTCATCCTCTCTGCCTGTGGGACCCGAACCTGTGATTGGAGTGCCCTTCAGTACTGGTAGGGGTAGTCTCAAGGAGCTTCTGCGGAGGTTCCAGGACTCCTGGGCCAATTGTAGAGGTATGAGACACTATGTGGGGCCATTCAAAAGTCTCACAGCCCAACTGCTTCTTCTGGATCGTAGAAGATGCTCCCTGGTGGTCAGTATGCTCACCGGCCGCTGTAGACTCCGACGGCACCTTCATCTGCTTAAACTGGCGGATGGCTCACGGTGCCGTTTATGTAATGAGGACGAGGAAACCTCCTCACATGTCATCTGGGAGTGCTCGGAATTGGCCTATCGGAGGTGGCAGATCCTGGGATCTATGCAGCCGAGCCAGGTGAGGGAGTTGTCTTTTAAGAGACTTGTGGCTTTCTGTGAGGCCATAAGGTTTCTGGGGGACTAGCATGGGAGCTCGGTGCAGCCTGGGCTCCATAAACGCCGAAGACCAGGTTCTTATGGACCTGGTCCGTAAGATAGGGGTGATACAATGTACCTGCCGTAGGAGGTCTAAGTGTCTGAAGGGCTCACAAGTGGGCCCTGCCCCGATATACCATAACCAAGCTAAGTACTTATTGGACCGCTCTAGTATGCTTTATCATTTTTTTTAAATTATATTTGTTCAAATAGAGAACTAGTGGAAAATTGGATATTTCTAAACGCCGATTTTTTTTGACGTTCACCCAGCAGTTATCTACGGAGTGAGTAACTCCGAGCTGGACGCCCTTATCTCTTGCCGTGTTGCTCATCTATTGGTCGATCTGATACACCAGCGTGTTCTAGTCGTAGGTGCAAATAACAGATCCATTCAGAATTTGAAACTATTACGTTAGCCTTTTTGTTTTGTGGCTAGGGTTTGAATTATCAACCAATAAATAAAATAAAAGTGGAGTGAACGCGGTCCATCCGCCTGAACCACTCGAATCTCTAACCGAACAATTGGATACTTTCCTTGCCTAATAGTTGAATTTATTTGGAAATTCAGTCCTTCAATTTTTGAATGTGTAGGTAATTGCCGCTCCGGAAGCATATTGACGTAACTGCAAAAAGCAAAATTGTTCAGGGGAGTGAAGATAACGATTTTTAAATATTTAAAATAGTGATTAAAACAAAATAAAAGCGTTGTAGGAATAAACGCCATACCGATGCTCCTGGACAATTATTCTTCATTGAATCGTTTACCGAAACCGTTTACTGGGTGCTACCCATTAAGGGGTGGTATGGTTTGAAATCAACATATCGAGCACATTTTTGTGAATTTTTTTCTAAGCTATGGTAGAATTATTTTATTTTTAATTGAAATAAACATATAAAGTACAATTCAAAGAATATTTAAAAAAATCAATCCAAAATATTGAAAAATAAGCCATTGGTGACAAATTTTGACAGGCAGCTAAAAAAATGGATTTTGCGGTGGACATCAGAACGCGTCACTGGATCATACGAAACAAAAAATTCAAAAAGATTTAATCAGCTTATGAGTTTCACGAGGTAACAACGTCGAGTTTTTTTTATTTTTAATAATTTTTTAATTTTTGGTATCACTCCAAAATCAAAAATACGAAATTTTTGGTAAAAATTTTGTGAAAATGAACAGATTTATTATTGTTGAACAAAAAATAAGCACAAAATGAAAAAATTTCGACGGTGTTACCTCACAAAATGTCTAAAGAAAATATATGCAAAATTTCAGGTGGATCGGTCAAGTAGTTTTTCAGTTACAATCTCCACGGCATTTGAAAAAGCAGTTTGAATAAAAAACGTTTAAAGTTTTGACAACTGCATCTTCATCTTCTTATTTGTCTGTCAAATCGTAAAGTGATGCACAATGGAGTATGTTTTTTGATCGCGAAGTAATCTACAAAAGAGAAGTTTAACGTTTCTCAGTACGCTCAAGCGTGCTGGCGCGAAGCCGCGGCAAAGCGAGTCGAAGGTAGGGATATTCAACACGCTGTATCTCTGGTAATTTTACTCCGATCAATCTGAAATTTTCAGATAGTATTTTTGAAAGTATGCACTTTTATTTGAAATAATAAAAAAATTAAATATTTCAAACCATAAAACAATACCCCCCCCCCCCTTAAAACAACTTAGCCATAACAATTCATCAACATACAATTTACTTATTGGTTGTCGTTTTAAAAAATATTCTTGTTTCAGTCAAATATTCCTTTGGGGGAGTTGCTGACAAAAAATACTTATGTAGGAAGGACTTTTATTCAACCAAATAATCGGATGAGGCAAATGAATGTAGCTTTGAAGTTTAGTAAGTATATAATATTACAATTTTGTTCACTTATACTACCTAATTTTGTTTAATATGGTAGGTATACTAAACTAAAAGTCAAACTATTAGAAATGCACGTCATAGATTTAATCACATCATTACCCACAGATACAAACTTGAAGGCAAGCAAATTCAACAAATTTTTCCTCATGTATTAGTTTTTTCGCTACCGTCAAGTTTAACAGAAAAGCGCTGTTGCCAAATAAAAAACGTATATGTAGTTACGAAAGCAGCTACCGGCTACACTCTTTCTCTTTGTCTTTAAGAGTCCGAAACAAAGATAACTATCTGTACCATAAATGTCAAATTGACATTGTCGTATAGAAGATTAAGGCAGATTTTGGTTTTTGAAGTGAAAGCTTCTTAGGGACGTTATGCACTTTTTAGATTGGAAAAAAGTATTGAATTCGCAACCATCATCGCTTCGCCGAAATAAATTCTGCACTTTTTGGATGGGGAAAAAGCATTGAATTTGCGACTGTCATAGCTTGCTGATCTGATTATTCCCTATATATTTTTTCAAATTTATAATATGGCAACAAGGGGAAAATTACGTGCATTCCTTATTGTTTCACGTTTTCTTTATATACCATATATTTATATTGTATTAAAAGTTTTGAAAAATTTTATGGAGGTATATGATTTTAGTTTAAATATTATGTTCACATGGGGTTAAGCCACAGTTATTGATTGTAATGGAAATTTCATTTTTAACCAATTAATGTTTGATATTTCGACATCCACTCCGAGAATCGTCACCAAAAAAATTCTGATTATTTCCAAAGGAAATAATCCTTTGTGCGTAGTAGTGTGCTTTTTTACCATTTGTCTTTTTGTCGCAAAACCTATGATTCTTTGACCGTTATCATTCGATATGTTGTCATGCTTTCTGTATTTTCGTGTTATATTTTCAAATATATTATATCCCCTTTTCCATTATTATTTTGATATCAAATCTTGGTAGTTTTTCATATTCTCTTTCTAGTTGTTCATAGAATAGATCTTTGTCCTCTTCTATGGTATCTTCTATTGCTGCATGAACATTTATTACGATTATGTCTCGTAATCCCTTTTAACCTGATTGTTCACATTCTATCTATCATCTCGAAATTGATCATTCCATTTTCGATCTTTTCTGTATCATAAAAACTGTTCCTAATAATCTGTTTTCCCACTACTTTTAATATATTCTTCTTTTTACTTTTGTTTTTCATTATTGTCTCTTTGTCCGTTACGTGGAGAAGCTCAATTATGCAGGCTTTATTTTAAATTTTCCTCGCGTTCTTTATCTTTCCTTTAATTTTTAGGACAATGCTTAAGAAATCTTAGACATTTTCTTTTATTACATTTTAGTTTTCTGTCTCTATTTCTACTCCGAGTAGTATCAACATTTTTAAGTATTTGGTACTTTTCCATTGTACCAATGTTATTTCCAGATCTTCCATTTCTTGTTTGGTTTCTTTGTTTTCCTAATTCAGTTTTTCATTTCCTTGTCCTTCATTTCACATATATATTCTCTTCGCTCTTTTTGTAGTTCTCTTATTTCTGTTGTTAGTATATTTAAATTCTCCAGTATTTTCTTTTACTTTCCTGGCATTTCCGGGGATCTATGTATTTATTACTTCTGTTACATTCCTCGTCTTCCAAATCAGCTGCTCTTTTCCTTTTCTTGTCTTCTGTGCTATAATCGTCGCTGTCCATTTTGTCACGTACGTTTGACACGCCCGTTTCAACCACTCGAAACTATGCCCACTTAACCAGGTACAAAAATTGTTCTTTTTGTTTTCGGGATGTTATTATTATTTCTTTTATCTGGCAACACCGCCTGGATTTCGGCCAGCGTTTAATTTTAATTTAATTTTGGCTACACCGCGCGAAAAACGTGTTAAGTAGAGGCGAAAATTGAACACTGTGTCTAATATCTGATGCCCAATTCTATTCTGTTAATTATTACTACATAGAATTTGCAAATTTTTTGGCTCATTTTGGCTTTCTTATTCAGGGCTCCAAGGTGGTTCACTCAGACTCCTCTAATTTTTTTTGTTTTATTCTGTCCCCAAATTAAACCAACAAAACTCACATGTCAATTAAATATTGTAGGTCCCATATTACGAAATGTGAAAGGCAAACGGATCATCCTTATAGACGACTCTATCGTACGAGGAAACACAGTAGGGCCAATTATTAAGCTTCTGCGCAGGGCCGGTGCCAAAGAAGTACATATTAGAGTTGCCAGTCCTCCTCTGAAATATCCCTGTTACATGGGAATAAATATACCTACCAGAGAAGAACTGATCATGAATAAATTGAAAAATACGACACAGTTTGCCGAACAAGTTGGTAAGTTGACTATATTTAATATTATAATTGAGATATTCCATCATCATCATCATCATCATCGTGCAACCTCTTCTGTCCACTGCTGGACAGAAAAATGGTCTCTCCCATTTTTCGCCATTCTCCACGGTTCTGTGCGTCTTGTTGCCATTTCTTGGATATTCGTTTAATGTCGTCCATCCAGCGTGTTGGTGGTCGTCCCCTGCTGCGTTTGTCGTCTCTTGGGCGCCAGTCAGTTAGTTTTCTGGTCCATTTTGAGTCTTTTAGTCTCGCTATGTGACCTGCCATCCTACAAGCCATCCTGCAAGGAGAAATATTTGGAAAGCGAGGTCTAGGAAGAAGAAAAACATCCTGGTTAAAAAACCTCATAACCTGGTTCAACACAACATATGTGCATCTTTTCCGCGTTGCTGCAGATAAAGTGAAGATTGCCATGATGATCGCCAACATTCGTCATGAATAGGCACATCAAGAAGAAGATGTGACCTGCCTAATTCCATTTCAGCTTGGCTATACATTCGACGACATCAGTGAAACCTGTTCTTTTCCTTAGGTAGCTAGCTTATAGAGGTCTAGTGGATGGATACCAAATATATTTGGAGTCACTTCGTTGTCTCCAAAATGTGTTTGATGTCTGCGATTCAATGCCTCGCAGTCATGAAAGATATGGTTGGCTGTTTCAGGTTCTCCGCTACAGTCTGCAGCTTAAGTCTCCATGAAATAGTCCCATTATATGCAATTTCCCCGTAACTGGCGCGTGCATAGTAGGGAAGCCTGTTATGACTATTGAGCTAATTCATGCTTGCTTTCAGCAAGTCGTATTGGCACATATCCGTCACATACAGGACATACATCTTGCCCTGCGTTTGATCAGGTATATTTTCCCAGTGTGAGTTGTGTTGGCTTCGGATCCAGGTTTTTTTCGGTAGCGGACAAATAACGCCAGCTTTCAGAACCAATAACAACTTAATTCGTTCGCTGCCGTCTCGGTTAATATGACCGAGAAAGCAGCTTTCCCACAAGCCAGCTCGGTCAATACGAACGAGAAATTTTTTTTCATTTTCATGCCAGAGACACATTTCCACTGATTTCTTAATATGTGTGGCGTTAATTTTTTTATAAGACTTCATTATCCGTGGAAATCTACTTCTGCGCAGCTTGGTCCAAAGAATGAATTTTTTTCCCATCTGCAATATACCACTTGGCCTGAACGTAAAAAATTATACAAAACACTTTGGCAGTGAACGAGTTAAGCAAACACATTAAGAAATAGAAGAGCTAAAAGAAAAAGCACTTACACAGTGGTGTATACAAACTTACATGTGATGACTGCCCAAAAACTTACATCGGCCAAACTGGTAGAACCTCTAGCAAACGTATAGTAGAACGCCAAAGGGCTTTCAATAATATAAAAAAATTCTACTTACGCACTTCATCTTCTAGATCATAATCATTCTTTTAATGACTAATTTCAAATTCTCCATATCCAAAATAAAGGGCTTAAGCTATCTTTATCTATGGAAATTAATAAATTAAAAAATACAGATATAATTCTGAATTACCAACTGGAGACAAACGGCTTTCCCCTCTCCAACGCATTGTTCGTGACACTCAAAGATCCAGGTAGCGCACTACTTTTTTAGTTATTGTAGACCTATAGGAAGAAAACCTACCTGTTTCCTGCCTAGAGTTCGCGTCCGTTTTTTAATTATTAACAATTTAGTGCAAAAATCGCGATTTTTTCGATTTTTTGCACCTCATTCAAAAGCTAAATAGTTGACATAAAATTACAAAATTTAATTTTTTAGAAAATTAAAAAACCTTCAAAATGCCGATTTTTGAAAGTTAAAAAGTTAATTTGTTGCCAAGTAAACTGCAAAATAAGTGAAAATCGTTATTTGTTAATAACTTTTACTAAAACTACCTTAGAACTTTAGTGTTTCACCCAAAGTTGGGTATTGGGGTACTTAACAAACCCTCAATTGAGACCGATCCATTAATTAGCTTAAGACTTATTCTAATTGTTTATCCCAGAGACCTTTATTTTGAAATAACATAAGACAGAAAATAATGAAGATAGGACAATTCTGCGTATGCCAAATAAAAGTAGAAAACTGATGCTATCAAAATGTACTAAAAAAGATAAAAAAATATCAAATATAGTCAAAAATCCTAACGCCAAATTTGTGAAAGTTTGTAGTTTATAAACATTTAGGATAACTTTAAAAATATTGTCCGTAGAAAAAATCATTTTACATATTAGAAAAGCTGGTATTTTACACGAATTGTTAAAAATGTAGTTCAATTGGTGATTAGTCGGTATAAGTGAAGGGGGAGCTGGGAGCCGACAAATGCACGAGTTCAAAAACTAAAAAAGGCAACTTAAAACTACTATAATTTTCTATACCTCGGGATCTACTGAATATATTTTGACCGTCCTTTTTTTAAGATGTATGTAATTTTTCTGTACATTACAAATATGCAATTTGTCTAGACATTTATTAATTAATAAACAGTCTAATTTGTTTAGACAATTTTTGAAAAAATAATTTTTTCCCAAAAATCCATGATTTTAATCATACTATCGTTATTAATCATAGAAAAAGTTAAGGTATACTTTAATAAATAAATTATCTTTAATAAATAATTATCTAATAAAAAATAATTTATTTATTAAAGTGTACTTTAACTTTTTCTATGATCATTAATGATACTATGTTTAAAAAATAGATTTTTGTAAAAAAAAATATTTTTTCAAGAATTGTTTAAACAAATTAGACTGTTTATTAATTAATAAATTTATGAAAAAATTGCATATTTGTAATGTACGTAGAAATTACATACAAATTAAAAAAAGAAAGATCAAAATCCATTGAGTTGATCCAGAGATTAAAATTATATTCAAATAATGGATGGGTTGCATGTGTGAGTCCATACTATTGTAGTAAAGAAAAGAGAGACGTTCTCACAAACAATTTATTTTACAACTGACGACCGGTTTCGCTGTCTACAATATTCACAGCATCTTCAGGTCACGGTAAAAGTAAAATTAAATGCTACAAAAAAAAAACCAGAGTTAGTTAAGTGGTCTGGTCTGGTTGAAAATTATATTCGTTTGAAATTGCTCTTTCGGTATTTTAACTCAGTTGATTTGTAGGTTCCCCCTAGTAATAGTTTGAACTACATTTTTGAAAAATCGTAGGGGGTGCTGTGAAGGTACAATGTTTGTGCAAATTATTTAAGAAAAAATACAAATCCCATTCTTTAAAATGGTATTAATGAGATTCCTTAATTATTATAAACAAATTAGCTGTGAATTAAAAAAAAACATATGGCTAACTTTGTCCCAAATAAACCCAGACTAAATTTTTTTATTTGAAAATGCGTGTTAAAATATTATCTTTTCGAAAATATAAAAAGATTGTTTCTACGGACAACATTTTTAAAGTTATTCTAAATGTTTATAAACTACAAAATTTCAAAAATTTGGCATTAGGATTTTTGACTATATTACTTATTTTTTTATCTTTTTTTAATACATTTTGATCCCATCACTCTTCTACTTTCATTTGGCATACTCAGAATTGCCCTATCTTCATTATTTTCTCTTATTATATTGCAAAATAAAGGTCTCTGGGATAAACAAATAGAATAACTCTTAAACTAATTATTGGATCGGTCTCAAATTTTGAAGGTTTGTTAAGTCCGCCAATACCCAACTTTGGTTGAAACACCAAGTTCTAAGGTACATAGTTTTAGTAAAAGGTATTAACAAATAATGATTTTTACTTATTTTACAGTTTGCGTAGCAACAAATTAACTTTTTAACTTTCAAAATTCGGCATTTTGAAGGTTTTTCAATGTTCTAAAAAACTGATTTTTGTAATTTTATGTCAACTATTTAGCTTTTGAATGGAGTGCAAAAAATCGAAAAAGTCGCGATTTTTGCACTAAATTGTTAATAATTAAACACGGACGCGAACTCTAGGCAGGAAACAGGTAGGTTTTCTTCCTATAGATCTACAATAACTAAAAAAGTAGTCAGCTACCTGGATCTTTGAGTGTCCCGAGAAAATCCTTATTTCTCTGGACTATTATTGTTAGGTAAAATAAACTTCCATCAAGTAACGGTCGAATCTATTACTTATCTTAAATAATTCCTGGTAATAAACCACTAACTATTATAGAAACTGAGAAGCGATAAAGAAAAAATTTTAGAACAATACTAGATAAATACTCTTATTTTAATAAAAATAGACGGTTTCGTTTTGATTCAATTCGACTCTCTTACGGGCACGGTACTCAAAGAAGACCATCCTCTCACACGTGTTTCTAGGTTTACCCGTTATCAAAGAGGCTTTGTAAGAAGACTGAATGGAATCATAACGCACCGACTGGTTGGTAAACTTATTGAAATATTCTACTAACGCAACGTCGATGAATATTCTACTCAAAGATGAGGTGTGTGTCGATAACGATTAAATTAAACTGTGAACCTGAGGCATATTCATGCCATCGGATGTGATGCTAGGAATCTATTCCACTAAAGCATCAGCAGTTTACTCGTCTAAACCGCCATCATTTTGTACTCTGCACTGAGTATAGCGTGAAACCAAATAAAAAATTTTAAAACTCTTATTTTATTTCTTTAGGTGCAGACAGCATCGAATATCTTAGCGTAGATGGATTGGTAAAGGCAGTTCAAAAAGAAATCTATGTGCCGCACAGGAAAACGGGACACTGCACCGCATGTTTGACAGGGGATTATCCCGGAGGCCTTCCTGAAGAGTTAAGCTGGTAAATCAGCTAAGAAAAATTAAAACGAATCTAACCTAATAGAATTAAGAGCAATAATAGTATTATAGGTTTAGGAGTTTTTATTATATACACCTAAAAGGTACTAGATTTTAAAATTTTCTTTGTTTAAATGTCTTCGTCTGAGAACACCCTAATAATATATGGTTCGTATAGTATAAATACCGTTGCAGGTCATCCGCGTCAACACAAAATTCAATCGTAGGTCTGTTCGTTTTTAGATTCGTTTAGCCTAGTACACAATAATTACAGCCACTATACTAATGTCAAAATAAAGATGCACTAGCAATAAATAAACCAAGACACGTTGAATGTTACGAGGAGAACTCTCGAATTAGTATGTACAATGTATAAACTTTGTAAATCATTATTTGGGATTTACAATGTATATACATTGTAGATCAGGATTTGGGAGTGCTCCTTGTAACGTTATTTCTCTTGTCTGTTTACTTCTAGTGCATGTTTATTGTGATTTTAGTATAGACATATTTTATTATATTATCTATACATCATCATTCTCTTTGCCTTATCCCTATGCGTTTCTCCACACAATTCTATCTTGGGTCATATCAATGTTAATCCCCTTTACCAACATGTCCTGCCTTATCGTCTCCCCCCAGGTCTTCTTTGGTCTTCCTCTCCTACTCCTTCCAGGAATCTGCACTTCAGCTATTCTTCGTATTGGGTGATTAACGTCTCGACGTTGAACATGACCAAACCATCTTAACCTATGCTCTCTCATTTTGGCATCAATTGGTGCCACACCTAGACTTCCCCTAATATACTCGTTTCTAATTTTATCCTTCTTTGCCACTCCACTCATCCATCTAAGCATTCTCATTTCCGCCACATGCATTCGTTGTTCCTCTTTCTTCTTCACTGCCCAACATTTAGTTCCGTGCATCATAGCCGGTCTTATGACTGTTTTATAGAATTTTCCCTTCAGCTTCATTGGAATTTTTCTGTCACAGAACACACCATTCGCTTCTTTCCACTTCATTCATCCAGCCCTAATTCTACTGCATGCATCTCCATCTATTTCTCCATTACTCTGTAATACCGATCCTAGGTACTTAAAACTATTGCTTTTCACAATCATTTCACCATCCAAAGATACCATTTTATTTGTAGTAACTCCATCTTTAAATGAACATTCCAAATACTCTGTTTTTGTCCTACTAAGTTTTAAACCTTTTTCCTCCAGAGCTTGTCTCCACTGTTCCAGTTTTGTTCTAAGTCTCTTTCACTATTTCCTGTTAACACTACATCATCAGCATACACTAGGCACCATGGAATACTACCCTGTAGTTTCGCTGTTATCTGGTCCAAAACTAATGAGAATAAATAAGGACTAAGCACCGAGCCTTGGTGCAATCCTACTTTCACCTGAAATTTATCAGTTTCTCCCAAACCTGTCCTAACACTAGTCGTTACTCCCTCATACATATCTCTCACAATCTTTACATATTCGCCAGGGACTCCTTTCTTATTGAGAGCCCACCACAGAATCTCTCGAGGAACTCTATCATATGCTTTCTCAAGATCAATGAATACCATATGAGCGTTGGTCTCCCATATTTTCATGGTGTAGCTAAGTAGTTTTATAGCCCTGTAGTTTGTGCATTGTTGTATGTTTCCCTTGTTTTGTAGACAGGTACTAATATACTGCTTCTCCATTCGTCTGGCATTTGTCTAACTTCCATAATTCTGTTAAATAGACCTGCTAGCCAACTTATTCCTGTCTCTCCCAATGCTCTCCATACTTCCCCAGGAATATCATCTGGTCCTACTGCTTTTCCTTTCTTTATTTTTTGAAGAGCTTGAGCCACTTCCTCGTTTGTTATTCTGGTAACCATTGCTGTTACTGTCTCCGTTAACTCGACAGGCTGTCTGTCAAATTCTTCATTTAATAAACTGTCAAAATAATTTCTCCGTCTCTTTTTGACATCCTTTTCGTGAATTAGTATTTTATTATTTTCATCTCGGATACATCTAATCTGATTAAAATCTCTTGCTTTCTTTGCTCTCTGTTTGGCTATTTTATATTTCTTTGCTTCGTCTTCCCTGGTATCAAGTTGATCGTATAGGTTTGAATACGCTTCTGCTTTAGCTTTTGCTACTGCTACTTTCGCTTCCTTTTTGGCGACCATATAGTTTTGAAGATCTATATCCGATCTGGTTTCTTGCCACTTTTTATATAATTTTCCCTTCTCTTTTATTTTTCCTTGTACTTCATTTGACCACCACCAAGTCTCTTTATCCTCAAACTTCTTTCCTGGCGTTTTCCCAAGTATTTCAATAGCCGTCTCTCTAATAATATTGGCCATTTTTCTCCAAATTTTGTTAGGGCTTATTTTCATGTTCCAACATATTTTTTCTACTATTCTTTCCCTGAGTAGACCTTCCTTCTCATCTTTTAGCATCCACCACTTGATTTTTTGTGGTCCTCTCCGATATTTTTGTTTAGTTTCGTTTTTTACTTCTATGTCCAGAACAAGCAGCTTATGTTGTTGGCTTACTGTCTCACTAACTATTACCTTGCAGTCCTTGCATTCACGTATGTCTTCTTTCCTTATCATGAAGTAGTCTATTTGGGATTGATGTTGTCCACTTTTGTAGGTAATAAGTTGAGTTTCTCTCTTTTTAAAGAATGTGTTAACAATCGCCATATCCAATGCTGTTGCTAATTCTAGCATGTCATCTCCAATCTCCAGCTTCATTTCTAGTTCCACAGCCTAATCCTCCATGTATTGTTTGATATCCTGTCTTGGCTTGGCCCACATGTGCATTGAAATCACCTCCATTTATAACTTTCTCCTATGCTGGAATATCACTCAGTACGTCTCCTAATTGGTCATAGAAAGCTCTTCTTTCAATCTCACCCAGACCTGTTTGAGGAGCATACACACACAACATTCAATACCTCTTTATCAATTACAAATTTCACTATCAGCAATTATACCAACTCCATTTCTAGCGTTACTACTCCCTACATACCACAATTGATATCCATCGCCTAGTTCTTTCGCCCTTTGTCCTTTCCACCTAGTTTCTTGAATACAAGCAATTTGAACTCTTTTTCGTTTGAGCGCATCCACTAACTCCAGACTCTTACCTGTAAGACTACCAAGATTCCAAGACCCTATCCTGATTTTTCTAACCTGTAATGGTGTTCCCCCTGAGATAGCCCTCACCCGGAGATCCGAACGGAGGCTCATTTTAGTTCCGCAACATTTTACCTCAGGAGATGCCATCATTTCAGTATAAGTTTTTATTGCGTTTGGAGAAGGTCTTTTCATTATTATGGCCTGAAAAGATTTTTTGGATATTTGATGCCTGAATGCCTTTTCTATCAGCACCATACCCTGCCCTGCACGTTTAGCCAATACACCACCAATGCAACCAAAGTGCAGTATTACCCCACACCCGCCTGCATTTTTCTGTATAGGCCAGGATCCCTACTGTAAGGACTGCCCTATAAGCCAATGTATTGTTGCCCGTATCCCGCCACTAGGAGGCACGTACTTTATTCGGGATACCGTATTATATTATGTATAGACGTAGAAATAATATTTAAAGATTTCTATTAATGTTAACTTAAAGAAATATACCATAATTTGTTTAATTTAATTTGTATAAATGGATTTAGTGATCAAAAGAAAGTGACATTTTGGCATTAATTGGTAACACTTATTTGACAGCTGTGTTGTTGACACTTTATATTTGTTTTTATTATTTACTATAAATATTTGTTGTTTTATTATATTTATTATTTTTGTTATATTTATTGTTTTTATTATTTACGTTAACGTAAGGTTATTACTTAATTATTGTTTTTGTATTTCTAATGTTTTTATTTATTTACATTGAATATTGATTTGTTTTGTTGTATAATCCACTTCTGCAATAATTATGTGAAACACTTGATTTAAAATGAAGTCAGGAACTTTTTTGTAATTTGGCAACAATGTGAACTTAGATCTCGGACGTAGATAATGACGTGTAACGGCATTTATACTGTACCAACCATAAATGAGGCCCCTAGAACACAACGAGTGTAAGTGATATTTTTTAGGAAATTGGATTAAATACAAAAATGGACTCTCAAACACATACAAAACATAGTGGCCTAAAACTTTCTACATAAACTAACAATAAAATGATCAAAAATGACATGTCATTGAAAACATACTAGGTAGTGCCTACCTAGATTTTTAAATTTGTCTAGAACTTTGAACAAAGTTTTCTCAAAATTTATCACTTACACCCCCGTGTTCTAAGGGCCTTAAATAAGTTATTGCCTCTTATATTTAATAAAAACTTAAATAGTTTTAATTTTATAGTCTAGAAAAACGTGGGGAAATTTCAGCCCATGTACCATATGTGGCGTTTTCTTAAGTAGTGTATATGCAATTTATAATGTAAATAGGAAAATATCTGAAAATAGTAACATGAAACTACTTTTTTTAGTTCTAAAGGTACACGTCAGAAAGCTGAAGTATACTACAGTGCTAGTCAAAAGTCCGTACCCCTCCTCGTATCTTTTGAACGGTTATACCTATAATAGTGAAATTTGGAGGGAGGAAATAAACGGAAGTAAGCTTCTTGACTAGTCATGACAGGTGACGTAATAGTGACAGATGACGTTACAGAGCCTCTGTGGTCGATAATTTTAAATGGGACCTTATGGCAAGTGATCACTCGTTTGAAGGGTATTCAAAATACCTATTCAGTCATACTAATCTTTTTGGGTTTAAGTTGATTTTGATTTTGGTAAATAAATTAAATAAATATTATATTGTAGTTTCGCATTTAATTAATAAAAATTCAAATATCCGCCTATGGTTTTTTTGTCAAAAAAGTTGACGTTTTTCAATTCTCTAGTAGTTTTTACGTCAACGTCAACCTTTTTGACAAGTAATCATAGACGGAATTTTGAATTTTTATTAATTAAATGCGAAACTACAATTTTATATTTATTTCATTTATTCATCAAAATTAGCTTAAACTCACTATGACTGAATAGGTATTTTCAATACCTTTCAAACGAGGTATCACTTGCCATAAGATCCAATTTAAAATTATCTGTCACAGTGGCGCTGTAAAGTCATCTGTCACTATTACGTCACCTGTCATGACCAGTTAAGAAGCTAGGAGCGGCTAAAGATACAGTGCGGCTCCCTAATTTGCGCGTGCGTGTCCTCAACTCCAACGTTGCCGTTTCCGAGATAGTTTGAAGGACAAACAACGTTTGAAGATAATTTAATTACGTTGAGAAACAAGAAACGCGTCTAACTTAACTTCAATTGTATTTTGTATTTGTCACTGTCACATCTTTGATCGGATTATTGGATATTCGATTTATTTTTATATTTTGGATATTTGGATCTAAGTTGGTTATGTATGTCCTGTTTTATTCATTAAAAAGGATTCCTAAATAAAAGTTTATTCTCAGATACAGATTATGCATGGTTTGACCCAAATCAATATGAAACAAGGACATTTATTGAAGCTATAAATATAATTTGTAAATAATTTTAAACTGTTAATTACAAGAATCACATAGACATTCTTTATAATTATTAATTTAGACATTTTTGTGTGGAAATAAATATTTTTAGTAGGTATAGATATATAAGATGTAATTTCAATTAATTTGAATGCACAAATATGCTTGTGAAATTGTGGAAAAGCTTAGGATTTGTTAAAATTCTGGATTAAAAAGTACAGTTCAATTCAACAGATATAACATAATATACGTATGGCATTAACAATATAAACAGGTTAATACAATAAAACAAAGGTTTTTGGAATTTTAATCCTTTATTATTTAGATATAGGGCCGGTACTTTATGGACATTAACCGGGGTTTAATCAGGACAGAAATGTATGCATAGCATAGACATAAACACAATTGTACTTATTATTATGATTAGGAGTGCGAAATTGGAAAACCAAGGTGAGGGATAGGAAGCTGATTCTGGAACAGGTCAAGACCCACCATGGGTTGCGGAGCCAGTGATGATGATATTATGATTATACATGATATTACAACGCAAGAGGCCCAAAGAGGTACTTTTCTGTCCCGATTAGCTAACCGAGGTTTAACGGGGACATAAGTCCCATAATCTATAAAGTTTTGAGCCAAAAGTATGTATTACACTTTCATTTTCATGTCATCAGCATTTGTTTATTTAAACATACTGTCAAAAAATTAATAAAAAAAAACACCATAAAGCTAATTTTTCTATTATTATTTTTGTCCTTTAAAATAACTTCCTTGTTCATACATTTTTTCTAGTTGTGGAAGGCCTTTTAACAGAATGAGATATAAAATAAATTTTAAAGGATACTCAAAATCAAACACCAATATCATGTATTTATAAATTGCTAATAATAAAATACTTAAAATCAAATCAGTCACCAATATAATATACCTATTTATTTATAAATTTATTAATAAACTGCAGTCCAATAAAAATAAAATTATCAAGAAAATTATCATCAAAACATTCTAAATTTCATGTTTTTTGCATATACTTCGAAGAATATTCTCGGACCAAATATACCACATTCATGTATGTAGTTACTTAGAATATTCGTAAAAGTTTATTCTTGGAATAAACCTTTTAGGCTATTGATTATGTTCAAAATAAGAGAACTAAAAGGAACTACAACGTTAACGGGATTTTATTGTCTCATATCTGTCTCTAAATTAGAAAAAACCATGGATGGAGTGCTACCATTGAAATGAGTGAGTTTTTGAGAAAGGGGTGAATTAGTCCCTAGTCACAGGGCGAATTAGGGTGAGTTCTATGCACTTTTGATATAAACACATCTACAGGAAAATTGTTCCAGGTTAAATTTACTATCCAAACATCACATTTTAAAGTCAAAAATATTTTTTTTTACAAAAATAATATATTCAAAATAAAAGCAAGAAAAAAACACGAAAGAAAGCAATTTTGTTTTTAGCCCCATAACTATTTTCCACAGGGATATAGGTATAGGCATTGCTTTAGCGAAAAATAACTTCCATCCTTCCTCTTTAAAATGAAGTTTGGTAAAATTCTCTAAGATTTATAGTTTCCGAAATAGGATTTTTCTAAGTTTGCCGCTCACAGCATTTTTGGGCAATTTTCCCCATTATTTCGCAAACATTGTTCTGTAACTATTTCGTGCGCATTTCTACGTATATACAATAGTAGAAAGAGAAATTAATTACCTTTAAAATAGTCTATTGTATAAGTTTATTTATACAGCTCTTTCTAAGGAAGTTATGCTTTTTCAAATTTCTCATTATGACTTTTTTTCTTGTACGTTTAAGTATATACATTGTGGAATAAAAAAGCTTATTTTCTTTACTTTAAAATGGTGTATTGCAAAAAATTCTAGGACAATTCTTAAACACGATATCCGTAGGATATCCAAGAGTATCCGTAATTTGAGAAAAATTTTAAATTTTTTTTATTTTTTTCAATTAGAAAAATATGATTGCATATTATATCATAATTTTTTTTTTTCATAAAGTTAATAATAAAAAAGTTTTCCATAGGGTTCCAATCTTGTTTAAAAATAGTCCCAGAATTTTTTACGATACACCATTTTAAAGTAAATAAAATAAGCTTTCTTTTTTATTAGACAATAATATACCTACCAATTATATACCTACATATACAATAAAAAAAGTTATAATGAGAAATTTAAAAATAATCGTAAAATATATCAAAAATCATTAAAAGTATAAAACTTTTTAAAGGTAATTGACATTTTTTCCTATTAAATGTAACATTGCATATACCTAAAGCTACGTAGAAAAAAGTTACAGAACAATGTTTGAGAAGTAACAAGGAAAATGGGCCAAAATCGCTGTGAGTGGCGAACTTTGAAAAATCATATTTTGGAAATCATAAATCATAGAGACTTCTACTAAATGTCATTTTAAAGAGTAAGGATTGAAGTTTTTTTTCTTGCTTTTCTTTTGAATATATTTTTGTAAAAAAAAATATTTTTAACTTTAAAATGTAATGTTTCGATAGTAAATTTAACCTGGAACAATTTTCCTGCAGATGTGTTTGTACCAAAAGTGCATAGAAATCACCCTAATTCGTCCTGTGCCTAGGGATTAATTCACCCCTTTCTCAAAAACTCACCCCTTTAAATGGTAGCACTCCGCGGGTTTTTCATATTTAAAAGTCCATTGACTATATGAAACAATAAAACCCCGTTAACGTTGTAGTTCCTTTCTAAAATACATAATCAATAGTCTATTTATCGAATATTGAATATCGAATCTACCAAGAACATGAAATTGTTATGTGGGAACCATTTAGGCTTGAGTTAAATGGAGAATAATCTTTTAAAACAAACACACACACACACAACATTTAGTTACACTAGATTTGCTCCTGGTTGAAAATGTAGGTACTGCCACAGCTTGTTCGATTAAATAACAGCATCCTCCTTTTCCAGTATTTCAATCTTTTCTCTATTAACAACTGCAATATTATGTAGAAGTATACAAGCTGATATTATTCTTCAAACAAAAGGTAACTTGCATCTCATTTCACATACTAATATGGGGAATCTTTTCTGCATAAAATACCAAATATTCTTTCTATAACAATTCTTGAGGCAATTTGTGATTGATTATACAGCACTTCAACTACTGTCTGACTGAAGATTCTGCAATGGTGTCATTTTATATACCCATAATATGCAAAAGTATTTAAAAACTTCTAAACCTAAAATAGCACTTCCATATTGTATGATGGTTATGTTGTTCTTTAACTGACAAAATAATTAAATTCAACGTTTTACTCTTTTCAATGATCTTATATTTTCTTAATACCCTTTTACAGGTACAGGTAAAACCTTAGACAACTTGTCTAAGGGTAAAACAAAATAGAATTTTATTTTTATAGGTTATTTTTATATTTACATTACAAAAATATTATGTCATTTGTCAAAATAAAAGATTCCTTGCAAGGAGCTAGCATTTTGAATTTCCCGGCGATGTCAATGTGTAAACAACATGACAACGTTGTAAATATTTTGACGCATGCGCAAAGTAGGGAGCCGCACTGTATCTTTAGGCGCTCCTTAAGAAGCTTACGTCCGTTTATTTCCTTCCTCCAAATTTCACTATTATAGGTATAACCGTTCAAAAGATACGAGGGGGGTACGGACTTTTGACTAGCACTGTATAATAAATTTTAATTTTTTTATTCTCGCTGTAATTTCTTTTAACTCATGTAGAGGTCTTCTGCATATTCCTGTAATTTGATCGATCCTTCTTGTTGGGGATCTTTCTTGTGATCTTCGTAAAAGCCTTTCCTTGTAAAATAAGTATTTTTGTTTTCTGTGTTTGCTCTCATCATGATACTATAAATAACGAGATAGTATCTTCCCGTAGCTCAAAATACGTCCGAGTTCGCGCATGATGACGTAACTGGAGACCGGAAGTTGAATTTGAATTCTTGTTAAAATTAAATGGGATCTGTATGCATTCTGTGATGAAATTATTCAATTAGCAACATAACATTAAACTTCAATGTATTCGAAAAACATTTAGTGTCGAGATTCCTGTCAAAATAACTGACATAAATAAAATATAAAATACACTTAGCTTACAACCGCGAACAATTCAAACTAATTGGACATTACGAATTATTACGAGCCATTACGAACTTGCCGGTCTCCAGTTACGTCACGACTTCAGGATGTGCATTATATTATCTTGTTATTTATAGTATCATGTTTCTCATGACATGTCCAAAGTATTTTAATTGTTGGAGATGGACTTTACTGGAGAGTCGTTGGCTAACTTTTAGCTCTCTTAAAATTAAATTATTTATCCTACGGTCGCCCCAAGGATTCGTAACATTCGTCTCCAACAGAACATTTCAGTGGCGTCTAACTTTCTTCTTTCCGATTGTTTCAGGGTCCAAGATTCACATCCGTAGGTCAGCATTGGGAATATTAAGCAGTTGATCAACCTCATCTTTAGCGCTCTTAAAATTTGACAGTCCTCCCATATTTTGGTCATTTATGCTGTGGCAACTTTTGCTAGATCACATCTACGTTTAATCTCCCCCTGTAGTGACCCTGTGTTTGTGATCAATGATCCCAAATATAAGTATGAGCTCACAACCTCAAACCGGTCAATTGTGGTTATGTGTGCATGATTATTATGTAGTCTATCCACTATCATTATCTTTGTCTTTGATATGTTTAATTGCAGACCAAATATTTGACTTTTGTTTTCGACTAGTCATATATTTTCATTATGTGGGCAAAAGATGATCTTGATAGTGTATATTGGTGCTGTTATATTTTCTAACAATTTTATTGTCGAACTTTTCTTACTATTGTATACGGGTACTGAAATAAAAACTGTTTTTTGTCTGTTACTGAATTATTAAAAGTTCGACAAAGTATAATGTAGATCTGTTTCTTAATATTGTTTAAATTATTTATACTTTATTATTAACTAGTACTTACATAAAATGTTTAATATAAGTACAGTACAAAAATTAAATATTAATTTTTGTAAAATTGCTTTTATCAATAAGATAACTGAGTAAGTCAGAAAATATATTATTTTAAATATATGTACATAGTGTTTTTCTTGCTTATTTTAAGTATATGTAAATCCAAAATTTGATTGGAACCATCCTAAACTAAAAACTGATGAGGTAACAGAATGGCCAAATGTTTTCGTTTAGTTTAAAGGATCTTAACAGGTGAAAACTGAAACCGTTTACACCATGCGTAGTGGATCTATTACACGAGGAATGCTCCTAGACACTTTGGTTTCTATTTTATTGTTGTCATGGACAAACTAAACTGATTTCATACTATTTATTTTACTTTTTCTGAAATACATGGCGTCCCTCTAAGGTTTGACAATAAGTGAATATAATGACGCAGTTATAGCTGGCGCTACGCTTTGTATGTGACGCTGTGACAGTAGTGTGACATAAACAGTGGCTTATCAATATATTTTTACAAATACTTAACACCTAGTTTACTCTAGGCCTAGGCCGAAACCATGAAAGTTGAACCTTGTTCGACGGTGAACATACGGTCTAATAAATTTCTTAAAGGGTCTATAAAGGTGATTCATCTGATCAGGACAGGTCATTTCTGTTATAGAATGTGTAGGCTTATGTCCGAAAGTCTTTTCAGGTCATAATAATGAAAAGGCCTCAAATATAACGAAAAGATATGTATAGTCCGTCCGCTATAACTTTTCCCATGCGGTACGATTCATTTTCAATCAAATTAAGTCAAAACATAAATTGAAACGAACGTCGATGTGTATACATTTTGTATACTGTATACTATATACTACACACATCGGCGTACGTTTCACTTTCTGTTTTGACTTATTTGATTGAAAATGAATCGTACCGCATGGGAAAAGTTATAGCGGACGGACTATATACTGAAATAGGTTTTGAAAAAGCGTTCGACCTAGGCCGAAGCAGCAAAAGGATGATGATGGAACGATTAAATGACATCGTTGTCAACAAGAGATTTTATAATTATAGAAGGTATTTATTGGAATCAGACAGCAATCATAAAGACCAATTGTAACGCATTAAGGCCAATTGAAATACAACGAGGTATCAGACAGGGCTGTGTGCTATCACCGATACTTTTCTCTGGGGTAATATTGGGTGGAATACATCAAACGTAGTATCTGCTAATGCTTCAAATATCTACTACATTTTTGAAGTTTTTACTACACTTACAAATCACCTAATGTCCTCCATAGTATTTGCTACTATTTACCAGGTACATAGAAGAATGTACTACGCTTTTGAAGTATTTGCTAGTTTAGTAGTATTGGCTTCAGTTTAACTGAAGTTGGTGGATGAACGACTTCGGCGTAGGTATTTGTTTGTTACAATATGGCAGCATTTATGAATGTGTGTCATAGAAAAATCTACAAACTAGGAAGAAGATTCTTAATTTTTATAGTTATTCTTTTTATCAAATAAAATTTAATAAATCTCAAGAAGATTAATAAATAACAATTGTTTATTTTTTATCCTCGTGTAACTCTTTTGTCGCTTCGGCATATGAGTCACTCATGTAAAATTCTAATAATTTGGTACGTAAAAATGTGAATTCACAAGCACATAGAAAACTAGTTCCATCACAATTGGTGTAATGCAACAACGGCTGGCGCTACGCTTTGTAGCAGATACTTCAGATCAGTAGTAGGTACTTCTGCTGTGTAGTATGTTCTTTTCAACAAAAGCACCTACTATTATGTAAAAGAAAATGCTACAAAGTAGTTACTATTTTCTGAAGCAGTAGCATGTACTACGTTTTATGCATTCTTAGGTTCTACTTACCCTCCACTTTAAAGTTGAATTTGTGCCGTTGGTTGCTTTTACTTGGGGGGTGACATTTACCCCTTCTCGGGGGGTGAAAAACGCGTGTTTAAAATAAGGCCGGAAATGGATAAATTGACTTATTTTAAGCACCTTTTGTTCTATAAAGTTTTTTGCGTAAGTCAATACTTTTCGAGTTATTCGCGATTTAGAATGTTGATTTTTCGACAAAAAAAACTACGTTTTCAGACCGTTTTTCCCAAATAACTCAAAAAGTAAATATTTTATCGAAAAAAGAATGTGTATACTTTGTACGCACGTAAGAAGTTATACTTCTATTATATGATTTCAACGAAATCAATATACTTTTTAAACAGTTTCTCTACTACTTTCCAAAAATTTTTATTAAAACAGTACCAAAAATTAAAAAAATAAAAGAATAAAACACATACAAACACATTGAAAAATGCCACAAATGATTTCTGAACAATAATTGTTGCCAAAAATTTTAATTAAATACGTATTTTCTGAAAAAAATGATATAACTTGCTTTGGGCTTGAACCTACTTCCCGTGTATCCCGCCGTACGAGAGTCGAAGCGATTTCAAACTGCACCGCCTTCGCGTATACGTCATGTGGGAATATACACAAACTGAACAAGTTTTTGACATTTTGTTTATATGAATTTTTATTAGTTTGATTTTTGTCGAATTAAAATACAACAATATATAGAGTAAGAAAACGATACATTAGATGAAAATTTGTAGAAAGTTTGTTCGTAATCAGATTATGTAAATTATAGCATTGCCTACTATGGGTATAGCATAGCAAGTACTAGGTAAGTACATTATTTTTTTACATTTTCCAAATAGGTATGAAGATAATTTTTTATAATTTGATTTTATTTCTGTCCTCACAACAATAAAAACTAATATATTATACAAAATTTTTGTTTACCGATAACCTCCATATTGAACAATTATTGACAGATCATTTCAACACCCAATCAGAGCCCGTATAAAGAATAATACCAAACTGTCGGTGTGCGCATGCGCGCAGATCAATATAAATTCACACTCAATCTCAATCGCGCCTAAAGAAGTATAACTTCAAAAAATATTTTTAGCAAAAGTGTGCCTATAAAAAAACGAAAAAAATGGTGTACCAGTAAAGTCTACAAATTGAGTAGAAGCAAAGTTGTAGCTCATGAAATATACGTTCTTATTCCAAATCGAATAATTCAACGCGAAATCACCGAAGAAAGAAGCGTTTTTCGGGAAAACCTTATTAACATTTTTAAAGTATCGAAAAAAGGCTTATTATTTGTTTTTTACAAAAGTTTACAGCATCAAAAATAAACGAGTTACACTGAAAAAAAAAGTTGGCCCCTTTTTTTGGTAAAAAAAATCGTGAAAACCTCCCTCTATTTAGCACCCTAATTGAAATTAATCGTTTGGCTCTACCATCTATTTTAACTGTATGTGTATTGTTTATATGATCTGTAAGTTTGATTTGTTTGAAGTGCTTATTTTTAAAAACATTTGGTTTTATAGTAAAAAAAATTTCTAGAAGGTTTTGAAAAATTTCATTTTTTCAAAATAACTTAAAAAGTATTAGTGATGATAAGAAAAATCTTAAGAGTAAAAAAATGTAGGTTTTGCTATTATAAATATGCTAGTTTCATTTTGTTTCTCCGTAAGACAAAAATTGGTTAAGATATGGCCGTTCAAAATTTGCATACACTCGTGATTAGTGACCCATTCAAGCTTTCTCAATTATAACCCTTTCAAAAATAAACACTTTTTAACCGGTGAGACTGACAGATCATATAAAACATAGATAGGTAAGTAAATTGTTTGTAAAGCGGTAGCGATTAATTTCATTTGGGGAGCTAAACACGGCGAGATTTTCATGATTTTCTACAAAAAAAAGAGGGCCAACTTTATTTTGAGCGTAACTCGCTTATTTTTAATGCTAAAACTTTTATTAATAATTAAAACAAAGCTTTTTATAAACACTTTAAAAAAGTTTAAATGGGGTTTTCCCGAAAAGTGCTTAATTTTTCGGTAATTTCACCTTGAAATATTCGATTTGGAATTAGACGAATAAGAACGTATTTTTCATGAGCTCTGTTTTTATTTGATTGATAGACTTTACTGAAACACCATTTTTTTTGGTTTTTTATAAGCTACACTTTTGCTAAGGATATTTTTTTCGATAAAATATTTACTTTTTGAGTTATTTGCGAAAAACCGTCTGAAACGTAGTTTTTTTTGTCAAAAAATCAACATTTTCAATGGCAAGTAACTCGAAAAGTATTGACTTACGTAAAAAACTCTATAGAACAAAAGTTGCTTAAAATCAGTCAATTTATCCATTTCCGGTCTTATCTTGATCGTATGTTTTTTCACCCCCGAGAAGGGGTGACTGTCACCCCCCAAGTAAAAGCAACCAACGGCACAATTTCAACTTTGAAGTGGAGGGTAAGTAGAACCTAAATCCAAATTTTCATGGAATTCGGAGTTGCCCCTGAAAATTACACGGTATCGCCGAATTTCCCGTTCATTTACTGGGCTAATAGTCTCCAGATCCTGTTACATAGGGTTACTGAGAGTTACGAAAAATGGGGATGAAGATTGCGAAAACCAAAATTATGAAAAAAAAATACAGGATCCTTTCTAAAAGGCATATTTAAAAGACCCCAATAAGGGTTACATCACAAAACAAAACGTTTTCGTATTAACAAATAATCCGTCATCAATGTTAAGCCCTAAAATGATAAGTATAACTTAATTAATAAAAGACAATGTTGTAAAAGTTGACTAAGGTTAAGAATTGACAGAGGCCGTACTTAAAATAGCAATACAAAAAGTTATGGGTAAAAACCCTTTAAAAGTTGCAAGATCTTAAATGATACTACATATTACGAATAAAATCGATGGATGTAGCAAATATTCCTGGATATTACCCAGGGCAACACAGGACTCTAACCCACGTGGATGTGATATTAAAGGGATGAACCTCACATATTGAGAATGGAGTGTCAACTGAACTAAAGGTGAAGGAACTTTAGAAGTATGTCAGAGACAGACTGTCAATGCGACGTTATGAACTGTTTTGTTACTTCAGCCAACGAATTTATGATGTTGAAAATAAAACATTATCAAATGTCCCTATATTGGTGTTAGAAATATTCGAACCTAAATGTAAAACATTGTGAAATATGTGAATTTTTTACATTTAGGTTCGAATATTTCTAACATCAATATATGGATATTTGATGTTTTATTTTCAACATCAACATAAACTTTAAATTCGTTGGCTGAAGTAACAAAACAGTTCATAACGTCGCATTGACAGTCTGTCTCTGACATACTTCTAAAGTTCCTTCACCTTCAGTTCAGTTGACACTCAATTCTCAATATGTGAGGTTCATCCCTTTCATATCACATCCACGTGGGTTAGAGTCCTGTGTTGCCCTGGTTAATATCCATGAATATTTGCAACATCCATCGATTTTATTCATAGTATGTAGTATCATTTAAGATCTTGCAACTTCTAAAGGGTTTTTACCCATAACTTTTTGGTGGCTCACGTATGCATGCTATTGTAAGTATGGCCTCTGTCAATTCTTAACCTTAGTCAACTTTTACAACATTGTCTTTTATTAATTAGGTAACACTTATCATTTTAGGGCTTAACACTGATGATGGATTACTTGTTAATCCGAAAACGTTTTGTTTTGTGATGTAACCCTTATTGGGGTCTTTTAAATATACGTTTTACAAAGGATCCTGTATTTTTTGTGATTTATGGTATACAGCCAGCTACAGGAATTCTATTTTCCTCGTGGATATTCAGAATTATGAAAATATCAAGGAACAAAAATTTACCCCTTCCAATATATATGTGAACCACCAACATCTTGAATGGTTAAACCAATAATATCTTGACTGTTGGTTCAACAATCAACTTGATTATAAACAAGAAGTAAGAGCAAGAATGGAGGTAGCCCGACAAGGCTTTTAGTCCAGGAACTGAAGCTTTTCACCCCGCAATTTTTACAGAATGGATCGATTTGCTTGAAACTTTGAGAATAAGTAGTGGATGGTCCAAGGATCAAAATCTATATGATGCCGAAAGGCGCTTTTATTATGGGGGTGGTTGCCACCCCATCTGGGGGTGGAAATTTTTTATTATATTTTGACAGCAAAAATTGATAAAAACATTCATTCTAAGCAAAAAATGTTGTATACATTTTTTTGATAAAACCAATAGTTTTCGATTTATTCGCTATCAAAAGTGTTAGTTTTATATGGAAAAAATCAATTTTCTTCTATAGTATACTTATTTACTATTCACTCAATTTTTGTCGTAGAAAAAAAAATTTCACACCAAGTTCTTAAGAATTAACTAACCTACAATTTCATATTTAAACATTTTTTCCTATCTTTTATGCTAATCTTTCTATTCTGAAGAAAATGGCATTTTTACAAAACTACAAAAATTCTTTATTCAATTTTAACTTCAATTTTCTAAAAACTAATCATTTTAAGCCAGTAAAACTTCTAGAATCTATTAATAATACACCAATAAAGAAGAATAAATAAGACCAATGACTAAAAACACCGCTAACTTACATTATTATGCTTACAATGGGATTTCTCCTTTTTTTCTCTCAAAAAAATATATTGATTTTTTAACAGTAACTTTTTTATTTTGTATCTTAGAAAGTTTGGTATAAAAGAATTTTGTAGCTTTTTAGAATATCTACACGCCTATTAATATTAAATCTTTTTAAATTCCTTAGTCACAAAAAGAGGTGACTTTGAAAGGGTTGGTAAAAGTGGTTTTTGCATGTTATTACAAGTTTTAATTGTCAATAGCTCACTTAATTTTTGTTATAGAAAAATTTTTTTGATACCAAATTCTTGAGAATTAAATTAGCTACAATTTAATATTTAAACATTTTTCACATCTCTGATACTAATCTTTCTATTCAGAAGAAAAGGCTATTTTTTCCAAACTACAAAAATTCGTTAATCGCTGTTAACTTCCCTTTTTTTAAAATGAATCATTCTAAGTCTGTCAAACTTCTCAAACCTATTTATAATTTATAAATAAATAAGACCAAATAAGATCAATGACTAGTTTTAATTAGGATGGTGATTACGGGGTTGCTTCAGACCACTTTTGCGCTGAAAAAAATAGGGACTGACATTCTTTCCATTATAAGTCACTTAATTTTTGAGCTAGAGACTTCTTTTTTATTTCCAGAGATAGATATTTTTAAATTCTTTAAATTAGTTTTAACAAGTTATTCTCGAAAAATGCATATTTTTCCCGTCTTTTGACTTTGAAACTACAATATTTAGCATTTGACAAAGGAGAACTAATATATAATAAAGTATATCTTAATTACTGTTGGTCTTAAAGAAAATTAAAAAACACGGTTTTGTTTATTTTTTCAAATAGTACATTTTTGTTAAGTAAGGTTGTTTTGATAAAACGAAAACTTTTGGAGTTATTAGCAGAAAACTGATTAAAAACATTGATTTTTCGATATAATACTAACACTTTCGATAGCGAATAAATCGAAAACTATTAATTTTATCAAAAAAATGTATAGAACATTTTTTGCTTAGAATGAACGTTTTTACGAACTTTTGCGGACAAAATATAATAAAAAATTTCCACCCCCAATAGGGGGTGGCAACCACCCCCATGGTAAAAGCGCCTTTCGGCATCATATAGATTTTGATCCTGGGACTATCCACTACTTATTCTCAAATTTTCAAGCAAATCGATCCATTCTGTAAAAATTGCGAGGTTTTGTCCTATTTCAAGCTTCATGACTTGGACTATTTATCAAAATAAAAAGCTTATTTTATAACATTAGCATTAATATCAGCCTTAGATGTCGTTTTCTGGGGATTAAATACTTTTCGCCAGCGCTGTTAGTGACGGTTTTGTGCATTTAACTTAAACAAATTTACCAGAAAAGTACAAGTTTCAAACCGCGAGAGAGCACTGCCAGCGAAACTCACAGCCAATAAAAACCTTTAAATATTACATAAACTTTTTTTTCTCTCAATGGCCTCTTGCGTAAGCAGTCATCTAGTCGCAGAAACTTATATTGCTGATGAATAAGTTAGAAGCCTTTGAACTCTGGCTTTATATAAGAATCTTTTTAAATACCTTGTACAATCCACACCACCAACGAAAATGTTCTGAGAATAGGTACAGATAAGGAGCTGCTAAAGATCATCAGTTAGAAAAGTTAGCTACCTGGGACACATAACGAGAAATGAAAAGTAGCTCCTCGAGCAACTGATAATCCAGGGTACGATTGAAGGAATTTTTTTTTATTATTATTATTATTTATACATATGACCTGGCCTCTAGTGACTAATCCAGGTCGTTTTTTCCTGATGGGATTACAGATATTTTTTTTATATTTTTACATTTTTTACTCAACTATTAAATCTATTTTTACAATTAACAATTTGCCATAATCTATTAATTACGTTTAACAAACAAATTTAAATAAACAATTTAAAATATTTTTGGTACTATCAACTCCCTTCTAAGTTATAAAGACAGTCCCTCTATTTTCAGAAGAGAGTTGGTAGTTTTTTTTTTTTTTTAATTTCATGAATTATGTATTGAATTATTATTTTTATTTATTTATTTTATATTGAAATATTATTATTATAATTGTAAATATCTATTTTTGAATTTATATTTTATTTTATTTATTTTAACTTTATCTTACTCACTTCATCAGGTTTGGATTATTGGTTGTCTTCTTCTATTATTATAGATTTCTTGTTGTTTTTTAGATATTATTTGTGTGAGATTGTTTAATATTTCAAAATATTCTTCATTTTGTAATATATCTCTTATTTCAATTCTTTCTAATCTTCTTCTCATTTCTCTATGTTTTTCATTTTCTATAGTATTTTCACAATATGCATCATCTTTTAAGTTAAATCTTTCCAAATATGTTGGGTACGGTCCATGTCCTGTTAAAAAGTGTATTAAACCTTGTTTTGGATTAAAATAATTTGGAATGTTTTCTAATATTGGTATAAAATTGTATAAACGTCTAGATTTTGTTGAATTTTCCCATTCATTTTGTCTTTTTCTATTTATTATTTCTTTTAATTCTCTTTTATTTCTTATATCTAATCCTATTATTTGTATTATTTTTTCATATTTTTCTTTTTTTAGCCAATAATTACATGCTCTTTTTTGTGTTTCTAAATGCATTGGCATTACTCCAGTTAAAACTGTGAGTGCCTGTGTTGCAGTTGTTCCAAATGCTCCCGTCATTCTTACAAGAAATCCTCTCTGAGCTCTATTTAATTTTTCTGCATTTTTTTTTATTTATTAATCTATGTGCCCATACACTTGAACCGTACCCTACAATTGATGCAAGTATTGTACTTAGGTATATTCTCATCTGTCGGAACGAAATTCTATATTCCTTCTGTGCTAGACTAGCAATGCTATGCATGATCTTTGTTGCCTTTTCACAGACACAATTCATGTGTTTTGTAAATAATTTTTGTTCGTCTATTATAATACCTAAATATCTTGTTTCCATTTTTCTTTTTATTGTTTTCCCTCTAATTTTTATAATTGGATCTCTTTCTAAATTTCCTTTTATTAAACTATATGTTGTTATGAATCTGATATTGTTAATTTTACTTTATTCATCCAATCATTTACTCTTAATAATACTTCATTTGATTTATTTTCTAATTCTCTTCTTGAGTTTGCATCTATGATCAACAACAAATCATCTGCATATGCTATGCTTCCAAGCACTTCAGGATCTATAGTCAATTGTTCCAACAGTTCCTCTAGCATTACATCCCAGAACATAGGTCCACAAACTGATCCTTGTGGACATCCTTTTGTGATATGTTTTGTCTTTTTTCCTGTTGGACAGCTTAGGCTTGCATATCGGTCTTGACAGTAGTTTCTGAGACTTCCGTACAGATTCTTTGGACATCTCATTCTTCGAAGTCTTTCAAAGAATGACGGCCACTAAAGATTGTCAAAAGCCCCAGACACGTCTATAAAGATCATTAAAACATACTTTTTTATGCTTTCGTTTACTATTTCAAATACTTTATTTATTGCATCTTCTGTTGATCTACCTGTCCTAAAACCATACTGACCAGGATGTAATCCAATTTCTGTTCTTATTTGATTTAATTTTTTACATAGTAATTTTTCTTGTAATTTTCCCATTGTATTCAATAAACATACCGGTCTATATGATTTCGGTAAGGCAGGATCTTTATCTTCCCCTTTATGTATTATTATAACTTCTGCTTGTTTAAAATTATTGGGAAACCTTCTTTGTCTAAGACATTCATTATATAATGATGTTAGTACTGGAATTATTTGTTCCGACAATGCTTGAAGTATTTCAACATGAATATTATCCGGTCCAGGTGCCTTCTTTCTTTTCATTTCTCTCATACTTTCATATACTTCTTCTTCTGTGAATTCCTCTATTTCTCTTTCTTCTTCTATTTGGTATTCTTGTATCATTTCTTCTCTTATATTTCTTTGTTCTAATGTTTCTCCTTCTAATTTATCTGGAGGTAATAATACATTAAGTAATGTTTCGGCCGATTCTTCCCAACTTTCTGTAAATGTTCCATCTTCTTTTTTTAAAGTAGAAAGCATTGTCGGACATCTAATTTTTTTAGAAACTATTTTATATGGTATTCCCCACATATCTAATTCTAAGTGTCTTGATACGAAGGTTTCCCAACTTTTAGCTTTTGTTATTTTTATTTCTTGTTTATATTCTTGTTTTAGTCTTCTATACTCACCTAGAAGGATTTGCCTCTCAAGATAGATACCACATCGTTGATATCGCTTTCGCGCATATCTAACTCTGCTTCTCATTCTTGTGAGGTTTTCCTTCCAGGCTGAGTTTTTTACTTTACTATTTTCTTTTATTTTTGGTATTGCTATATCCATTGCTTTTTTAATTTGTTTGGTTAATTCTTTTGTTGCAATATTTATATTAGATCCCCTTTGTACCAGACAAGGTGGTCGAAACTCAGACTTTAATAGTTCATAATTTGCTTTACCTATATTGTATCTCACCGAAGATATTTCCGTATTGAAGGAAATTATACGATTGAAGGAAAACTGGATCCCGGTAGGCGCCAGATTTAATGGCTTAGAAATATCAGAGACTGGACCGGCCTTGCTTCAACATCTTTGTTTAGAGCCGCCATTGGACAGAGACAGATTTGCCAGAGTCGGTAACCTCCACAAGACGGATAATATCGATCGTGCGTCTATTTCCCATTGTTGTACCCCAATCCTAGATAAATCTGCTTCAAGATCATCTTTCCATCTTTTTCCGAGACGACCTACCGATCTTTTACCGTCTGGTCTCTCAAAAAATACTGTCTTTAACACTCTGATCTTACCACATGACTTGTCCATCTTATCCGGTTAGCTTGTATATATCTGACGATGTTTTCAGTACCCAATAGGGAACTTGCATAAATTTTTAAATATTAAAATGATATTAAAAAACATAAGGTAACATGATCTTAAAACGCTTGCATGCGAAAAAAACAAATATTTTTAACCCGTACGCTAATTACGACGCTTTGAAAATGCTATAAAATTCAAATATCTTAGGAGGCTCTTGAACGTTCTTCTATGGGTCCGACGTCACGGGCCACGGTCAACCGCGGGCTATAGCAGTCGGAAACAACACGATTAGGGTAGGTATCACGGGTATATTACATTTTATTCGCCTTTAATGGAAAATTCATAGGTATTATTTATGTTCATCTTATATATTGTAATAAGTAGTTCCCCAATCAGCTTAGTTTTAAACTGAAATTGATAAAGTTGAGTGCTACTTTGTAAAGAGTTTAAAACGCATAATATGACGGACGAGGGTAAGTCTGACAACTTACCTACCGTTGATGTCTTCATGGTGGCAACTTTTATAAAAAGTAGTGAAAGTTATTCTATTGGAGAAATGCGAGGTGTCAAGGCAAATAAGTAAGAGTTACTAATAAGCATGTTTAAACCGTTTATAACAATAGTTTGGTACCATTATATTACAGTATACGGTTTACCCCGTGGGTTTGATCTACCTACCTCTAATGGAAGGATTTCGTATATCCTGGAAAAGATTACGGTGTAATTTGCATTATAATAAATATTATATTTTATTGTTATGTTTATTAGTACCTACTGGAGCCTTTCATTATTGTGTTCAAAGCCTTCTGAGAAAAGATTATGGTAATTAGCAGACGTACCGATAGAACGTGTACATAGCAAACAAAATCCTTCTTTACAAAGTTAATAATACGCATAAATAAGAAGAATCATTATTGTAATTTTACAAGTTAATATCTTTATCATCTCAGCTTATACTTACACCGCATCCCTCGGTATACCGCAAGCTATAGTAGAAACCCGACTGTAGACCGCATACTATAGTAGCACCAATACTTTATAGTTACTCTTACTTTCATTACTAAAAGTTTTGTTTATTTTTAAGTTACATACTTGTTTCTTCTTTGTTCTTCAACACAAGAAACGACAAAAGTAATTTCATAAAAAAGAACTTTTTGATACATGTCAACAGAGATAAAATGTTTTTTGCCTGTCACAGAAAAAATCATTTTTGTCACAGAGTAAAACAAGATATTTCAACTATATTATTTATCTATGGGCAAACTGCATTAAATGCAATAGCCCACCGAACGGGCAAACGATACGAGTGGCCTATGACGCCAGACCCCAGCTCTCGCTTTTTTAAAACATAAATTAACAATTTTATGCAAAACAATTTTTTAGTGCAAGTTTCCTATTGGGGAAATAGGAATCACGAATTTAGCATTCTCTACTCTCCTGTCACTTCATTTCTTTGAGGACCAAATATAATTCCGAGAACCTTCCTTTCAAATACCAGCAGCTTATTTATTTCCCACTGAGGTAGAGTACATGTTTCGCTTCCATGTAACAAGTGGGCGAACAATTGACACGTATAGTCTTAATTTAGATTTTCTTTTTAGCAGGTTAAATCTTAATAAGAATGATAGGGAGTATAATAGTATTATGCTCTATTTCCCGTAGGTGTCCTGGCTGAGACCTCTTTTTCTATGTGGTTGTCGTATGTGATTACAGCCCCTAGATATTTAAACTCTTTTACCGCTTCTAAGTTGTGGTCATTAATAGTTATGTTCTGCCTAGCTCTTGGTCTTGAAATATCGATTACGAGCATGTATTTCGCCTTCTCTTCATTTACTCCAAGGCTCAGACTACCTGTTTCTTTCTCGAGTTGTTAAAACACCTCCCTCGCGTTATCAGCATATACAGATACAAAATAAACTATGGAAACTTCTGGAATATAGCAGAAACATACTATGAATAAAAATAAAACACACAAAATACATTGATACATTTATTCATATATTTATTTTTTTTACAAATAGTGTGGTCCTTTTTCTACTATCACAGTTTAAAAAATCATCAATTTAAAAATAGTTGGGTTGGGAAATAGTCTAAAATGATCTAATTGTGACAGCAGTTTATGCACTATATATATTTCTATTTCTTTTATATCTGCTTTCCGTTTTAGGCTATTTCCGAAAAAATGTCCACAATAAAAAATTTATCTCGCAATTCCTTTATATTCTTTTTTTTTAATTACTGTATTCATTATATTCACTCATACCTCCGGGTGTTTCAAAACGAACAGTACAATATTCGTAAAAACTTTGTGAATATTTTTCACAAAAATTACAAAATGAATTTCAATTCAATAAAAAATTTATCTGGTTATTTGATCGAAATGCATAGGAAATATTTTTAAATTGAAAATCACAATTAAGTTTAAGAGGAAAATCTTCATAGTTACCGTAGTCCGCGTCACCTTGACTTTTCAGAATACGGAACATAGAATATTTAAGGTGGCTACAGACTATGCATGAATTCGCGATGCACGATTCGTTCAGTTCATTGTAGTTCGTAGTAATTCGCGTATAAAGCATACATACTATGCGTTTTTTCACGATTGGTAATGCGCGATGCCTGATTTACCCATGTTCATCGGTTCTTGTTGATGCGCAGTCTTTGATATTCATTAATTTACCGCGCACAAGAGCGAATACTGTGCACACACGAATCATGTTTACGAATTGATTTTTAACGAACAAGACCCTACACACTATTCTTGAACCTCGCACGCATCACGCATTCTGTAGCCAGCTTATGTGAGTTTTTAGCGTAGCGATGAAAATTTGATCGAAAAGAATAGGGAACTTGCATAAAAATTTAAATTGGAAAAAAATGCAATAAATCACAACAGAACATAATTTAAAACATATATCAACGAAAAAAAAGTTTTCATTTCAAAAATTCAAATAACTGCAGGCAGCCCAAAACGCGCCCTCATTGGTCGTGACGTCATATCATTATAGTATTTGATGTTCTCGCCATTAATTCATTAGGTTTGGAATTCTATTCTGGAAAATATTTCTGAGTAATATTTGAGTGTTTTTGTAAAAGCATATATATTATTAGAATGACATACGATAAATGGAATTATATAATATAATGATGTGACCTCACAAGTGTTCGCGAGCTTTTTGGCTCGTTTGAAATGGTTTAAATACACAGAAGATTTTAAATTTGTACTTCTAAGTTTTTGAGGAGTGGAATTTTGGAAATATCATTTTTAAACAAAACAACATTATTATGTAATAAAAAAAAAATGTACAAGTTCCCTGAACATATGGAGAAACAGCATAATGATACCAATGTTCAAGAAAGGAGACGAAGACCCCAAAAATTATAAAGGTATACATCTACTGAACACCGCACTTAAGCTAACCACAAAAGTCCTAACCAACAAAATCAATAAACTAACAACTTTATCAGATGAACAACAAGGATTCAAATCCGGAAGATCCTGCGTAGACGCTGTATTTGTACTGAGACAAATCACATAAAAGGCCATTGAGTACAATAAACCAGCATATCTATGTTTTATAGACCTGACAAAGACTTTCGATCGCATCCAAGTCGAAGACGTCTTACATTTACTGTAGAGAAGAAACATACCAATCAATACAAACCATCGAAAACATCTACGTTCATAATCGAATACAGGCAAAGATAAATGGAAAACTAACGCAGTTTATACCAGTACAAAGCGGAGTCAGACAAGGTGACTCGTTAAGCCCACTGGTCTTTAATATAATAATGGACGAAATAATAGAAGCAGAACGTAAAGTCATGGTTACATGATGGGGAAGAAAGAAATCCAAATATTATGTTATGCAGACGACGCAGCATTAATCGACGAGACAGAAGACATTCTCCAAAGATTAACACACATCTTCAATACAACAGCCAAGAAATACAATATGATAATATCAGCAGAAAAAAACCAAATGTATGACAACATCTAAATACCCACTACGATGTAAAATCGAAATTGATGGGAGAATAATAAAGCAGGAAGCAAGGTTTAGATATCTGGGAATATAATATATAACCAGTTACGGATATGTAGAAGAGGAAGTACGACAACAAAGATTAAAAGCAAGTAAAGCGGCGGGATCTCTTAATGACACAATCTGGAAGAACAAACACCTAAGACAAGACACAAAAGCAAGAATCTATAAAGCAACAATTAGACCTATATTGACATACACGGCGGAGACAAGACCTGACACATCTAAAACGAGACGACTACTAGAAACAACAAAGATGAAAACACTCCCACGAATATCAGGTTGTTGGATAAAAGTCTGTTGGATAGGGAGAGAAGCGAAAACATAAGAAGATTATGCAATGTAGAAGACATAAATGGATGGGTGACAAAACTGAAACAGGAGTGGAACGAACACATTAGTAGAATGGCAGAGGATAGGATATGAATAGCACGAGATAAGTCACCAAATGAACGAAGAAGTATTGGCAGACCAAGAAAAAGATGGTGCGATAAACAATTTAGGAGGCTAATATTGAAGAAGAAACAAGCTTTAAAGCCTACATACAAGAAGTAAGAAGAAGAAGTAGCCACGACATTTGTTTGCGACCTACCCCTCTCTTGCCCTCATTCTCTCCTTGGATAATTAGTTGAGGGATTGCGTATTTTTCCTCTGTTAAGTATTTTAATGTTTTCACTTGCTCTATTGGAGCATTATCTACTTGTAGTTGTGCTCTTAAAAGTGCGCCCTTTCTTATTGCCATTCTTCTTACACAACTTAAAGACTGGTTAATTTTATGTGCAAGAAGCAGTGTGTACTATAATTTAAAATATTTCACGGAAATAATAATTTTCTAAAATAGCCTTCAAAAAAATTACACTTGTCTGAAAACTTTTTTAAATTGATACATACCGATATTGAAAGTAATAGAAACATCGAAACAAAATATCGTACCATTCATTATGAAACACCGTTTCTATAATACCAGAACTTACGAACGAAAATTAATATAGAAAACATTGTTTTAACATTTTTTTGGCAAACATTTACAGTATGGTACAACAGTATATACATTATATACACATTTTGTTAGGTTATCGGGCTACATTTGATTGAATATATACACTAAGAAAAAACTTACATATTCACAAATAAAATTAAAAATTATAATTTATCAACAAATTCATCTTTTTATGAGATAGATTACCTTAAAAAACGTAATGTACATAATACATACAAATATTCCGGTGTTTATTAATCCATATCCGTCGAAAGGAAAACGATCAAAAGTGGTCAGTGTGTTAAAAATACTATGTGTAGTTATCAATGAGATCATCAAAAATCACTGTTTTATATTATAAAACGAGATATATTCAAATATATGTGAAATATGGATAGTAATAAAGCAAAAAAAATGAGCGTAAAGAAATTTTTGACGATAAGCAGATAAAATCAGTAGAAACAATGAATAAATAAAGAATCCAAAAAAATTAGTGATAAAGCACGAATTGACACTTTTATAGAAACCAAAAAAACTTCAACTGTTTAGGTATATGAGAGAATAGACAAAAATTAATAATAGAGGTAATAGAGTATGAGAGGTAACTGGAAAATAATAATAAATAAAAACGTTGGGACTGTGGAACAAGATAAAAACAGAAACATCCACTACGGAAATTTAAAAAATAAAACAAAACAGAATAAAAAAACTGTTGAAATAAAAATTAGTCTAGATGATCTGCTAGCAGCTGATATATAAACGACTTACATAATTCGATAAACAAAACGAAGCGAATGGAATAAGCAAACATAACAAAAGATAAGTATAGTCCAGCTAGGATAAGAAATAATTATTAACATAATAAGATTTCAGGTTCAACTTAAAAAACAAACAAGAGGCCACCCCAACATTTAAATATCACAATGTGGTAATTTCTACTGACAACATTTGAATGTTCCTCTTACGGCGCATTATTAAACTAGCTTGATTCTTTTTTCTCAGTGTACTGCATCATCACCATCGGTATTTTTACGTTTACATGCAATGAAAGGTACACACAAAGGATAACCGTAGAAGTCGTGAAAATCGCCGATAATGAATATTTTTCTGCCAAGGGTTACATTTAAGTGAAAAAATCTAGAAAATTCTAACAACAAATAGATCTTTACAGGGAAAGAATACTAAACAACGAGAAAATTTAAGAGATTTCTCAGTCGATTTTGAATAGTGTCACATAGTAGTTGAAATCTTTCACATTCAGAACATTATGCAACTATATAACAAAGGCCGATAATATTTTCAATTTTCACTTTATTTAATTATATTTTGATATTAGAAATAAATTTTAGAACTCCTAGAGACATTGTGGCCGATGAGGTTTTCATTTAATAAAATCTAACTTCCATTTGTTGGACATCTAACTTTATACAGTGATGAGAGCGCTAATAACCGGCAAAATAACGCAAAAGATGGAAAACATATGAAGTTGTGAGATAAAAAGAAATGAAACTAGTAGAGGTGAGCAATTTAGCGATAAAAACCTATAAATTTATATTCTAATTATTGTTTCCCACCTTAAGACCTATCGGACGAGTTTGGCAATTGCCACTGTGAGTGACAGTTTTAGCTGACATACTCCTCTGATACGTCTAAAGATGGGAAACAATAAATATAATATAAATTTATAGGTTTTTATCGCTAAATTTCCGACCTCCACTAGTTTCATTTCTTTTTATGTTTAAACTTAATATGTTTTCCAGCTTTTGCGTTATTTTGCCGATTATTAGGGCGGTCATCACTGTATTGATATGATATTGCACTTTCGGTCGCCACATTGTTAAATATCTGCGTAATTCCCCGAAAATGGGCTGCCTAAAGTCAACAAAATTTTTGACATTTTCGTATGTCGAAATTGTATTAAGATTGATTGAAACCAATTAATCTTTAAAAATCGATATCTCTTTTAGCTGATCTCTTAGTACGTCAATGCCAACAAAATTCAAGCAGCGAATCATAAGTGTAAAATGCTCGCCACATGTGTGTTAGGATACGGCCACAACGGCACACGGTACATCGCACCGCACAACGCACAGTACAATACCTCACACCTAGCTTAGCCTTTGCTTTGCACATTAGTGGCCGTATTGACGCACCGTGCACCGCACATTTATTCTTTATTTTTTAATCAGGTCGTCGTTACATCGGACGTTTTAAATTCTAATTTTAAGACCAGGTGTTTTTGCAAAGAACAAACAAAAATGGCGGTGCATCATCTAAATAAAAAGCGAATTTACTATTGCGCGTCCACTTCTTTCCTTGCTTTCTTTCCAGTTTTGCTAAAACCAAACTATTGTGGCGACATTTGCTTTTTCTGTTCCAAAGTGGTACAAGCATAAACACAAAACTAATTAATTTGTCTTTATCCATCCCTAGAACAATCACAGTGCGAAGTGCTAACATCAGAAAATACTAAGCTCAATGTACGTGGGCGAGGCGTTGCTATCCAGCGATGTGCGAAGGGCGGTGCGGCACGTCGTTGTGACCACGCGCATTTACGGCAATGCTTGTATTTACTTTGCTTCAGCGTGGTTGTGGTCAAGGGTAGATGTGGTGCGATTGCGGTGCGCCATTATGGCCGCCACTTTATACGCTATAGCTCTAACAATCTGAAGTACAGCATCCATTGTACGTTTATTAAAAGTATTCAAAATAGCCAATGTTTTATAGTTGCTGCTCTATAAGGCAAAAATGTATATTATTTCCCCAAGTTACTTCAGTTTTGTTACTAACAACGTAGACATATACTTCCTACTCTGAGTCTACATCAGAATCAACTGCATATCTTAATTTAAAATCTCTACTAATAAAGGTAACACATTTCTTCAAACGTTTGAGACAATTTTAAACAAACGCATACATAATATCCTCTTTGGATATGAGACATTTTAATACATGTAAGTATCAAGGAAGAGTGTTACATTATTATTTATAGTATGAGTACTATCAGAATATTATTTGGTATCTTTTTTTTTTCAAGTTACTCATTTCAATATTTTTCTGCATGCATTTCTTGATAAACTGGTTCTCAAATTATAAATCGTAAATAATTTAATAGAATGTATGACGAGTGTTGGCGAAAGGGAAACTAGTCTTCAATATATATACCTTTCCAGGTACTTGTATTCCAAAGTACTACATCTGATGAGTTTCCTTTCAACCTAAGTTCTCATGTACATTGGATTTCAAAGTACCTAGGAATGTTGTAGATCCTTAGATACTTTGAAATTCAAAGTAACCTCTGGTTGAAAAGAAGAGCAATAATACAAACAATCTTGGTTCTGGTACTCGCTCAACTTCAACTCTGAGAATTTTATGACCATTTCAACTCTTCCGTTAATAGGATTATAAATATGTGTGATAAAAGTAATACTGGATTTCAGTGATGTAAAATAATTTCTGAATGGTTGTTAAAGACATCTAGTCATCACTCACAAAAAAAGGTATAGGATGTCTACCTTCCTTTCGAGTTTTCTTGTATTCTGCAAATATTGTCATTCGTGTAGTATTCACGAGTCATAATTTTCAGTTTCAGTGCTACAAATGAAAATATATAGCAATGGTAACTTAAAAAAGAAGACATTTAGGATACAGTTACTTCTGCAGTTCTTTAAGGAATACTTTGCAACCATCTGCCTATTATTAAAGTAGAAGGTGTTCTTTTTATCTGCTCGCTAATCAGAAGTTCCTGAAATATGAACTGAATGACATAATATAATAATATTCTCCCGTTTTATATCGCTAACGCGGCTTTGGGCCTACGATATACAAGGAAGGTAACAGGGCAGTGCTATGCTTCAACCGCCTATTATTACCCCTGTTTTTACCCAAGGTACTCATTTTGTTCAGGCTGAGTCGACCAGGGTCCTATAGACATTTTTAAAAATATCTAGATGTTCTCGCCCACGCTGGGATTCGATCCTCTGCCTACCTGCGTGGAAGTAAGACATTCTACCGCCTGAGCTATCCGGCCCATATCCCCATGGAGATTTTCAGGAACGAGGTGATTATTGCGTGTCCTGATCTTTTGATTTCGGTAAAAAGCTCAAGTTACTGCAGTTACTTAAGTATTTTGGCTTCTTGCTCAAAACGTAAACTCATTTCATAGAACATTAATACTAAGTACAATAATTATAATAGATTGACTGAATATCTGTTGATTATGGTTTGTCTTAATAGTTTAAAAGAGATAATAAGGGCTGTGATGTATTACTTAAGTTAAATATAACGAAAAGTTATTCTGTAGCTAAGTTATAATCGTCGAGATGGTGTGATGTATCGTATTTAACTTTTGAGTTATCTGATGTATCAACTGTCATTTTATAACGCGACGTTATACGTGAAGTTACGAGATAATTTTGTGATTATATAAGGATTTGTAAAGTTAGGTTCATCTTTTGACTTGTTTTTAGAAATGAAGTGAATATTCAACGAAGAACGCTGCGGTATTCAACAAATCCGTTTGAATTTTAACGATGCTTCAGGTTGTCCCGGGATCTTGCGCGGCATTTTATCAATAAAATTATAATTTAATCAATCAAATTTAATATCAAATATAAAACAGATCAAAATTAAAAATATCCAAAAAGTAGACCTAACATAGCAATTAGAAACATGCAGGTAGTAATGAAATTAAAACAATAATAATTAAAAATAAAAAAATAGAGCCAATTTTAAAACAGAACGGTAATATACATTTTTAAAAACAGAAAAAATTATACAAAAGACAAATCGAGAAATCCAAGAATAAAGATGGTTCTAAATTTATAAACATCCAGGGATTTTACTGTTCTACCTACAGTTATGATATACTTTCTCATCATTCTCTTTCTCGCTCCAACTTGTACTATTTCTACATAAGGTTCTTTTTGTTAGACAAAACAATGCTTACTTCCTTTTTAACTTCTGGGAAATAACTCATCTCGTAACGGTGAGCGATACATCACACAGAATTTACGTTAAAAGTTATCGATAGTTATCTGTCTGAGTTATTTTAACTTACTGTTAAACTTTAAAAATAACTTTGGTGATACATCACAGGGCTGAATGTGGTATTTCAAAAGAAATGTAAATAAATTGGAGACGTAGAGACGAACATCAGGTTTGTGAAAAACAAGGGCCAATGTTAAGAATAAAAATATTTTGATGCGACGAGTTTCTACTCACAGTACATAAGAGTAGATACCCTCTATGGGGAGTATGTACTCCAACATTTGGAGTATAAACTACATTCTCATTTTTATTCATACGAGCCAATGTCTTGAGAAAAATTGTAGGATCTCGTAAACATTAGAATGTATATTATCAATAAGTTGAGCCTATAGGCTAGGAATTTAGCTAAAACAAAACCTGAGGACCGGCAACTATGTTCGAATTCTTTTACCCGAGACCTTGAACAATGAAAAACTGAATCTTGCCGGAAGGTGCGATGGTGCCTTGTTAACCCCCCCATTGTTAAGGAGAGATAAAAGGCAATTTTTTGCAAAACTAAACATTTTTTTGGGTCATTCTAAGCAAAAAATGTACTAAGTTTTTTAGTAAAATGCATAGTTTTCGAGATAAACGAGGTTAAACTTAAAAAAAAAATCGAAAAATTGCAACTTTTTAACCGGAATAACTTTGATTAAAAAATAAAATAGCAATTCTGGTTACAGCATTTGAAAGTTCAATTTATTGTTAAACAAAGCTATAAACGAACAGTGTTTGAGCGTTTTAGGATCTGCAATCGGCTTGTCGGTTCCGTTCGGTTTTAATCCTTGGCGCGGTGCGGACATGCGACAAAACGCTTAAACACTGTTTGTTTATAGCTTTGTTCAACAATAAAAAAAATTGATTTTTAGCAATGCAAATAATCAAAACCGGTATGATCTGACTTGAACTTTCAAATGCTGCAACCAGAATTGTTATTTTATTTTTTAATCAAAAGTTATTCAGGTTCAAAAATTGCAATTTTTCGATTTTTTTAAAGTTTAACCGCGTTATCTCGAAAACTATGCATTTTACGTAAAAACTTTAGGAATATTTTTTGCTTAGAATGACCCAAAAAATACAAAAAATGTTTTGTTTTGCGAAACATTGCTTTTTATCTGCCCTTAACAATGGGTGGAGGGAGCAACAAGGCACCATCGCACTTTCCGGCAAGATTCAGTTTTTCATTGTTCAAGGTCTCAGGTAAAAAAATCAGAACATAGCTGCCGGTCCTCAGGTTTTGCATACTCAAATACTTCCAGGGACCAGTCTATATTACGTAATATAGTGTCTTGAATAATATCATTCTATAATTAACAATCCTGATAGTGACATAAAAATAATTAGTCCGTCAGAAAAAAGTTCGGTGACAAGAAGTGTGGAACTAAATGCACTGTTCTTTTAAATAAATATGACAATAATGATGAAAAACGTATGAATTGTTAGAATGTGATATTTACAGAATGGAAGCTTGGACCTTGAATGCGGCACCAATGAAAAAACTGGAATCATTCGAGATGTGGGTATATAGAAGAATTCTGAAAATCTCATGGACAGAACACGTCACAAACAAGAGGTTCTGAGAAAGATGAATAAAGAAATGGAAGTCTTAAATACAATCAAAACCAGAAAATTGTAATATCTCGGACATATTACACGTGGAGAGAGATACAACTTGCTCCAACTCATTATGCAGCGAAAGATTCAAGGCAAAAGAAGCATAGGGAGACGCAGAATATCGTGGCTGCGCAACCTGAGAGAATGGTACGGATGTACATCAAACGAACTTTTCAGAGCAGTCGTCTCCAAAGTCCGAATAGCTATGATGATTGCCGACCTCCGTCGCGGAGATGACACTTGAAGAAGAAGATATTTATATTGCTGGAACATCTACAGTATTCTACAGTAAAAAAGAGTTTGACAGGGGCAAGTTTTTCATTTTTTTATAGATATTAACCTGCAAACATTTTTTATAAATCGAGGAAAAAACTTTTTATTAATTTAATTCAAAAGTATTTTGAGCAGATAAAATGAATCGTTCGGCAATTTACAATCTATAAGCGTATTATGTTTAACGGTTTGGTCTTGAATTTAATCCATTTTACAGCTCCTTTATTCACACTACAAAATAATAATTACGGAAACATTTCAATGGCTAATAATAAGACACTTAATATTATTGCTATGAAACGAATGCAAACTATTCCTTAAAGTTGTCCTAACTCTACGGCATTGCATTGAATGATCACATTACAAGACTGAGTGATCATTCAAAACACGCTGTGTTATTGAAATGACCTTTGTGAAATTAAACAAAAACATTCTTATTGTACAATCTAATAACGAGTGCACGAATTTCTTATTTGTACTGATCTGATGGACCAATCAGAAGAACATTTCAAAAAATTTCGCACGCATTTTCTAAGACGATCTCCAGTTTTCTTCTAGAAGGAATATAAAAATGCTACAGTTCTAAGCCTTATTAAACATATAAACATTATTCTTGTATGTATTGAGAGTTACAACAAAAACATGTATTGGAACCATGTGAATATCATAAAAAAGGTTTTAACTGAGCCGTCAAAAGTTATAATTAAGCTAAATTGAAGTTGAAACAGAAAGGTTATCAACAACTATTCTATATGGGGAATAAGCCACAATTTAACTAAAAAAATGATTTTATTAACGTTTCGACGTCCACGTCCAAAATGTTGTTGCTTAGTAAAAAATTCTTCTAATAATTTAATTTAATCTGACTCATTTATATCGGCAATTCATACATATTTTTACTAAGCAACAACATTTTTGTTTAATTTATTAATATTTTGTATTTTGACAACGACATCCGATGTGGACGTCGAAACGTTAATAAAATCTTTTTTTTTTTTTGTTAGATTGTGGCTTATTTCCCATTTAGAATAGTCAATTACAAAAATGCCATAAGGAAACAGCTTCAGAACAACAGAAAGGTTACCATTGTTTCCATTGGTTTTCTTTGTGACTTATCCTATTCTCAGGCGCGCCCAATTCGGCAAAACTGCAATTTTTGAGAATATTCATTTTAGAACAAAGCTATAGATCGATTTATATTCCACCTATCAATCTAGGCTAGATTTCAGAGGCAATTTTAAGTGCAGGTAAAATATAATCATTATTACACTTGTCCACAAGGCAAACACTTGTAAAAAGTGAATAATTCATTTAATATAATATCTTTGATAGATCTGATAAAAGATACTGCTCTCAGATTTTAACAGAATATCGAATTTGTGCTATTAATACCAAAGACGGCATTTACGAATATTGTTGATGGTATAAAGATAACACCAAAAATAAATTACTACATAAGTAGTAAAAAAGCAACAAAAACATCAAAGCTTAAGATATCGATGGCCTGCAAACACTGCTTATGAAGCTTCAAGAGTTTTCAGCAAGAAGATTTTTCGATAAATGTAAAAGAAGAGCAACAGGTTAGTATCAAGTTTTGTGTTAAACATGGTAAAACAGGAGCTTTAAAAAATCTAAAAAATATTCTAATCTCAAGTCCGTATCTAGTATCATCAGTAGGATGGAGGTTGTTCGGATCTAGTATCATCAAAGTTCGAATCTAGTATCATCTTTGATGATACTAGATCCGAACAACCTCCATCCTACATATGTGATGACCACTTACCAATCACATCAGATGAAGTGGAAAGAGCAATATCACAACTAAAAGATGGCAAAGCTCCTGGACCTGACAATGCATATGCATATGCTGAACTCATAAAACTATTTAACACCGACGGTACTCAACGCCTAATCAAAATATTTAACGACATATATTTAAGCGGAGTAATACCAAAAACATGATTGAAGTCGACGTTTGTTGCTTTACCAAAGAAAACAAAGTCCGTATCCTGTAGTGATTTCCGAACCATCAGCTTAATGAGCCATATTTTAAAACTATTTCTAAAAATTATACATCAAAGGATATATAGGCTGTGCGAAGAAAAAATCAGCCGAACACAGTTTGGTTTTCGAAATGCAGTGGGTACAAGAGAGGCTCTATTTAGTATACAAGTGCTATTTCAACGATGTAGAGACGTAAATTGCGATATTTATGCATGTTTCATTGATTACCATAAAGCGTTCGATACAGTAAAGCACGACAAGCTGATGGAGATATTAACCAATATTGGAATTAACACCTGTGATTTAAGGATTATCAGCAATCTGTACTGGAATCAAACATCCTCTATCCGGACAGATGCAGGAGAATCCGACGATATCAAAATCAAACGTGGGGTCCGTCCGGGATGTACACTATCCCCACTGCTGTTTAACATCTACTCTGAGGAAATCTTTCAAGAAGCAGTGCATGATGTTGAGGCCGGAATTCGAATTAACGGAGAATGTATCAATAACATAAGATACGCAGACGACACTGTGGTATTCGCTGACAGTTCTGAAGCCCTGCAGGAGTTAATGAACAGAATCGCGGAAGTCAGTCAGAGATACGGACTTTCACTAAACACTAAGAAAACAAAATGTGTGATTATCTCTAAGAACAAACAGCAATTTGGACGAATCAGTGTGAATGGTCAACAAATAGAAAGAGTAAAAACATATACCTACCTTGGTACGAACGTTACTGAAAATTGGGACCATTCTATATAAATCAAATGTAGCATAGAGAAAGCAAGATCTGCATTTCAAAAAATGTCAAAGTTGTTCAAATGTCATGATTTGTCGATACCCATGAAAGTCAGATTACTACGATGTTATATCTTTCCTATACTGTTGTACGGAGTTGAGTCGTGGACTCTCACAGACGCCACCTGCAAGAAAATTGAGGCTTTTGAGATGTGGCTTTATCGTCGAATCCTGAAGATATCTTATACCGACCACATTACTAATGAGGGTGTTTTGCTGAGAATGCAAAAAGAAAAAGAGCTGTTAATCAAAATAAAAACAGCCAAAATCGAATACCTCGGTCACATCATGAGGAACAGTGAAAGATATGGACTGCTGCAACTGGTCTTACAGGGAAAAGTAGAAGGAAAGCGAGGACCAGGAAGGCGAAGGATTTCGTGGCTGAAAAATCTACGTACGTGGTTCATCACAACCACTACAGATCTTTTCAGAGCAGAAGTGTGCAAAGTACAGTTTGCCATGATGGTCGCCAACATCCGAAACGGATAGGCACTACAAGAAGAAGTCCGTATAAGTCACAGTAGGTGAAAGAGAGTGGAAGAGTGTGGTGTACTACGAATTCCTTCCTCGAGGAGAAATCCTATTATCGTTACCTTCACACGCTGTGAGACTATACAAAGGAAAATATCGGAGCTGTGATGGATGAAGTAGAGTTCGGAGCCGAGACGAAGTGGACTGGACTATCAGCTCCGGACGGAAGTATACTGTTTACGTCAAGCCACAGCGAGAAGAGGAACTACCTGACTTCGACAATGGCAAACGCGACCTTACCGAAACGTCGTTAAAATAATGGTTTTTGTAAAACCCAATATTATTCAACGCGGAATCAAACCCTTAAAACCACAGAAAGCACAGCTCCCGCGAAAACTTGAAGTGGTAACATAATATACATGAATTTTTAGGCGTTAAACTTGATTATTTCCTGCTTTAAATCTGAGACAAAGTACACTTTTACTAGATATTCATCATAATTTCTCAATGAAGATGTATTAAATTTAAAAAGACCCGTTTCCATAAAACAATTTGGAAACCAAGAGAATTGTGACTAGCCTTTTTGCAACCGTCTAACAACGTCTTTTTGCAACCGTTTAAAATACATTTAAGCTCTCCATAATTTTTCGAAATTTTTTCATCTATGGCCAAGCGAAGCAACCTGATGATAAGCGTAATATTTTGCAGTTTTTTTTTTTCATTTAAAAATATATTTTTTACAATTCCTTAAGTGGTGGTCGTAGTCGGGTACTGGAACATGGTGCCACACGTTAGCCCTGCAGATCTCACTGTTGGTCGGGGAGGCAGCTGAGGAGTCACTTGGCCAGAGTTTACCTCCACGGTATATCTGGGAGAAATACTGGGCGGTTGGGCTGCTGGTGGTAGACTATAACAATAAACAATTAGCAAAACGATACCTATAACTTTTATTGGCTATAAAAATTGTTTAGAAAGACGTTAACAATCTGCGCAATATGGACAATACGTAAAAAACTTAAAAATAACTAATTCAATTCGAAGTTTTATTTCCGGAGAAATAAAACCTCTAATGTTATTGCTATGAAACGGAGGCAAAATATGCCTTAAGGGTGTAGGCGCAAAATCTTGGCCCAACGCTATTTAATAAATGCATTCATTTTTTTCGAATCCTGAGAAAACTACTAAACATTTTTGAAAATATTAAACGCAGAATGAAAGATTACATTATTACCGAGGCCCGAAAGTCCTTTAGAATAAACAAAAAGTTTATTTTGAACGAAATATTTTAAATTAAACATCGCACTAAATGTTCTCTTTTTTTTCACTCCTGTAACTTATTAAAATTATAGAATTATAGAAGTTTTCAGGGACTTTCGGCCCTCGGTAATAATGCAAACTTTCACTCTGCGTTTAAATTTTTCAAAAATTAGTTTTCTCAGGATTCGAAAAAAAAATGAATGCATTTAAACAGCATGGGTTAGTAAAGGTGGTTTTTGCATGTTAGTATAAGCTTTAATTGTCAGCATCTCACTCAATATTTGCCGTAGAAAAAATTTTCGCAGACCAATTTCTTGAGAATTAAATAAGAAATAATTTTATATATAAACATTTTTTTGTATCTCTGATGCTAATCTTTCTATTTCGAAGAAAAGGAATTTTTACCCAACTACAAAAATTCGTTATTCGATTTTCACTCCATTTTTTTAAACAAATCGTTATAAGCCAGTCAAACTTCTAAAATCTATTAATAATACATAAATAAAGAAGACCGAATAAGGTCAATGACTAATTTTAATTAGGATGATAATTAGGGGATTGTTTACGATCACTTTTTCGCTGAAAAAAATAGGGACTGACATTCTTTTCATTATAAGTCACTTTATTTTTGAGCTAGAGACTTTTTTCTGTATTTTTGGAGATAGATCTTTTTAAATACTTTAAATTAGTTTCTATAAGTTGTCCTCGAAAAATGCATATAGTTTTCCCGTCTATTGATTTTGAAACTACAATATTTAGCATTTGACGAAGAAGATCTAAAACATATAATAAAGTATAGCTCGACTACTATTGGTCTTAAATGAAACTAAAAAAAACCGTTTTGTGTATTTTTTCAAAAGGTACATTTTTGTTAAATAAAATTGTTTTAATAAAAACAACTTTACTCGATATTTCGATAGCGAATAAATCGAAAAGTATTAATTTTATCAAAAAATGTATAGATCATGTTTTGCTTAGAATTAACGTTTTTACCAACTTTTGCGGTCAAAATACAATAAATTTCCATCCCCGAGATGGGGCGGCTACCACCGCCATGGTAAAAGCGCCTTTCAGAATCATATAGATTTTGATCCTTGGACCATCCACTACCTTCAAATTTTCAACTAAATCGATCCTTTCTGTAAAAATTGCGGAAAAGCTTCGGTTCCTGGACTAAGTTCCTCTATCAAAATTATGCCCGAAATAATATACAGTGTCAAAAAAAGATGCGCTAAAGGCTCCATAATATACAAAGAACAACTTATAATCGACGCAGTAATTTCTAATCAGGCATACATCAATTTTCGTAATTGCTTTTTCTTCTTCTTAGGCGTTGGTATCCTAATTCTCCATGCCAATTTGCCGATGTTCTTCTCGATCTTGTGTGGCATGTAACAATTATTGATCTGCTGATACGGCAGTCTATTTACGAAGGTTTCGTAGCCACGAATATTTCTACCTACCATTTCCAGTATCTGCTAACTCTCATCATGTTCCAGAAGTATTCAAATGTAAGACAGTATAAATAAATGGCTTTATAAATATATTACGAATATAATATAATGACATATTTGAAGATTAAAATTCATTCCAAATACCAAACGAACACCAAATTAAATAAAACTGAAAATATTCCACTTAATCTGGTCCTACTTTAAGTATACTTTTTGAGTCCATGATTCTACCTAACGGATGTAGGTTTCCGCCTCTTATCTATTCCTTCGATGCACTTTTATTGGTGGCCATATCTCTTATAGTCATGTCTTTCTTCTAGCTTATATCATCCATTTGGTCCATCCATGCCTTCCCTGTTTTCTGTTGTTTCCCATTTTGGTGCATGTACCTTCTTTGTTAGCATATTTTGCTCCGTTCGCTCTATGTGGCCAAATCAGTTCAATTGTTTGTTTTCGATCCTCACTTTCCCTCATTATCGGTTCTTGCTCCAGCTCTCTCCCTTCATTTCTAAATCTTTCAAACTTCGTAACTCCATTAATTCTTCTCATGTATTTCATTCCGGTCGTGTTTATCATTAATTCATGTTTCTTTTGGACTATCCATGTCTCCGCCCCATATGTCATTATCGGATTAACCATGCTGTTATATACTCTCGAGTTTAGTTTTGTTATCTATTTCTGATTTCTCAAAAATTGTATTATTTAATGAGTAATACACGTCAGTTTATTACTTATTGCCATGTCCGTTTTCCCATCATATGTTATAGTACGGGATAACGGGATCCGAATCTAGTTCGACCTTCAACCATCTTTTTACCGGATGAAACATTTGTTTTATTAAATTTCATGCATAGACATATACGACTTGTATGGGTTGCCTATCAAAAAATGGTCATAGCTACCCTTGGTAGGGGGGAGTAGGGTTTGAAATCAACATTTCCAGCACATTTTTGTGATTGTTTATCTTATGATAGAATTATAGAATATAATAGAATTATAGAATTAAAATTCATAGAATATTCAAAAAAATTCAAGGAAAAATATTGAAAAATAAGCCAACGGTGGCAATTTTTTAAACACCTAAAAGAATGGATTTTACGGTGGACATCAGAACTCATCACTGGATTATGAGAAACAAAAAATTCAAAAGGGTTTTAATAGCTTATGAGTTTCACGAAATAACTCTGTCGAGTTTTATAGTTTGAACGATTTTTGACTTTGTGGCTTTTGACTCAGATGTCAAAACAACGAAATGTTTTACAAAAAAGGGTGAAAATCAACATATTTATTATTGTTTAACAAAAAATAAGCATAAAACAAAAAATATCTCGACAGCGTTACCTCACGAAATGTCTAAAGAAAATATATACAAATTTATAGGTGGTTCGGTTTAGTAGTTTTTAAGTTACAATGTAGCATGTTACAATGCCTTTGAAAAAATTAGTTTTGGGAAAAACGCGTTTAAAGTATTGTTCCAGCTGTTTCCATTCTGTTTTATAAATTACTCCGCGATTCAAAAACATATTCCCGTGTGCATCACTTTACGATCTGGCAGACAAAAATCAAAGAAATTGAAAATAAAAGTTGACTTTAAACGCGAATACTTTAAACGCGCCTTTCTCAAAACTGCTTTTTTCAAAGGCGGTGGACATTGTTACTTAAAACTACTAGACCGGTACACCTAAAATTTTGCATATTATATTCTTTAGTCATTTCGTGAGGTAACGCTGTCGAGATATTTTTTGTTTTATGCTTATTTTTTGTTTAACAATAATAAATATGTTGATTTTCACCCTTTTTGCCAAAAAAATTCGTTGTTTTGACTTCTGAGTCATACCACAAAGTTAAAAATCGTTAAAACTAAAAAACTCGACAGTGTTACCTCGAGAAATTGATAAGCTAATAAAATCTTCTTGAATTTTTTTATTCACATGATCCAATGATGAGTGGTGATGTCCACGCAAAATACATTTTTTTGACGTGTCTAAAAATTCGCCACCGTTGGCTTGTTTTTTAACATTTTTCCTTGATTCTTTTTAATAGTCTTTGAATTATGCTGAATATGCTTATTCAATTTAAAAATAAAATAATTCTGCCATACTTTCAAATACAATTTGAAATGTTGATTTCAAACCTTACCCCCCTTAAATACTGGCTATGACTATATTTTGATAGTCAACCCATATAAGTCGTATTTGTCTATGTGAAATTTAATAAAAAAATGTTTCATCTGGTAAACAAATGAGTGAAGGTAGACCTAGATTCGAATTTTAGACTACATATTATTATATTTTACAAATATTCAAAAGTAAATACTTGTTCTATTACTTGTTCCTTTACTGTTATATTAGTATTCCTTTCTTTTTTCTCATCTTCATTTATCATAAGTTTTGTTTTATTGAGATTCATTTCCATTTTTAAATTCTGTATCTCTATATATACCCTACATCCGACGCCCTGCAGGGCACTAAGGATTATGAGAAAGAAGAATATTCTATCTAACGATGAACTGTCTCACTCTACTACTGAACTCCACTGACTCTGGTTTTGTTAGGTTTAGGTACAGTCTAGTTAAAATTCAGTTACACAGCATATTTCATTTCTTAGTGCGATTTCTTATGATTTCAATTAAGAGGCTACAGTAGCGATCAACAGGTAGCAACAAACGCGTTCCAAGATTGCCGCTCTAATTTTGAATATTTTGTCGAGATATTTGGCACACATATTCGTAATATAATAAAGAATGGCGGTACAGAGCCCAATTTCAGAAATATATTAATATGTGGAAATTACTCTGTAATTAAATACAAAATTAAAAAAACAAGCCTGTACCGCCATTAAGAAGAACCAAAAAATAAACTTTCTTCAAATAAACTTTTTTATCCCATGTCTATATTTTGTGTAATCTTGGAACTACTAATTTTTTTTTTCTAACAGAACATATTATAACTAAATAACTAATTAGGCAACATAGAGAAATTATCACTGTCATTTTGACAAACCTGCGTCAGATTTTCTCTAATCTGTTCTGTCATCTTTATCGATATCTGTTCAGTGCAGTAGTGTGTTAATTTAAGAATTCGTTATTGTTGGTTCATAGGAAATTAGTGTTTATTGATAGTTAATTTATTATATATTTGTTGTTGTATAAGTTGTTGGCCTCTTTGAAAGAATAGATTGTTGTTAATTGTGAGTTTTAGTTATATGTAGGTAGGTAAGTACATTTTACGTAAAAATATTTCGAATTCTAATGCGAGTATATAAAGTTTTAGGAGGATTTTTTATTCTAAAAGTATTATCAATAGTTTAACAAAATGGAAAAAGTAAATTAAAAGAAAAATAAAAAGTGAAACCTTTCAAGAAAAAGTCCATTAAAAACCGTGCCAAAATTATGCGAAAATCGAAATTTGTTTCGCTTCACAACAAAAAATGATTATTTATTATTGTTTTATTATTAGATATTTCATGCAAATACCTTTCGAAATACCTATCTTTACATAAAATTTTCACCCATTTTGGTTTATTTTTATAAATATCTATTTATTAAAATAAAATCGTTTTCTATTACTTCCATTTAGCGTGACTATGATATTGTCAAAATAATAATCTTAGATAATGTCAAAGATTATCACTGTTGCCAAAGTTTATGATACTATCTCCCGAAGTTATATTTTGTTGCTACCTGTTGATCGCTACTGTTTACTCAATTAAAGTAACAATTAAAGTAACGTAACAAAAAAAGTAACAATTAAAACTCACCTGGTCCCGTTATGTGTGTTAGGATGCTGCTGTGGGTGTGGATGCAATGTTGCATGCCGCCTCATATGAAGTTGAGAAGTATATGTGGGATTCAACCTCGGTAAAGTACTGTGTCCTCCTAAATTTGGAAGGGGATTCATAAAATGGTGAGGGAAAGAGTGTGAATGGGAGTGAGAGTGAGCACTGGGTGATGCTCCCGGCTCTCTTCGTGGTGGCAAGGGCGGAGGGGAATTATCACGAGGAAGGGAGTTGTCACGAGGTGGGAGAATGGGAGCGTCTGGCGCCTGTCTCATCTAAAACAGAAAAAACAATCTTTAGTACTCAATTATCCTCCGAATTCATTTTTATATTACATTTTAATATTTCCGTTTGCTGTTCACAAATCTCTAGAGCACTTTTGTAAACCAACTCTTTTCTCTCCAATATCTTCATTGAAGTGTTCAAGAAAATGTGCACATATTTCCCATAAAACAGTTTTTTAGGATTCGAGTTAAAAAAAAACTACTTCAAAAAATTCCAAAAAAATACCGACCGTCTTTCCAGTCGACATTATTTTTTTTGTTTTCTTCACTTTTGTGAATTGTTGAATATGAAAAACATTGGCACAATTGTTGCTACGAAGGCGTCCGTGATATGCAGTTAATGAATATTGAGATCTAAAATGCGTAGTACTCTTTCTTCTAATATACCCACTGCACACACTACAAATGTATCTCATACACCTTTAATTGTCAGTGATTTACAACCACGTTATGTATCTAACATAGCGGACGACATAACAGATCTGATAACAGATCGCAGGTCCTAATAACAGATCGCATTGATCATGCCATCGAAATGTGCGAAAAGCTCTACCATGCCTCTACACAAGTGGATTTAAAGATAAACCACTCAAAAACACAAGTGATGACAAACCAAGGTTAATAGATTGGGCGTAGGTTGTCTCGTAACTATAGACCAATCAAATGCTCGCTTTTTAAAGGCGGGAATACGTCACCCGTACGACACTTTTGAAATTTTCAAGTTTCAATGCTAATAAAAGTCCACAAGGAAAAATTTTCCTGTAGCTGGCTGTATACCATTAATTACAAGTAAAATTTAATAAAAAATTTTGGTCTTGGTAAAAGGTATATTATTTTAAAAAGCCCTATAGGGCTACAAACATCCAACAAAACGTTTTCGCTCTAAAAAGAGCATCATCAGTGTTGCCTAAAATAAGTATAACCATATTAATTATCAAAATGTTAAACTTAAAATGATGACCCAGGTAGAAGCAAAGTTTGGTTATACTTACAAGAACATGGTGAGCCAACCAAAAAATACGAAGGTCAAAGCCTTTCAAAAATGGACTAAAAGTCACATCAAAATGCTAACATAGCAAATTCCAAAGGATGGATATAATTCCTAAGGATACGGCTCTAGGATAACATATGACTCCCACACGTTGTAAGTGGGTCAAAGGTAACAAATTAGGTCATTATGTTACAAGAGGTGACAGGCAACTAAGATGTGAGATTTCAAAGCGAATCTGTCTGATGTCAAGACAACAATTGTCAATGGAACTTGAAGTATCATGAAAAGTTGCTTACACAGCTACTAAATTTATAGTTGTTTATAGTACAAGCAATGATAACAGCTAACATCAGTGTGTTGGAATTATAAAAATAAAGAGTTAGTGAGAATAGATTATCTAGATGTAAAATAGAATGTGGAATTTGAATACCCACAATCATCAATGAAGTGTACGTAAATTGATGAAGAAAGGTAGGCAAAACAACATACAAAGAATGTAATGTATGGTTTGCGTTTTGAAATTAGATAATTTATATTTGTGAACCAACACAAATGATGGCTGAGAGACTGGCTGAAAAATTAGAGACAAAATAGGGGTCGTGATATCAAATGCTGAAAAAGTTGTAAATGCAAAATCTTATTTATCAATTACATAATAAAATATAGATGGGTTCATGAACACAAATTAACAAGACTGAACAGGTTGTATTAAAAGCTTAGTCCAAATTTCTTTATTATGTCCTTTTATGTTAAAAAACATCTAGGGCAAAGAAAAATTAATAACTTGGATAAAAGTGTCTAAGCTACAACTAACGTGGGGTCAGATGAAGATAAGTGTTGAGTAAGATTATTGAGTATATAATAAAATTAAAAATTGTGTTTATTTAATTAAATTAGTAGATAAAACAGAATAAAAAGGGTGGATAGATAGATGAGTTTGTGGTATAAAAAGTAAATTTGACATCACTATTGAGACTAATGAACATTATTGAGAGACTGGGGACTCCAGAGACCAGGCAACCAAACAAACCAAATGATGAATGAAAGGTTGGCTGAATGGAATAACTACTAGATAAATAACTACCTAGCTAACAAGAGGTTCAAAAACTTAGGTTTTGCAATATATTTTGGGATTTTTTTGGGTATAGATATATTAAATGGTTCTTATATTGATAATTATATCAATTTTTCCCTTAAAAATCAATAGTCTGCTGACAAAAAAATAGAATTGATTTGAAGAAGATTTAACATTTATTGTGTGTTTTAAATGGAGATAACAGTTTATTTCGCACAAAAACCCAAAACAAAAAGTAGAAAAAGCTTAGCAAAATTACATACTTACTTATTATGGTTATTCTGGAATGTGCAGCATTTTTATCATATAGTCATAGGAAAAAAAAACTAATAATATAAATAATTTATTTTTAGATTAAAATACAAAAAATTATTTGTCCTTCAAGCACTAATCCATTAAAAATGGATTTTAATTAATACGTATTAATTAAAAATTAAACAAATAAACAATATTAAAGAAAATTATATAGAAATATTCGGAAACGCAACCACAACATAAAAAAGAGGGTTAGGTTTGAACCACAAACAAAAACTGTCAAGTGTCAACCTCGACTTTGTCGTACGAGTGACGTAGTCCTTCCCTTCCCCCTCGCTTCCGCCCACATAGTTACGAGACAACCTACCGCCTATCTATGAACCTTGATGACAAACCTCGTTCTGAGTGAGAACATCAACACAGCTGGAAGAAGTATATAAAAACATCAGCATACAAATATCTGGGGCACGAATTCGTTTAAGTAGAGATAACCAGACCAATGAATTAATACGTAGAATAGGGTTGACTTGGGCGGCTTATGGAAAGTTAAGAGACGTTTTTAAATCAACTCTTCCCATCTGCTTAAAGAGAAAGGTCTTTTATCAATGTGTACTGTCGGTTCTAACCTATGGTGCGGAAAAGCTAACGCTCACTAAGACGTCCGCAAACAAAATTCGAACAACAAAGAGGGCAATGGAACGGTCCATGTTGGGATTAACCGTAAGAGACCGAATAACCAATACAGAATTGCGCCGTAGATTGGGAGTAACCGACGCAATCAAAAGAATATCGACCTTGAAATGGAACTGGGCAGGGCATGTCGCGCGAACGAAGGACGGCAGATGGACGAAAGTATTCTCGAGTGGAGAATACAAAGCAGAGGACGACCACCAACAAGATGGACAGATGACCTAAAGCGGATATGCCAAAATTGGATGCAAGCGGCTCAGGACAGGAATTTGTGGGGTGAACTACGAAAGACCTACATTCAGCAGTGGACAAGTATAGGCTGAATGATGATGATGTATCTAAACATTTTCCTCGGTAGTTACTGATTTCGCTCGATCTTCACCAATTTTATCTTCAATCAATGTACGACCACATCTATATTTATACAGTGATGAGCACGCTAATAACCGGCAAAATAGCTCAAACGATGGAAAAGATAATACATTGCGAAACAAAAAGAGATGAACCTAGTGGAGATGGAAATTATCGTTATAAACGTCTAAAATAACATTACATTAAATAGTTTCCCACCTTTAGACGTCTGTAACAGGAGTATTTTATAAAATTCTACTGTCACATGACAGTTGTCATACACCTCTGATACGTCTAAAGGTAAGAAACTATGTACAGTCGGAAAAATGAAAGAATACCCATGAACGATCACATCAATCACTTATTTTGTATTTGCTGTCTTTTGCTATAAAAACGTTTGTTATTTATAAAAAAAGGCAGCAAATACAAAAAAAGTGATTGATGTGATCGTTCATGGGTATTCTTTCATTTTTCCGACTGTAATGTAATGTTATTTTAGACGTTCATAACGATAATTTCCATCTCCACTAGTTTCATCTCTTTTTGTTTCGCAATGTATTATGTTTTCCATCTTTTGAGCTATTTTGCCGGTTATTAGCGCGCTCATCACTGTATATTCACCTTTTAATTAAGCTGTATATTCACCTCAAGTTAAACAATGAATAATTTTATGATGAAATTACATAATCCCTACAAAATACACCAACTATGCCAAGATAACAAAACTAATTAATTTTTACATCATCCACTATGAACTTGTTAATAGTTCATGGTCAAAAATTGTTTAACTTCCCCGGATCTGAAAAAACCGTTTTCTATTTCTAATAGACTTACCTGTTGCGGCGAACTGATCTCAGGGCTATCCCTTCTCCTCCTTGGAGGCAAAGGTGGTGGTGGAGGTGGAGGGGTAGGAGGTAAACGAGGGCTGATGGGCTCGGTAGGTAGATGAGGTCCGGGAGAGACGGGACTATGAGGCCCGGGACTGTTCGGTCCACCAGTTGAACTCTGGCTGTTGTGACTGTATCTCTGCGGTCTATAACAAAAAAGCTCCGAGTTCACAAAAATCAATAGGACTTTAGAATGTTCTCAATTTGGAGTAGAGTAGAACCTCGATAAGATGAATAATACATTTTCATCAAGGTTCTGAAACACTTTTCTTGTGGCATGTTTAATTTAGTATTACGTTTATATGCGATTGAACCACAATTTTATTGATGTAATGAGAATTACATTTCTTAATTAACTACTGCTTAACGTTTCAACTTCCACTCCGGAAATCGTTCTCAGAAAATTAAAAAGAAAATTGGGTTTGAAATTCCGCAATCTGTGGTTGAAAAAAACACATTATTTGAAATTATGTTACTGCCACCAGGGGTATCAAATTCTGACTGTTTTTGAGTGTTATTATTTTTGTTAATTTGTGTAATCTGTATCATAGATGGTAATTGTTGAAAAAATAAAATTTTTAAATTTAACAATCTATTTAAGTGGATCGGTACAAAGTTTCGGCTCCAATGATATTTAAATAGGATTCATTTTTTTTTTCGAATCCTGAGAAAAGTAATAAGTATTTTTGAAAAATTTAAACGCAGAATGAAAGATTACCTTCTTAATGAAGGCCGAAAGTCCCTGAAAACTTCTATAATGTCTATTTTAATCAGTTACAGGGGTGAAAAACTAAGAGAAAATGTAGTGTGATTTTTAATTTCAAATATCTCATTCAAAAGAAACTTTTTATTTATTCTAAGGGACTTTCGGCCCTCGATAATAATTTAGTCTTTCATTCTGCGTTTAAATTTTTTAAAAATATTTATTAGTTTTTTCAGGATTCAGGATTTGAAAAAAAGTGGTCCACCACCATGTCCGTGGCGATATTTTCCAAATCGAACATTCGCTATCTTTGTCAAACAACGCACTGAGTCGAATAGAATATGGTGACAAGACAGTGACAATTTTAAATATTTGACATGGCATCGAGAATATTTTGAGTTGTTGATTAAATAATATTGATAGTGTATTTGATAAATAATTGATTTAAGACGTGAACTTAATAAAAAGTTATTTATTGTTTATTATTTATGGAAGATCCAAGCAGAGAATACACCAGGATATATTCTGTGATCCAAGTATTTTGTTGTTCAAGATGTTCAAAATTTATCTAAGCGTTCCATAGTAACAATATATTGTTAAAAATCACTTTATCATTTTTCCTCTTTTCTCGATTGAGTATTAGTTTTGTTGTACAGTATATATTATTATATTAACTTTAATAATTTAAGCAATTATACAAGTAACAGTTATCCAAGAACATTCAAAAGCCATCTCTTTAAAGTTAATGATGACATTGTCAAGTAATGTTTACATATCCATATCAGTGAGAATTTTATTACACGTAATTTGCCGTGTAAAGACGGAAAAAGTAGGGATAGCCGTAAAATATTTGCGCCTACACTCTTAACAGCATTATTATAACAATAATTTGTTTAATCAAATTAATAAATTAATCTTTTGTCCAGTGGTGTGTTGTATATTGTATATGTATTGGGTATGAGACTTTCGATGGTCTGTTCTTCATTCGGCCATTATTGTTATTTTCTTGTTCTTGACTTCTTCTTTTAGTATTGGTAACCAAATCGCTGCATTTTGCTGATGGGTTTGCTACACATTTTTGTTTGTTGAGTAGGATGAGGGCTGCTTCTTTGACTTTTCTTTTTTCATGATTATTAGTGCAGTCAGTGAGGGTATTTGGCTCCGAATTCCACCCTACTGCATCAATTTACTTGATATTTTCAATGTAGGTAGGGAATAGCTCAAGAAACAAGTCTATCCTATATCCTATTGCGCTTTTTATGTTGGGGGTGGAAAATTTTTTCGTCGAAATAACCACGGAAGTGGCTAGAGAACCTAATTCTAAGCAAAAACTGTTCAAATTATTTTTTTAAAACTCAATACTTTTCGTTATTCGTGGTTGAAAATTTGCCATTTTCATTGAAAAATTACACCTTTTCGGACGGGTTTTTTACGAATACCTTAAAAATTATACATCTAACGAAAAAAACTATATAAAATATTTTTGTAGCTTATGAAAAATCAAAGAGATTCATTTCTTCATAAATCTTCTAGTTATAATACAAAAAGAGATATGATATGTGAAAAAAGATTTTTTTGGTGCATGCTCAAATCGGCGTATTCAACTTAAAATAACAGAGAAATGGTCGATTTTAGGGGTATAATGCTATGGAATTAGGAGATGGGTAGAGGTTATTCCCAAAATTTTATTAAAATCCATGCAATAGGATAGAATTCGGAGGTAATCTCCTGTTTTTGCTCTCATTGACTGGCGTATATTGATGCATCTTTCCATTCTGTGCCCCTTGTCCCAGACATGTTTGCATATCTGGGATTTCTCGAAGAATCTGTTCTTGATGTATGTTTCATGCTCGTTAACCCTGACACTTAGTGGTCTTGCAGTTTCTCCCCCATAGAAGTTGTCGCACTCACAGGGTATTATGTAGATGCAGTTTTTGAATCTTTTTTGTTTGTTGTTGGGTTTGGTTTTGTACAGGATACATCTCACGAGTGTTGATTGTTTCGAATGTTGTTGCGATATTGCACTTGTTTCCTATCCTTTTTTTTTTTTTTTTGATAAGCCCTTTACATAATATGGTATTGTTGTCATCTTTCAATCCCTTCTTTTGGATGTCTATGGAATATTCTGTCGTTTCTTTTCTTCAATCTTGTGGAATTCCTTGTTTATCAAAGACAACGGGTAGTCATTTTTTTTGCTAGTCAACCTTTGCTAGCAGGTTTTTTCCTCCTGGAATGCATTTTCATTGGGCCCTATCATATTTTAGATTTGATTATTCCTTTGTTGATGTTTACGTTTGAATACATCAGCTAATAATAGGGATAAGGAAGAGCCCATAGCTAATCCGAAATCTTGTTTATAGAAGTCATTGTCAAATTGAAAATAAGTATTATCTGTGCAAAGTGTTATTAGCTCCATGATTCAGTTTGGTTTTTGCTGTCAATGTATTATCACTTTCTAGTTTGCCTCTTATTATTTTTAAAGTTTTCTGTATAGAGCGTTTCACGTTAAGAACGGAATGTTGCTTAGGTAAGCCAATGTATTTCTTATGGATCATAGAAGCGCCGGTGCCACTTCGTACTGAGTAGAATGAATCGTATATCGGCAGTCGAGTAGCCACCCGTATCCCAGAGGTTTGGCAACACTGATCTCCATAAGAGCAACGTTCCGTTCTTAACGTCAAACAAATTATAGTGGTACATTAGTGAAAAGAATGGTGATGTCAAAATTGACTAGAATATTTTTGGAATTATAATCTATTTCTGCTAGTTTTCTTACAAGAAATATATGAGATTGAGCCATCAACAATTGTGGGTCAATTCCATATAAACATTATACTATACTAAACATTTTCATATGCCAATACAGGGTGAGTCATGAGGAACTGTACATACTCCTACCTCGTATAGAGGCTCCTATGGGGAATAACAAATGACCATTAAAAAGTGTCTGCTCCCCTTGTGTAATAATATACAGGGCGAGTTTCGCATTCTGACGGAAATTTATATTCGTCATAATTTTTGAACGGTCAGATCGATGTGTCTCTTATCTTGGTCAATCGTTACACTATTACCACCTAATCAACTGATTTATTCAAACTAGAAAAAAATCAGGTCCGGTTTTAAAAAATTAGTTCGTTTGGGTCTTAGAACAAATTTCACCCTGTATACGCTTTTTGAAAACTCTAATATGAATTTTACAAATTAGACAAATAGGCAATTAAAATGGCATATTTATTTTTTCCCCACACGATTACTTAATTTTTTATAAAAAAATCAAATTTGACTACGAATTAAAAGTTTGGTAAAGTAAACCATAGATTTAAAAAAATTAACTTTTATTACAAAAATTATTTTTTTTAACAAATATTTGATTTATGTTACCACCCAATCAACTGATTTATTCAAACTAGAAAAAAATCAGGTCCGGCTTTAAAAAATTAGTTCGTTTGGGTCGTAGAAAAAATTTCACCCTGTATACGCTTTTTGAAAACTCTAATATGAATTTTACAAATTAAGACAAATAGGCAATTAAAATGGCATATTTATTTTTTCCCACACAATTACTTATTTTTTTATTAAAAAATCAAATTTGTCAAAATCGGAATTTTAACCTAAAAATGAAAAAAAAAAGATGAAATCACGGTTTAACTCGCTACAACGTTTCATTTTAAATTTTTTTTCTGAAATTTCTACAGCATATATCTACCATTGTGAAGACTATGACAATTGTTGTAGATTTTCAGTCTTCTTCTCGTAAAAGTTGTGACTTTAAAAAAATAAAAGGTGCAGATTCGTAAATTACAAAGTTAAATCGCAAAAATTAAGTGAAAAAATTTAAAATTTATCTATTTGATCACGTCTATGTTAAACTATAGAGTCCAAAGAGAAGTGTTATGGGGAGTTTTAGATCTAGACGTGTTATAGAAAAAAAAAACTGGTGAAACTTTTAATTTTAAGAAAACCGTTGTTTCATTTTTTATTTTTATGGTAAAATTGCGATTTTGACAAATTTGATTTTTTAATAAAAAATTAAGTAATCGTGTGGGGAAAAAAATAAATATGCCATTTTAATTGCCTATTTGTCTAATTTGTAAAATTCATATTAGAGTTTTCAAAAAGCGTATACAGGGTGAAATTTTTTCTAAGACCCAAACGAACTAATTTTTTAAAGCCGGACCTGATTTTTTTTAGTTTGAATAAATCAATTGATTGGGTGGTAACATAAATCAAATATTTGTTTAAAAAAATTAATTTTTGTAATAAAAGTTAATTTTTTTTTAAATCTATGGTTCACGTTACGGTGGTATGACACAATGTTAAAATTCATATACTCTTTAGGTACAGTTAGCGTCACTATTTCAAAACCAATCTTCAACATATGAGTATGTACGTGAAGTGTAAACTTTCTATTTTAATAGTATCTAGGTAAAATTTTCAAAGAAAGCAGTAAATTTTTTATAACTGTACTTAAAGGAAACAATGTCATAACTTACTTGGTAACCTGCTCTAAAAATTGGTTTTTGTGTAATAATCGTTGAACTTAGGTACAAAATAACTACCATAAATGATTAACTATGCAAAAAGCTTTATTTTAAGCAACCGTTCATTATCCAGAGTGCCATAATTTTTAAATTAACTGTACCTAAAGGTAAAAATTATAGTTAAAAGCTGCAATCTAGGGATTTTGTTGATAAAACCGTAACAAGTTGGCATTGTTCTAGTGATAGATTAGTTCGGCTCTCACTTAATAGATGAGAAAATGAGTTCACGTGTCATTTAGTAGATGGCAGCAGTGATGTATTAAATGGCGACAGATGCGCGTTTGCCGGATTTTAAAAAAATCTGCAAAACATTGAAAACAAGTTTTGTAGCGATAAAAATACGAATCACGAAGTATTGTTTAGAAAAGTGGCCCCTCCCCCTCCCAGTTAACATTTTGTACCTTGTTTGAGTTTCAATCATGATTGTAACCAACTCTGTGGCTCAGTGGTAAGAGCGCCTACTTTTGGTCCTAAAGGTCGTGAGTTCGAATCTCACCTTAGTCACAGTATATAGAGGTTCCACAGTAAAATCACTCCTCTGTCGGCGCTTTGATCTCAAGAAGTAATACCGGCAGTACGCAATTGGTAATTCACCAGTGGTGGATGCGGGTTTTCCCTGTTAAAATCCGTACGTTTCTATGCGACTTTCAATGCGAGAGTGGGGCAAAAGCGACTGCCAACATTGCGCGGTCGCCATGCGCGACTAGAGACTTTACTTCCAATTTTTTGGAGAGTGGTTCTACTGTGCCTCTTTATACTGTGCCTTAGTGGAGAATTTTTCATTTATTAAAAATTAATAAACGAAAATAGTTTCTATCCTTGTGGGATCGGTACTAACCGGAGGGACCGCCATAGACATATTAAGGGTAGACAAGGCATACTGCAAAAAAAAGCGTAACGCGGAAGTAGTCGATCAGTGGTCTATCTATCTCTTTTAACCAAGCGATCCTGCGCATGTGACAGATAAAGATGGCTAGACCACTCAATCCTTAATATTGGCGTTACACCTCGATGCACAGAGCGGCCCATAACTTGCCTAATCTACTAGGTAATATATCTATAGGGACCGCAGACGTTCGGATACAATTAGCGTCTCTTTTCAAAGACGATGACGTCGCCTTTTCTAAGTAACAAGACATTTACTCAACACACACACTACACATTACATAAGGTACCCGATTGCATACATTCACTGTAGGTACCATGCCATTGGCCATAAGTTGTCGAGGCACCAAATAAAAAAAATCATGATTGTAAAACATCACAGTGAACGCAGACGTTCGGATACAAATAGCGTCTCTTTGTAAAGAAAATGACGTCGAATTTTCAAAGTAACAAGACATTTACTTAACACACAACCTAAACACTACACTGGGTACCTGATTGCTAAATCAACTGTACTATGCCAATGGTCATTAATTGTCGAAGCATATAAGCTAATACAAAAAAAATTATAATATATACATATATAGTTAAGCTCTCCAGGCCTTGAAGGCCCATGGCTTGGTTTACTACTCCTTTCCAATCTCTCCAATGTGGTGCTTTATTTTTCCAATTTTGTGTTTTTAAGTTTTTCTGTCCCTTTCAACATCTTTCTTCCATCTGGTTTTCGGTCTACCTTTCTTCTTCTTTCCTCCTATTCCTCCCATCCTCCCGTTAGTATTCTTTCGGAAGTCTCGTGTTTGCATTATTTAAATATGTCCCAACCATCTCAGTCTCACAAGACTAATAAAACATTATAGACAAAACAATATTGTGTAATCATCAATTAATTAATGTCAGTACCTACATTTAAGTATTTTCGTAAGTGAAAAAATTATTGAAATTTAGTGGAGTAATACATTCGTACTTGCCCGCAGTGTCGATGAAATTCAGCAACTTATGGACAGGGTACAAAGAGCGAGTGAAGAAAGAGGACTTCTTCTTCTTCTTCTTGTAGTGTATATCCGTTTCGGATGTTGGCGACCATCATGGCAATCTGTACTTTGCACACTGCTGCTCTAAAAAGATTTGTAGTTGTTGTGTTGAACCACGTATGTACGTAGATTTTTCAGCCAGGAAATCCTTCGCCTTCCTGGTCCTCGCTTTCCTTCTACTTTTCCCTGCAAGATTAGTTGCAGCAGTCCATATCTTTCACTGTTCCTCATGATGTAACTGAGGTATTCGATTTTGGCTGCTTTTATTTTGATTATCATCTCTTTTTCTTTTTGCATTCTCAGGAAAATGGCCTCAGCAAAAAACATAAATAAAACAAAATGGCGCTGGTGGGCAAAACTCAAAATCCTGCCAGACAATTTAAAATAAAAACCAGTTAATTCAACATGTAGACTTATGTGTATACCTTGGAACAGTCGTTAACTCGAAATGGGATCAAACGACCGAAATACGATCTAGAACTGAAAAGGCCAGAGATTTAACAACTTGAGAAATAAATTCACCAAATTCGACATATCTATCTCACTAAAAATACGGCTGCCAAAATGCTATATATTTCCAGTCTTGCTGTATGGAGCAGAGGCCTGGACAATAGCGGAGACTGAAAAAGCTAGAAGAATTCGAAATGTGGGTGTACCGACGTATCCTCAAAATATCCTGAACGACTAACACCCAACGTAGAGGTACTGCGGGAAAACAAACAGAAATCTCTTTTACAATTAAGAAACGGAAACCTGAATACCCCGATCATAATATTATGAAACTTAATAAATATCGTTTACTGCAACTGATAATACAGTGCAAAATAGAGAGCAAACTCAGACCCGGAAAAATAATTAGAAATGAGATACATATTCTTCTTCTTCGTACGCTGCTTATCCGTTCCGGATGCTGGCGATCAGCATGGCTGTCCTAACTTTGCTTGCTGCTATTTGGAATAGTCTGTTTGTCGATGTACTAAACCAGTTTCTCATGTTTAGAAGACAAGATATTCTTCTTCTCCCTGGTCCTCTCTTTCCAAATACCTTGCCCTGAGAATGATTGGCATTAATCTCTGTTCATTCGTCATAACATGGCCAAGATGTTCTAGTTTGCGCTCTTTGATGGTGTTAATAATCTTGCAGTCCTTGCCCATTCTACGTAGGACCTCAACATTAGTCACATGATCCATCTACAAAATTCTTAAAATGCGCCTGTAACACCACATCTCGAATGCCTTGAGTTAAAGAAGCTTCGGGAAGTGTCCAGGCTCCTACTCCGTATAATAATGTAGAAAATGCATAGGATCTGACGATAGAGATTTTGGTACCAAGTGATAAACCGTGACTTTGAAAAGTGACTTCATCATTATGAACAATGATGTCGCTTTTCCTATGTCTTGTTTTATTTCACTAGAGTGGTCTCATGGACTGTTTATGTTGGTACCAAGGTATCTGTAGCTGTCCACCCTGTCAATTGGTTGTTGGTTAACCAAAAGTTGTGTATTTAATATTTCGCGCTTACTGACTATAGTCCTTGTATGGTATACCATTACTTTGTTTTTTTTTTATTGAAATTAGGTTCATGTTTTTTTATTGAAATTAGGTTCATGTTCACTACTTCTATCTTATATGCGCGACATTATTCTTTGCAAAACATCTAGGTAGGCTATGTGCAAAAACTACTGCGTCGTCGGCATATCTAATGTGTTGTTTAGATCTATCATCTACTCCCGTTTCCTTCAAGATGGTTGTGAGCTGATCATGTTTTACTCTATCTAATGCCTTTTTGTAGTCGATAAAACAAATATGTATATAGGTAAGTCACAGTTGACATCTTTGCATATAAGCAGTTGGACAGTGAATAGAGCCTCTCGGGTGCCTAAGGGCAAGGCATTGCGGAATCTAATCTGTGTCCATGATACTTGTTCTTCAAATTTTATAATATATCCTGCTGTATATCGCTTTTAAAAATGTTTTAAGTAAGTGGCTCATTAGGCTAATTATTATTCTGTCCTCGCATGTTGAAATGGGGAACAAAATGTAAGTGTGAAATTTTCAGAGGAAAAAATTTCCCTGTTGACATTCGATATGAAAAAAATTGTTATTTTAGGAACGCTGTTTTTCAACTGACTTACGTATTTTACATTTCTTAGAAATACTATTCTTATAAATTATAACTCGATCTTCATTCTCTTGATAATTAACATAATCCCATTTATGGTCATTTAGATAGGTACTTACTGAGCAGGTAAAGAAAGTAAAGAATCACGAAGTAATGAAATATTTCTAAATGAATGAACGTTTAGTATATATATTAATGAGAATTTACCCCTATTATATCAGCTCCTACATTATCAGAATAGCAGGTAAAGAAAGGATTAAGAGCTGTCGTCACTAAATACAAAGTACGATTGAGACCGAAATGTGTCGAACGTAAGTTCCAATGCGTGGCATCAATGCTGTTGTTCAGAAAATTAAAAAAGAAAGTGAAAATATATGTACGTGCTGCCATCTATTCAAAGAATTGTTAATTAGTTAGTTTATTTAGTTGCCACACAAATTGACCGTGGCGTTTAAATACCCCCTTACCAAATTTTTAATTCATAGTCAAATTTGATTTTTTTTTATAAAAACTTAATTAATCGTGTGGGGAAAAAAATTAATATGTCATTTTAATTGCCTATTTGTCTAATTTGTAAAATTCATATTAGAGTTTTCAAAAAGCGTATACAGGGTGAAATTTTTTCTAAGACCCAAACGAACTAATTTTTTAAAGCCGGACCTGATTTTTTTCTAGTTTGAATAAATCAGTTAATTAGGTGGTAATATTGTAACGATTGACCAAAATAAGAGACACATCGATCTGACCGTTCAAAAATTATGACGAATATAAATTTCTGTCAAAATGCGAAGCTCGCCCTGTATATTATTAAACAATGGGAGCAGACACTTTTTAATCGTCATTTGTTATTCCCCATAGGAGCCTCTATACGAGGTAGGAGTATGTACAGTTCCTCATGACTCACCCTGTATAAGCATAAAACAAACAATTAATAAAACAGTGCTTACATTGATGGTGGTACAGGTTCTGTTCTAGGTCTGAAAGACGAGGTAGAAATAATGGAACTAACGCTTGAACTCCGCGTGTGATGGAACCAGTTCATAATAGGATTGGACGCAGCTGGAGAAACTGGACTTAAAGTAGGACTGTTCTGACCAGTTCCCAACTGTACCTAAAACAATTATTTATGACTCAAGACTGATCTGGTAGACAAGGAATAGTAAACTGATTTATACATAAAATAGTGATACTTACCGGTGCAAAAACACTAAAATCATTATCAGACCTGGAAGAATCTTCGCTCTTGGAATCATCACTTTTTATCGTAGAATTCAAGGTCTGACTGATAGTATTCGCAACGGCACTAGGCACACTCTTTGCAGTCTTTACGGTTTTGATACCAGGACTCTTCAGATTCAAATGCGGCCACTTCCTAGGGAACTTCGGAGGTATCTTGCTGCCTCTCGGTTCGATTTCCAAAGATTTTTGGTACAAATAATTACTGATTTCCGTATCGTTCAATTCTCCGAATGGATTTAATGTTTCTAAAAAATGCTGGAAACATATATAGAATATAAATTCCTATTATAACTCGAAGCAAAGTTTTAGCGATTTTAATCAGATAGAATAAAGGTAAAAAGTCGGATCTAATCCCGCAATTGAATAGGAATAAATTCGTCTCAATCAATGGTACCACTAACTGATACCTCTCTTGAAATTGTTTGTGAATATAAAAGTCATGATTTGCTATTAATTAATTCTTGGATTATCAATAAAAAATTTACTTTGAATTGGGTAAGAACTTTTATTGACTTGTTTAACTATGTATAAATGTATAGGTCCATTGGTTGTTGGCATAAATATTATTTTATTCAGGAATTATTTTATATATTACATTTCTTTTCCACTCAGAACCTAAAACAAAGACAGCCATTTGATGAAGGACGACGATTGATTCGCAAACTGTTCACTGGTAATTTTGAGCTTTAGCATGATGTAACAGAATGTTGGTTGTTAACTAATTCAACTATTAGTTTAAATTCAAATGTTTCTCCCATGAGTAAGGTATTTTGTAAAACACGTACCATTTACCAATTAAAAAATTTTTAAGCCGATATTCTGTTTCAAGTTTTAGTTATTAACTTCCAATGCGGCGATTTTTTCAAATGTTTTTTTTTCTAGAATATTCCTGAAAATTGTTTTGACAAATACAATTAATAAATAAAAGAAATTATAATATCAATGAGAAATTTACGGGGCAGTCCGAATAAGTAGGTACTTAGCCTACAAAAGAAAAACGAAAATTTTGGAAAAGTGACGATTTATTTCTCAACATAGTCTCCTTTTAGCTCGATACACTTTACTCAACGGTGTTCTTCGTTAACTCGTTTGAAAAATATGTTTTATCCCCTGAGGTCTACAAAGTCCCCCGATGTCTGCGTAACTGTCTTTAAATAATGGGGCACTTTGGAAATCGCGCGGCGCCAAATCTGAATAATACGGTGGATGGGGCAGCAGTTCGTATCCCAATCTGGTCTGACCGTGGCGACAACGTGTGAGCCGGTGTCATTTTGGAAGGTTACTTTTTTTCTGCAATTCGGCGTCGAATTGGCCCAATAATTCGGCATAGTAGATCTCTGTGACCGTTTTGCCCTTCTCCAGGTATTCAATGCAGTTCACACCTTGTGAATCCCAGAAAACCGTGCCCATCACCTTTCCATCTGATATGACACTCTTCGCCTTTTTCAGAGCATGTTCACCGGGTGAATTCTACTGTTTCGACTGTCCGTTGGCCTCTGGCTTGTACCAGTGGATCCACGATTCGTTTACGGTCATAAAAGTGGTAGAAACTCCTTTGAATTGCGTTTCAACAACGTCAAACATTGTTCTGTAAAAGGTCTCACGGTTGCCCTTGTTGCTCAGAGTGAGTTCATGCGCAAAATATCATGCAGATGCCTACTGTCTCAGCTATCTTGCGCAAATTCAATAGGCGATCTGCCAATACGAGATAGTGGATTTATGTCACGTACTCCTCCGTTGAAGCTGCTTTCGTTCGGGGCATCTGAGAGAGGCTCATCAAAAAATGGCAGTGCAGCCTCGTTGAAACTCGTTAAACCCATTTTTGACGGTCACAATCGAAGGAGAAGAGTTACCGTATGCAGCATCCAAGGGCTCTTTGATTTCGATGCGCGATTTGCTTTCAAATGGAAATACGTCCAAAGAACGTGTTTTTATGGAATACGTAGTTGCACTGTCGACGTCTTTTTTGGACAACTCATATGTGTTTAAGTTCTCAAAATAAATTATGTATATTTAAAAAAAAACTCCAAAAAGGTTAACCGGGATATTGCCACATCTTAATTCTTACACTGACAACAAACGTTTTGGTTTAACTGAATGATGACGTTTGAGGTGCAATTGAATGACGCGCAGAGGACTAACAAACTGAGTAATATGCTTCTCAAAATGCCTTTAGATTAGGAAAATTACTATACGCGATATCTCACGGATAAGTGAAGATAATTACGAAATAATTTGAAGATAGGAGCACGAAATATTGAAGAAGAATTACGAAGTGAAAATCACCATTTTCTGGTACATATATTGATATGATCAACTTACCCTAATACTTGGCTCAACGCTAAAACAGTACGGTTGGTTCTGATACTGTTGTATCTCTCCGGTGATCTCCGCCACTTTCCTTCTTTTGAAAAAATTGATGAGCTGAGTGTTGGGAAGGAAGTCCGGGTTACCTTCTTCAATGTGTAAGATGTTTGTTAGGTACATGCCTAGGAATGGAACGCAAGGGGGATTAATGGATCTCAATTTCTCCTGGTACTTTTTAAATCGATCGTCGCTTTTCCTGCTGTCTTCGAGTGCCTTCCGGTTTGGCACAGTTAACGCCTATTGGAAAGAATAATAGCTAAATAACTATAAATTCAATAAAATAATAGAAAATACGAAACTATACTAAATTTAAAATCAAAATGCAGTAGAAATAAACACACCAAGACACGTTAAATGCTACTAGGAGCACTCCCGAATCACAATTTACAATGTATATACATTGTAAATCCCAAATCATTATTTCCAAAGTTTATAAATTGTAAATTATGATTCGGGAGTGCTCCTAGTGCCATTTAACGTGTCTTGGTTTGTTTATTTCTACTGCGTCTTGATTTTAAATTTAGTATAGTTCTGTTTTTGAAGAATGTAAACTCGATGATAATCATTAACATATGTAAATAGAAGACTTCCCTAAATTACAGGATATAATTAGTAAAATAAACACTTTTAAAATTTGTCCATATTAATTGATACACTGATTCCAACGTTTCTGTAACAATTTGGATGCCCCTTTTGTAGAATGATTTGTTTGACCATAACATACGCCTTAAGTTTTATTTGATCCAAATGAAATTAATTTGAACGAAATCTGTTAGGAAAATTCTTTGTGGTATGCATCAAGACACACTTTGTGGAATGTCTTGATGAAGGAGCACCTTTTATTTTTGATTTATGATCGTTTTCACCATTGTTTTATTCAACCGCACCAATAGTGCTATATAATCTTGTTTTCCCAAGATTTGCGTCTTTGGAATCTTTAGATGACGTTCACCTGCTTTTAATCACTCGGCTGACTATTGATTTTACTTGGAAATGAAAAGGTGTGTCCATGTTTTATGTAATATCACATCTTCTTCACTTGCTATATTAGAATTATCCGACGTTGGCGATCACCAGGCTTCTCGACCTTCTGCCACGTGAAATACAAACTCTATCTAACGTACACTCCGACCGGTATAGTAATAGACTGCACGGCAACCGGAGAATGAATGCAGAATTGGTTTGGGGCTTAAATTACAGAGTTTCCACGGTTCTTACAAATATTGATTGTAATTTTACACAAACACAAATTTGTAATTTTTTTTTTTTTTTTTTTTCGTGGAATTTATGGCTTTGGTTAGGACCAATTAGCCAGACTATGTTAGATTGTATAAATAGTTTGTGTAAATTGTTTCATAGTATCAAACTTGAGCATGATGTATTCATTTGTTTTGTTAGTAATATGTAGCATTAGTAAAGTGTAAGGTGTTTAATTTTTTTTTCCTTCCGCGCTAGAGCATCAACCCGGTTCAACGCCGCGGAGGTTTTAGCCCTCTTTGTGTGTGTTTTTATTTTTTTTTTCTTTGTTTTTGTTTTTTTTTGTTTTTTTTTTTGTTTTTTTTTTGTTTTTTTTTTGTCTTTTTTTTTTTTTTTTTTTTTTTTTTTTTTTTTTTTTTTTTAATTGGTTAATTTTTTTTTACTTGGTTTATTTTTTTTTTATTATTTTTTTTTTTTTTTTTGTATTCACCTTTTTTTTTTTTTTTTTCTTTAATGCTTTACATTTAGTTTGTTTTGCAGAATTGCTTACAAAATTGGTTAGTAATTTTACAATTTTAGTTTACAGTTTATGATGTGTTGATGAAGTACATAAAGTATATTATTATTTCCTGAAAAAATAATACAATTTAGGTCTATTGGAAGGTTTATCTTGTAGTGAATTAAGTTTTTATATAGATTATTAATGTTTACAATATTTATTGGACATTCAAGTAAAACATGTACCAATGTACCCATTTTACCACAACTACACAGTGGATCGTCTGTAATTTTTATTTTGTGTTTATAATAAGGTGTTAGTGCATGGTTTGCACGTATTCGATTTATTGTGGCGACAAAGTTTCTGTTTGGTATTTTGTGAAACCATGGTTTTCTGGGGATCCTTGGCTGGTGTTTACAAAAGTTTGTTCCAGTTGTTGATGCACTGTATAGGTTTTGCCACATCTCATTTATTTTGTTCCTTTGATTTAAGAATAAATCGGACGGGGGTAGTTTAAGATTTAGTTCTTCTCCTGATGTTGGAGCTGTTTTTGCTAAGGCATCCACCATTTCATTACCTGTTATGCCTGCGTGTCCCTTTACCCATAGATATATGACGACCTTATTCTTGATGTGTATCTCATTATGTAAATACAGGATTTTTGCTTCAATATGATTAACTGATCTATTTATTTTAACATTTTTAAGTTTATCTACTGCACTTTTGCTGTCCGTACATATTATAAATTTGTCGTGGTTAGAGCCGAGTACGTATTTCATAGCTTGCACTATTGCTGTTAGTTCTGCAGTGTATATGGAAGCTTCCTTTGGTAAAATAAATTTTTTGTCAGTATTTTCCTCAAAATGGTAGAAGGCACAACTGGTATATTCTTTTGACTTTGATCCATCAGTGAATATAGAATCATAGTTTGGCCAGTATTTGTTTTTTGTTTCGTTGAACTTTGTTTGATTGATACTTGCTACTTCTTCACTTTCAAAATAGTAGGTTCTAATTTCACGTGAAAAAATTTGTTCAGGTGAGTAAATTAAAACTGGAGGGAGTTGGTTGGAATAGAGTATATCTGTAATGTCAGCTATTTCTGAGAAAGATTCTACTATGAGGGGGGTTTTCTTGAAGTGCCAGTATCTATGGGTCAAAACTTGAACTGTTAGTGACTGTACACTATTGAGGTAAGAAGTTTTTTTTGAAATGGTTTTTATCATGAATTTTCTGCTCAATAGTTGTCTTCTTAGTTTAAGAGGAGGTTCCACGGCTTCAGCTTGTATAATGTTTATGGGCGTTGACTTAAGATATCCCAGGCAAACTCTTAAGCATTTATTTTGTTGTATCTCGATTTTATTTAGATGTGTATCTGCTGCTGTTCCATAGAGTTGACTTCCATAATCCATTATTGATCGTACCATTGTTTTGTAGAATAGTAAAGCCGTATTTGGGTCTGCTCCCCACTTTGCTCTACAAAACGCTCTTAGGATATTTATAGAATTACTTGTTTTTTTGATAATTTGGTGGATACAGTCCTTCCATAATAGTTTTCTATCTAGATGCAGACCAAGATATTTTACAGAGTTACTAATACAGAGTTTATATTTTCCTATTGTTAGTTGTCTTTGATAGTTATTTCTGTTTCTAGAGAAAATACATATATTGGTTTTGGACTCGGATATGGAAAGTCCCATGTTGTCTAGGTATTTTTGGATTTTTATAAATTCAGTGTTGATATTCTCTATACATTTGTCCTCTGATTTGCTACTGGTGTAAATAACAACATCATCAGCGTATTGAATGATTTTAGACTTTTGTGATATAACATTTTCTATATCCATTGTGTACAGGCTGTAGAGGATTGGGCTCAGGATACTACCTTGTGGTAATCCAGATCTACATATTCTTGATTCCGAAATTTCTTGATTTATCTTTAAGGAAACTGATCGATTAGAGTAAGCTGATTTTATGAAGTTGGCAAAGGAGGTTGGTAGACCAATATTGATGAGCTTCTCCTCTAGTATATTTATTTGAACATTATCATATGCTGAAGTTATATCCAAAAATGTGGCCAAAGTGCTGTATTTGTGTGTGAATCCTAGATAGATGTCATTTACTAGTATCGTTAGGGGTTCCAAGGAAGATCTTCCCTTTCTAAAAGCATATTGTGAGTCAGGTAATATTTTTTCATTTTCTAGCCAATATTCAAGCCTGTTCTTTATCATTCTTTCCATGGTTTTAAATATACACGATGATAAAGCTATGGGTCTATATGAATCTGCATTTCCATTCTGTTTTCCAGGTTTTTTGATAGGTACTATGATGTATTCTTTCCACATCGGTGGAAAAGGAATCCTATTTATCCAAATCGAATTGAACAATTCCAACAGGGCTTTCTTATGGTCTAAGGGCATTTTATGCAACATATTATATGAAATGTTATCCGCCCCGGGAGATTTATTATTTGTTGATTTAATGCAATGATCGAGTTCCCATAATTGAAATAACGATTGTAGGAAAGAAGTGTTCCTATTTACAGTAGCTATTTGTTGAGTAATGTTGTTTTCGACCCATGGAGGTGAGATTTTTGTGTGGAATTCGCTTATCCAGTCTTCTTTGGGGTCCATTAGGGGTTTATTCGCTTGTTTTCGGTTTTTATATCGGTTTACTTTGTTCCACACTTCTTTAATTGGTGTATTTTGATTTAGATTTTGGCAGTAATTTATCCAACTTTTTTTCTTAGTTTCTTTAAAAGTTTTTTTAGCTACTGCATCAAGTCTTTTATATTCTGTTAGATTATTAAGATTCGGAGCCTGTGTGTAGGTTAAGAAAGCTTGTTTTCTTGCTTTAGCAGCTATGTTACAGGTTTCGTTCCACCAGTCCTTTGAGCAATGATTTCTATTTTGTGCGTTTGATTTTCGTAACGGAATTGCTTTGTCGGCAGCTTTGTTAATGTTGTCGATAATGCCCATTAGTGATGATTTTGGTTCTGTTGCTTCAAGGGTAGCGGTGTATACATCCCAATTAGCAGCCTTGAGTCTCCATATATTATGTTTTGTCTGTTTAATTTGCGCAGGTGGGATATTCCTTCCAAATTGTATGTGTATTGGTAAGTGATTAGAGCCATAAGGTTCTTCTAAAGTACACCACGTAATTAGTTGTGTCAGATCCTGTGTACAGAGGGTCAAGTCTACAGCTGACTTCTTATTGTTTGCTAATGTAGGTGATCCGTCGTTTATAATTACTAGGTTGCATTGTTCGATAGCTTCCAAAAGAATCTTGCCATAGATATCGTCATATCCATCGTTCCATGCCAAACTATGTGCGTTAAAGTCGCCCCCAATTATGAATGGTTTTGGAATTTGTTCCAAAAAGTTAATCCACTGTTGTAATGATATTCTAGTTCTCGGTTTAAGGTATACTGAAACGAAGTAAATTTTTTTATGTATATATGGAAAAATTACCGAGATACAAGTATGCTCAAAGTTGATTGTAGTTGGAATTGAGACTTCTTGGTATATTAAGTCTGATTTTAATAAAATGGCAGAGCCGCCGTACCCGTCGTCCCGGTCACAGCGAATATTGTTGAAGCCTTTAAAATTATAGTATTTTTCTGCTTTAAACCATGTTTCCGATAGAAGTGCAACGGAGTAGTTGCCCCTATCTAGTAGATATTCTAAGTTATTTTTATTAGAAACTGCCGAACGGCAGTTCCATTGAAGGATATTTATTGCATGGTTGAGGTCTGAGAATGTGATGACGTGTTTCCATTTATAGTTAATTTGACTAAGTTTTCGAGTTCTTCCTTATTTATGTTTATACTTTTTGTTACTAAAACTTTTGAGACAATTTCTATAACTAATTCTAATATTGAATTTATCATGCTCAAGTCTGAAGGAGATGCAACTGGATTATTATTAATATTTCCCTTATAGTTAATGCTGTCTAATATTCCTCCCGTAGGTAATTGAGATCTAGGGGAAGATATAATTTCATTATGCAAAATTAATGTTGGATCTGGACTATTTGGTCTCTGTCTTTTGAATGTTCGAGAATTTGTATTATTTGAATTATTATTGTAGAATATATTATTAGTTGACATTTTGTTAATTGGATTTGATGGGAATTGGGTGGGTGTATAATTATTGGGATTTAATGGAGGGAAAGTTTTGAGGCAGGAGAGGTTTGTAGTTTGTTCCGTATTTATGGATGTTACTTTTGCATAGGAGTTTCTGGGGAACTGTTTGTTTGCGTCTTGATAACTAATATTATTGGAAGACATAGCGTCTTTAATAAGTTTTTGACGCTGAAATTCTTGACACGCGCTTAAATTTGTAGTAAAATGATCCCCCGAACAGTTAAAACATTTTGGAGTGAGATCGGTCTTTTTACAATCTTTTGAGTTGTGGGATTCTTGACATTTATCGCACCTAGCCTTGCTCTTACACTGCCCACCTGTATGTCCAAATCGAAGACAATTAAAGCATAATAGCACCTTTTGTTTGTATGGTTCGACTTCCTTTAGTACCTTGTTGATTGTTATATATTTTGGTAGCACTTGTGACTTAAAACTAACTACGCATGTTTTTGTTGGAATGTATTGAGTACCGTTTTCATCTACTTGTCTTCGATTTAATCTTGTGACTTGAAGAACTTCAAATTTACAGTGTAAATCGTACATTTTTATTCTGTTTTTAACATACTCTACTGAAAATTCTGTGGAAATATCTTTTATTACGCCCTGTCTAACTAAAAGAAACTTAGGAATGTATATGTCTAGATTATTTTTTATAAATATTGCTTCATTTTTTTTAGATATGATATAGTTAGCCGATTTATAATCTTTAAATTTTATACGTATTTTATTTCTTCCTACTGCGTCAATGCTTACAATTTTTTCATCAATTTCTTTAAAATTTGTGATAATAATGTCACCTATCCTTAACGCGTTTAATCTGCCTTTAAAATCGGGTGAATTATTTTCTAAATACGCGTAAAAAGGTCCTAGGTCGTTTTGTCGGTAAAGAAATTCCTCCCTTTTTGTTCCTACTTCTTTGTTAATGTTATTTGTTATTGAAGTGTGTACATTAGCAAAGTCATTATCGATAATGGGTTTATTATTAACAAGTTTTGTGGTACTTATCTGTGTAACTGGAACAAGATTTTGGAATCCTAATAGCTCCTCCTTTGAAGATGTTGCATGTTCTGTATCCATTTGGGTTTCTAAAACATTTTTATCGGGGGCGTCGCCCCCGCTAACTGCACTCATAACTTTTTAATGTTTTTATTCCGATTTCGCTTTTTTATTTGGTGTAATTAATTTACTTTTAAAGTTCACAAAATATTTATTTAAATATCTAATTTATAGACACCGGTTTTAAAAAACAAGCTTCTTTCCTACGCACGTCTGACTACCACGACGAATGGAAGCTAAGTGTGAATTTGTAATTTTAAATGGTTATTTAACAATGTTCTACTAAAAAATTTTTATACTTTATATAAATAATCTAAACTAGCAAAATCAAATCAAATCTAAATTAATAATACATGATCCTATGGCAGCCTCAAATAATGGCTACTTTAAAATAAAATTATTCTCAATAATTGTCACTTTGTCTACAATTGAACTCATCCGACAATTTTTAAATATAATTAAAAGTGAAATCTAACTCTTTAGTGCTGCTCAGACAAGCTCTGTATATCTATTTGTAGCTTTTAGCCAATCTATCATTTTACTGTTTGTTGATGAGGATGTTGGTACTTTATCCTCTTGAGTATTGTGATAAGGTACATTGTCCTTAAGATGATGGAAGGTAGATTACTGAACAATTTTTTTTCTAGCCACTCTTTGTAGTTGACAAAATTCATATCATCATGGTAATCATCCAATTTTGTTTGGGGCTTCCATCTCACATAAGATCCACCGACAAAACCTGCTTCGTTTCCGGCACCCACAGTGATTACACGTTGGACCTTGGAGGCGGGTTTTTAAGTCTACTGTTTGTTCCATCAGTAAAATTATTACTGCAATTATCGCTTGAAAGTAAATACGTTTCACCAGTAAACACAATAAATATTTTTTCGTTTAATCTCTTTAATCTTATAACAAATCTCTTATGCATTTTATTTACAGTGGGCACTTGTTTTTCAGTTAAATGGAAATTCATAATTTGCCTACGTAACAGCCTTGTTCAACTTTTTGTTATTTTTTATTATTTTTGAAGATTTTGTCTGCCTTTTATTAAGAGTGACAAAACCGGGATATACTTCCTGCTGCATTTCACGACCCTCCGTTGCAATATTGTTGATGCTACACACAGAAACTATTAAAAACTACTAAAAATGCTACCCACAAATCTTATATTATTAATTATTCCATTTATTAAAATATTTATCAAATTACGTACCTATCATACTAGCCACATGCTCTTGAACTGTTTTAGTTAATAATAGGTATATCAGCAGCTGCTTCTCGTTGAGCGAAATTTAACATAGAGTGTATTATTTCACGAGCTTGAGAATTCAAAATTTTTCGCTTCCCTTTATACTGTTGATCTACTTTTAGATTCAATGAACAATTAGAAAGTTTACAATCACTATTATTAAAAATTACGTCGCGAATTGACCCTGTAATAAAACTATCCACATAAACAGCTAAGCGGTTTTCGATCAACTAAGCTCTCCCTGCCGTAATTTGAAATTTGCTAGCGCGCACAGTATGTTGACGTCTATTCCTATTTCGGTTCACCTGTACCTACCAAATGTTTACAGAACAGTTATGCTACCAGATTAATATTGGCGTACGGAAAATATGTTTTTTTAATAATGTACTTACATTGAACGTGCAATGCAGCCTATACACCGAAGCCGATCCAAGTGCGGAAACTATCGCAAGAACTCCATTGAAGTTGTTGATATCGTTCAGGCAAATCATAATTTCAATTACCCTGTTTACTATTGCAACTCTTTCTTCGAAATTTTCCGCTTCTACTATGTTCTTTTCAAGCCATCGCGTAAACTACAAGAAGAAAATAACACATAATATACGATGAGAAAAAAATTGGAAAAAATGTAATTGTAATATAAATTAAAGGGAAAAAACAAACATATGATTGCGTTTCGATTCAATTTGAGTCTCTTATCATCCTTTGACACGTGTTTCTAGGTCTACTCGTCATCAGAGAGGCTTGTAAGAAGACTGAACTGAATCAAAACGCACTGACTGGTTGGTAAATATATTAAAGTATTATACCAATGCATGCCTCTAACGAGGAAACACTAAAGGGTTCAAATTGAAGTATTCTTTTTATTTATAATTGGCTTTGCCATAAACCAATTAAAAAACCGATAAACGATATCGGCTAATTGTTATGGAAGCTACCCACGCCTAAAATTTGGGCACGGTACTTAAAGAAGAAGAAGAATTAGCCAGACTTATTTTTTATCTATAAATTATAAAATATCCTGTCTATAATAAAAGATTAAATATCGTCTAGACTGGATAAATACAAAGAACGAACATCAGATCATGACAATCTGTTTATAAAAAACCTATTCGACCTTAGAAGATAGAAGATTGAAACGAATCTGGCCAGAAGACCTACTTGAGTAATTGTACGGAGAGCCATTATTGCTGAATGGTACCCGGCACATGCATACTACTTATCTGCATATACTTTGCATATACTTTGCATACTGCAAATATAAATTATTTATCAAAAATGAATAACCATTCTCAATTTCGTTGCAACACGAAACTACAGCCGCATCATTATTTCAGTTCAATCAGAGAGTGTAGCAAGCACCTCTACCGGTTTCGAAACTTATTAGTCTCTCATCAGGAGGCACATATGCTGCTCTCTCTGACCCAACTAGGACAAACCCCGGCGTGCAGTCACGGATTGCAACGAACGAAATGGCAGGGATGTCCTAGCGGCAACTGCTATTAAAAAAAAAACTAAGTTTTCAAACTAATAGCACATAAAACAACATCCAAAAATGTTATTCTACATCCTACCAGACTGAAAACAATGGGAACCTTCTCTGGTAACGTTCCATCACTTATTTAATTAATTATTAATGGGAACACCTTATTTAATTATTGTCAAAAGTATTTTCTTAGAATATTAAAAACCAGTTCGTACAAAATTCCCTTGGTGACGTCATACTGGGTGTATGGTGGTCACATTGATATTTCTTGAGGTTGGTACTGAACACCGGCCGCTAGCTGTCACGAAGCCGGAACGGTGAGGAGGGAAGGATTGGTCTTGGGAGTGTCAATAAGAATGGCGGCGTGAGTTTCTAATTATATAATTAAAATAAGTTATTTCCAGTTGCATAGTTCCATTATTGTTGTTGCAAGTTATAGAAAGTTGAGTGAATTAAAGTGACGGAATAATGAAACTGTAAGAAAAAGGATCTCACACCGGTATGTTTTTTTATAATAGTTTTTTCAATATGGTGTCATAATTGTGGCAATTATAATATTATTCTCATTATGGATTGAATTTAAATTAAGTCATCGATTGGCTTTTATGTAGAATGTTGCAGTGTCTATCATGTATCCAGAAAAGATCTTTAATAACATTCTTAATATGGGGTTATGTTCATAAAAAAATTTCCAGTTATGAAAACCTATTGCCAATTATATCATTACTTCTTGAAACCTACTAAATTTTACTTCATAGACTTCATAATTCTTTTCCCATATCTAATATGTTCATATATTTTCACAGTACCTATTTCTTTATACCATACATGTACAACTTCTTTTGAAAAAAACCTATTATTGTAAGTTTTCTTGTCTATTCGAATCAAGGCCATAGTTGTTAAAAGTCTGATCACAACCTATGGTTAAAATGTCAAGGTAGATAGGTTTTTTTTGGGTCAGTGAAAGGTCGGTTTTTTGTAGTTCTTTTCTAAAAACCTTTCCTCATTAACTTCTCTCTTTTACTTCTTTTTCTGACATGTTTTATTAGGAATAAACTGGGAATATTTTGTTTTTAGCCATTCGGGAGAAATCTATTATTACCGCTGGTAAACCCTCTCTAACACCGAGAGCAGACACTTCCAAGATTCAGTCAACCAGGGAACAAGTCTAAGGATACAGTCCCATTTGTTTTGTTTTGGTTCATCATCCTGCATCCTCCGAGGGACAGGTTCATTAGCTATTGGGCAGTTGCACCACTTCGGTGTTAACTTCGTACCACGGATTTGGTACCACACACCAAGGATCAGTGTTGGAACGCGTGAAAAGGGGTTTGTTTTGGGGGACAATTATTCATACTAGTTAAAGACTTATACTGTTTTTTTTTTGTAATATTCAGGACATTTAAGTTAGATACACATAAGTTCATAATTTAATTACACATAAATATTTTTTTCTTTCTCTACAAATTTAAGTACATTTTAGTTATAATAACCATGCCTAACAGTTAGTACTGTTCCCCCAAATTTATATAATTCTTGGTAGAAGTTTCGAGCTCCAAGATTCTCCCCATACATGTACTTTCCCCTTGGTTCGTATTAATTTTAGACTTGTTTTCTCAGTTAATTTAAAAATAATATTAGTTCAATTCACCTAAATTTAAAATCATTCAACTTATTTCATAATTTTTCAATTTGTATTAGATTTTTGTAAATATTATTTAACGTTAACTATTAATTTTTTTATATTATATTTGAATAAATCCCTAGTACCCATCCCCTCAGGAAGGTACTAGTTTTACTTGCGATTATTATTTAGAACCACTAGTCAGAAAAGGATCTTTTGTATCCAGTACTAAGTTGGTTCATTTAGGGACTTGTTACCCGTCAACACATTGAGAGTTGTAAAATATATATTATTTACATTAGGTATTTTCCTTATTCTATTATCAGGTAGTATTCAATTAGGGTGTACGTATTAAAATCGTACAAGTGTTATTTGGTGAAGGGTTCATACTAATCTAGGTGTAAGTTGTACTTTCTGTATTAGAGGTACCCTTATTCAGATTTTCTAACCTTATTAAGATTATTCTTAGATCACATTTGTGTGATAATTTTTTAATTGACTTTCACTAGTATCATTTTTTTGTCATGTTAGAGTCACAGACTAGTTACTTGTCTTAACTCGGAGATTGTGAACATCTAGTAGTTAAATTTAATAAATATATATTTATTGTGCATATTTTTTTTTCTCATATTACTCCTCTATATTTGTACATTTAATATACTTTTATTACAAATCTAATATACTCTATAGCAGCGTAGAATACCTGGAAGAGGGTTAACCCAGTTATCCATCTTCTGGCGCCCAAAAATTTATTCTATTTTCATTATATTATTATATTTACTCTATCTATTTTGTGAACATTGTCTTAATATCTTCTTTTCTAGCCATCATTGTCATTTCCTTTAATTTATTGTCCAGCCAGAAATAGCCGTGCAAATTGGCCGAATCCTTCCTTGAGTGTAAAGTGGCCATTCTCTTGCATATTGAGCTAGCTATTCAAGTTACATCTATCTATTCATAATTTTCATCTTCAGTCCTATATCAATTCTATACTCTTCGTCTTGGCATCTTTCCATACAAGTACTACTGCAAAGTAGTATTTTAGACTTCAGCTTCTTCAACGCAGAAGCCACATTGTTGTTCCTTTGGCTACATTAAGTAGATCTTCTTATTCCTACTTCTGTTGGAGTTTATCACTCTCTGTGCATTCACTCCAACAGAAAATCTCCTTCTATCTGGTTACATCGGCGCCCAACGTGGTGGCCTTATTTTTGGTTTGAGACAGTATTTATTTAGGTCAATTCTTCTCTTTTTATCTCAAGTTTCTTTGTTATTTTCGTTTGGTATCTCTATACACATCTTGTTACTTATTTATTTTAATTTTAATTTCTGATACATATCAGGTATTCTTATACGCTGTTTTGATTTTTGTTTATATTTTGGGACCTCATTATAGTATAGGTTTGTGCAACTTACATTCTGGGTTAAATTTGAATTTTTTATTGGGAACTTATATTTAATATTGCTATTAATAATATAATTCATATAAGGTAATTTTTAATCCTTCAGCCAATAGTGGTATAGTTGGAGGTACAACTAAGCATTGATTATTATTATATATATTTTTTCCAAAGTGGTGGTAAGTTACATATAAATAAAAATTTACTTCCAGTATTTAGGTAGTAGGTTTACTTGAGTATACATTATTTATTGGATTATTTATCCATTTATTTGATCTTATATATTTATTTGATCTTATATATTTATTTGATTATATACTTCATTATATATATATATATATATATATATATATATATATATATATATATATATATATATATATATATATATTTTTTTTTTGCTGGCCATTTTGATTTTGTTGGTGTGTTGCGAATATTTTCTCGGTATATATATTTTGCGTGCAAACTTAGGTATCTTTCATACTTCTGTTCTTTGGACTACTTGTCAATAATTTTGCTCTCATCATGTGTGCTTTTAAAGCTGAACATCTTCTGGTGGATGAACTGGATTATGAATTAAAGATTAGGGACATAATGCCAGAGGAGTCGACAACTGTCGATAAAAAACGCAATCTTCTGAGAGGTGCTTTGAAACAAGAAGCTGGCAATAGGAGTTTTCTCCAAATATCAGCTGTATCCATCCCTTTTGAGGAACAACAGAAAGGAATCTCTGAAACATTGGACAGCTTGTCTAAAAAAATCGAAAAATTTAGGGGAACTGTAAAGGATACAGAGTATGTGCGATTAACATCTCGTCTAGGCCATATTTCTGCCCGTGTACACTTGTTACACTGTCCTACCGAAGAACAGGAACCTTTCAAGAAATCTGTTTCTCTTAGAATATTAACACTAGAGGGTGAACTTGATTCTAGAGTTAACCCCATAGCTACCTCTACTCCTAATGCTCCAGTCAATGTATCTAGTTTCACTTACTCCAAACCTGTGCAAGTACACAAATGGGGTATTTCATTTTCAGGTGAAAAACAGCACACTGATGTGATGTCATTTTTGGAAAGGGTTGAATGTCTTCGAGTATCTAGAGGTGTTTCTGAAGAGGATTTGTTTGCTGCATCTGCTGAACTGTTCACCGGGACAGCTTTTACCTGGTTTAGGAATAATAGGGGTAATTTTTCTTGTTGGTCTGATCTGATTAAAAAGTTGAAGTCAGATTTTCTTCCGTACTCGTTCCAGGACGACCTACTAGATCAAATTAAGAATCATAAGCAGAAACCTGGGGAATCTGTTACTATGTTTATTAATACTATATTAGGTATGTGTAGTCGTTTAGACACTCCTTTGTCAGATTTAGCTAAAATTAAAATCATCCTTAAATGTCTATTACCCTTTTATCATCAACAATTAGCTCTTATGGACATTCAGAACATTGATGACCTTACTATAAAGTGCAAACGTTTGGAGGAAACTTTATCCTGGTCTTCTCAACCTCCATCCACATCTCGATCCTATTCTAACTCTTCTTCTCAGCCAACTTCCTTTAGGCAACGTTCTTGGCCAAATAAGGGCCATGATCATAATGTTTCGGTTGTTAGTTCTCTTGTCTGTTGGAATTGTGATCAGCCAGGTCACCCGTTTTACAATTGTGGGATTCCTCAAAGTCGTATTTTCTGCCATGGTTGTGGCCGAGAGAACACCCTTAAAAGGAATTGTTCTAAGTGTTCGGGAAACGAGACGTCGGAGGTCCGTCCCCTGAACGTTTCTCCGTCCAACACCCAATCAGGGAATCCAACCCCATCGTCAAACGAAACTGCTGGACCAAGCACATCCAGCAACCCAAACCCATCTTCACGAAAAGGGAAAGGGGTGTCGTTCAAGAAAACAGCACACACCACAAAACAAAATTAAACCAGAAATTAATTTCTGTAGATGATACGTTAGATTCGCTTGATTCAAATGATCACAGATGTTCATTTACAAATTCTTCTTTGATTGGTAGTGTTCAACGTAACAATAATAATTGTGATAGTGATGTAGTTCCATTATCTATATTAGATTCTAGTTTTGTTAATGATGATGATACGTCTAGGTTAGTTCCCTATAACGGTTCTAGACAACCAAATACTTTATATCTAGATATTAATTCTTTATTAGTTAGGAAACAAAATGATAATAGGCCATATCTCCCTATTCAAATTCTAGGACAATCGTGTTTAGCTTTGTTAGATAGTGGCTCTAATATTTCCTTGATAGGGGCACATTCATTAAATTTATTGAAAAATTCTAGTATTCCCATTATGCCCATTTCATCTTTGCAAGTATCTACTGCAGATGGTACAGTTCAGTCCATTACGGGCAAACTCCAAATTGAAATCACAGTGGCCGATTTATGTAGAGAAATTACATTCTATGTTATTCCTTCCGTGCAGAATTCTATAATTCTAGGTATGGACTTTTTCAATGCTTTCAATAGCACCTTAAGTTGTTCTGATTTTTCTTTTTCCATATCTGAATTTAATTTATCTACCCTTAGTGCTATTCATGATTTTGCTAGTTTATCAAGCTCCGAACAAAGGCAATTAGAGAGTATGATCTCTAAATTCACTACTCTTTCTTCAAAAGACAAACTAGGTCGTACGTCGTTAATATCTCACACTATCGAAGTGGGAAATCCCACTCCTTTTAGGTTGTATCAGTATCCCATACCTCAAGCCTGGCAGGCAGATTTAGAAAAAGAAGTAGATTCGATGCTTGCTTTAAATATCATAGAACATTCAACGTCGTCCTATTGTTCCCCACTCTGGTTAACGAAGAAGAAGGATGGATCCTTCAGGATCTGCTTTGATGGTCGAAAACTAAACAGTATCACAACGAACAGGGATGCTTATCCTATCCCCAGAATAGATGTGATTTTGAGCAAACTTCAGAATGCCAAATACATCTCTTCTATTGATTTGTCTAAGGCCTTCTTACAGATCCCACTGAGTGAAGAGAGCAAGAAGTATACTGCTTTTGCTGTCAGTGGTAAAGGATTATTCCAGTTTGTCACCATGCCTTTCGGTCTTGTTTCTGCTCCTCAGACAATGTGTCGTCTGATGGATTTAGTCATTGGTCCACAGTTAGAGCCCTACGTTTTCTATTATTTGGACGATATTTTGGTTGTCACTCCCGATTTTTCCCTTCATATGGAAATTTTAGATAAGTTATTTTTACGTCTTAAGGAAGCTAATCTGACGATCAATTTGGATAAATGTCAGTTTTGTCGTCCTAGTCTTAAGTTCTTGGGTTATGTTGTTGATAACCAGGGGCTAAGGACTGATCCTGAGAAAATAGTAGCTATTAAAAATTTTCCCATACCTAAGACCACCACCCAAGTCCGTAGGATATTGGGAATGTGTGGCTATTATCGTCGGTTTGTACCGTCATACTCTACCTTGTTGTCTCCTCTTACTGATCTTTTGAAGAACAGGAAAAAGGGACAGACCATTACTTGGACTCCTGAGGCCGATGAAGCTTTTAGGCGCGTTAAAGATGCTTTAACGAGCGCTCCGGTCATGATGTCACCTAATTTTGATGAGCATTTTTATCTGATGACAGATTGCTCTAATACTGCTTCTGGTGGCGTATTATTTCAGTTGAAGGATGGCTCTGAACACCCAATAGCTTACACTAGTAAGAAGTTGAATAAGGCCCAGAAAAACTATTCAACCACAGAGAAAGAACTCTTAGCTATCATCCATGGGTTAGAAGCGTTTCGTTATTATTTGGAAGGTCGTAATTTCACTATAATTACGGACCATAGTTCCTTGGTATGGCTTCATAGTATGAAAAACCCTTCTCAGAGACTTTCTCGATGGATATGTAAACTGGCTGCCTATTCATATAAGATTGTCCATAGAAAGGCAAACGGGGTCGTGGTTGCAGATGCTCTTTCACGTGTCCATGATATTAATGTCCTAGATCTGTCTTCTTTAACCCCTGATGTGTGGTATCAGAATATGATTGATAGGGTTACTCAAGACCCACAAAAATATCCTGATTTTAAGGTAGAGAATAATGTTCTGTACAAACACACCTTTAGTCCGATAGAGTCCTTATCCAACATGTCGGAGTGGAAAATAGTTGTGCCTACGCCAAATAGGGAAAATATTCTGCATATGTTTCATGATGAAGTTACAGCTGGTCATTTTGGGTTTTATAAGACATATCACCGCATTGCTGAATTATATTATTGGCCTGGCATGCGGAAGTCTATTAAAAGGTACATTTCTAAATGCATGGTTTGTGCTACTTGTAAACCAAGTAACCTACCACAAGCTGGACTTATGGGTTCCTTCAGAAACATCAATTTTCCTTGGCAGATGATCTCAATGGATCTCATTGGACCGTACCCTCGGAGCTACAAGGGTAATACCTATTGCCTGGTAGTTGTGGATTATTTCACTAAATTTCCTTTGGTTTGTCCTCTTCGTCAGGCCACAACTCCAGCAATTTTAAAATATTTGGAGGAACAAGTCTTTCTGGTGTATGGTGTTCCCCAAATTGTGTCGTGTGACAATGGTCCTCAGTTTGTATCAAAGGCCTTTAAAGATCTTTTAGCTAAATATAAGGTTCAAAAGACCTTTTACAATGCTGCCTACCATCCACAAGCAAATCATACTGAGAGAGTAAATCGCAGTATTGTCACAGCTCTAAGGTCCTATACCTACCCGGATCACCGAGCTTGGGATCAATATATCCATTCCATAGCTCAGGCCATAAGGACTTCTGTCCATGAAGTGACCCAGTGCTCCCCAGCATATCTGAATTTTGGTAGGAATGTTGCGTTATCAGGTGATTATTTTGGATTAATTTCAGACAATTCCGAAAACCTTCCTCAAATATCTGAGAAACTTCATCGCTTAGATGATCTCCAGACGTTACCTCATATTTTCTCAGACATTAGGAAGAAGTTAAAATCTTCTTACCTAAGGAACCAGCAGCACTATAATTTGAGGAAACGAGATCTGCGATTCTTTGTTGGTGATCGAGTCTTAAAGCGCAATTTTGTCAAATCCAGTAAGGGTGATGCCATTTCTGCAAAGTTGTGCCAGAAATATGTTCCGTGTACTGTATTAAGGGTAGTATCTCCTTTGATTTATGAATTAAAGGACAATTCGACTAATAAGCGAATTGGTCAATTTCATGTAAAGGATTTACTGCCTGACAATACCATGGACGATGCTGATTCAACTTCATCGGAAGAAGATTAGCTTAACAGGGTTGTTGAGCTAATCCCTTCCTGTGGTTGCCTTTAGCTCGTTTTAATTATGGATTAGAATTAGGTTTAATTTTTTAATCACTCGATAGTGCAAGTCCATAGTTCAATTTTCATCCTTCGGCATGGTTTAATGACTTCTCACTTCTTAAGTACTAGGTACCGAAGAATTATTCTGTAATACCGCTTATACGAGTTTATCATTTTTTTTGTATTATGAATTGCAGTTTAATCATTAGGGATCAATACTCTTCAGTATTAATCCAGGCAGTAGTATTACCAAGTTTGATAACCTCCACTTGTATTTTCGGTTTGCTTACTCAACCTCTTACAATAAAAGAGCTGTTGATTATTATATATTTAGATATTTGGATATGTAGGCTCATATTAGTACTCTCGCTGAATATAGATGGAACTATGTTACACTACCATATCTTAGATTATGTGTTATATTTTGGATATTTGATTACCTACTTATTATTTTTTTTATATATTATTTTTATATAATGTTATTGGATTTGCCATATTGGAAAGATGTGGTTTTTAATTTGTTATTGGGTTACGCTATTGACATTTGTCACGGATATGTTAGATACTTTACAATAATTCAGGTCTTTATTTTCTCCACAGTATAATTTTGGAATGAGTTTGGAATTTTGGTTTATAGATGAATGCTTGGGTCTTTCATATTTCTTCTTATGAACTAGTCTGTTAATGCTCAGAGTTGGTGAATACGTGGGTTCGAAATTCAGCAGCTGATCACTGCTATCCGATTTCGTAATCCATGTCTTTCATGATTGAGTTTGCGGATGTTTATGCATGATAATATTTCCGGTCGGGAAATGGTGCGCAACATTTTCTAGCCGTTCTTGTGTAATTAGTCCAAATATTCCAGACACATTTTCACACGATAATAGGGAAGTTTAGTTTGCTTATTTTATGTCTCTTATTTCATAGTATATTGATGCTTTGACTATCCATATACGTAGAGTCGTAATGTTAGTGATTAACCCATCGGGACAAATTATTGATTTTCTTTTTAGTAGATTCCCCTTCTTTCCTTAGGCATTAGTTGTTGCTTAGATTCAGGAATATCTCCTGGATAATCCTATGTATGTTCAAATGAATATACAGTCTTATAAAAAAAAATTGGGAGTTTGTTCCCGTCATATTTTGTAGTTGCCATAGAGTCATAGAACTTATAAGATCATCCTTTATTTCTATTATTTAGTTCAGATAGGCTCACATTACCGGATGAGGATAGATGTAGAGCTAATTTAGTTTATTTACTTAGTATTAGTGAGAATTGGTCCATAAACCTTCCTGATCGTTCTTCTTTGGATATGCTTTTGTGAATCTGGTGTCCTTTGATAGTCCGATTTTGGATGAAGTGTCCGATTCTTCACTTATTTATTTATATGATTTAGTATTGATGTGAATTGGTCCATAAATCTTCCTGGTCGTTCTTCATTGGATATGATTTTGCGAATCTGGTGTCCATTGATAGTCTGACTTTGGATTGAGTGTCCGATTCCCCATTTATTTTGGTTAATGTGTTTTGGATTCCTTTGGTATGTTTACTATTTGTATTATTCGGTATTGGTGAGAATTGTTCCATAAATCTTCCTGATTGTTCTTCTCTGGATATGCCATTACGAATCTGGTGTCCATTGTTGGTCCAATTTTGGATTGAGTGTTCGATTCTTCACTAATTTTCTTGATTTATTTGGTAACTTTAGTATATTTACTTGCGTTATTGTACGATTTGGCTCACACCTTTGCCTGGTTGTTCGTCCTTGGATATACCCATTATAAATCTGATGTCCATGGATAGTTCAACTTTGGATTTGCTGCCAATTCGACACTTATTTGTCATTATAAATTTAGTCTCATATTTAGTTTGTGTGTCTTTTACGGCAAAACCTCAGTCGTTTTTAATAGGACTTCGGGTGATCTTCTGCAATTCAGGTTATTTGCTGCAGTGCTTTCCCTTGATCCTTAGTTGTGGTTATTTGTAATCTTGCGAATCAACGATAAATAATACACTACTACTACTTTTAATATTTAGAGCATAAAAAAAAATTTGGATTAAATTTTTTTTTCTTCCAGTAGGAGGGGAATGTGACGTTCCATCACTTATTTAATTAATTATTAATGGGAACACCTTATTTAATTATTGTCAAAAGTATTTTCTTAGAATATTAAAAACCAGTTCGTACAAAATTCCCTTGGTGACGTCATACTGGGTGTATGGTGGTCACATTGATATTTCTTGAGGTTGGTACTGAACACCGGCCGCTAGCTGTCACGAAGCCGGAACGGTGAGGAGGGAAGGATTGGTCTTGGGAGTGTCAATAAGAATGGCGGCGTGAGTTTCTAATTATATAATTAAAATAAGTTATTTCCAGTTGCATAGTTCCATTATTGTTGTTGCAAGTTATAGAAAGTTGAGTGAATTAAAGTGACGGAATAATGAAACTGTAAGAAAAAGGATCTCACACCGGTATGTTTTTTTATAATAGTTTTTTCAATATGGTGTCATAATTGTGGCAATTATAATATTATTCTCATTATGGATTGAATTTAAATTAAGTCATCGATTGGCTTTTATGTAGAATGTTGCAGTGTCTATCATGTATCCAGAAAAGATCTTTAATAACATTCTTAATATGGGGTTATGTTCATAAAAAAATTTCCAGTTATGAAAACCTATTGCCAATTATATCATTACTTCTTGAAACCTACTAAATTTTACTTCATAGACTTCATAATTCTTTTCCCATATCTAATATGTTCATATATTTTCACAGTACCTATTTCTTTATACCATACATGTACAACTTCTTTTGAAAAAAACCTATTATTGTAAGTTTTCTTGTCTATTCGAATCAAGGCCATAGTTGTTAAAAGTCTGATCACAACCTATGGTTAAAATGTCAAGGTAGATAGGTTTTTTTTGGGTCAGTGAAAGGTCGGTTTTTTGTAGTTCTTTTCTAAAAACCTTTCCTCATTAACTTCTCTCTTTTACTTCTTTTTCTGACATGTTTTATTAGGAATAAACTGGGAATATTTTGTTTTTAGCCATTCGGGAGAAATCTATTATTACCGCTGGTAAACCCTCTCTAACACCGAGAGCAGACACTTCCAAGATTCAGTCAACCAGGGAACAAGTCTAAGGATACAGTCCCATTTGTTTTGTTTTGGTTCATCATCCTGCATCCTCCGAGGGACAGGTTCATTAGTTATTGGGCAGTTGCACCACTTCGGTGTTAACTTCGTACCACGGATTTGGTACCACACACCAAGGATCAGTGTTGGAACGCGTGAAAAGGGGTTTGTTTTGGGGGACAATTATTCATACTAGTTAAAGACTTATACTGTTTTTTTTTGTAATATTCAGGACATTTAAGTTAGATACACATAAGTTCATAATTTAATTACACATAAATATTTTTTTCTTTCTCTACAAATTTAAGTACATTTTAGTTATAATAACCATGCCTAACAGTTAGTACTGTTCCCCCAAATTTATATAATTCTTGGTAGAAGTTTCGAGCTCGAAGATTCTCCCCATACATGTACTTTCCCCTTGGTTCGTATTAATTTTAGACTTGTTTTCTCAGTTAATTTAAAAATAATATTAGTTCAATTCACCTAAATTTAAAATCATTCAACTTATTTCATAATTTTTCAATTTGTATTAGATTTTTGTAAATATTATTTAACGTTAACTATTAATTTTTTTATATTATATTTGAATAAATCCCTAGTACCCATCCCCTCAGGAAGGTACTGGTTTTACTTGCGATTATTATTTAGAACCACTAGTCAGAAAAGGATCTTTTGTATCCAGTACTAAGTTGGTTCATTTAGGGACTTGTTACCCGTCAACACATTGAGAGTTGTAAAATATATATTATTTACATTAGGTATTTTCCTTATTCTATTATCAGGTAGTATTCAATTAGGGTGTACGTATTAAAATCGTACAAGTGTTATTTGGTGAAGGGTTCATACTAATCTAGGTGTAAGTTGTACTTTCTGTATTAGAGGTACCCTTATTCAGATTTTCTAACCTTATTAAGATTATTCTTAGATCACATTTGTGTGATAATTTTTTAATTGACTTTCACTAGTATCATTTTTTTGTCATGTTAGAGTCACAGACTAGTTACTTGTCTTAACTCGGAGATTGTGAACATCTAGTAGTTAAATTTAATAAATATATATTTATTGTGCATATTTTTTTTTCTCATATTACTCCTCTATATTTGTACATTTAATATACTTTTATTACAAATCTAATATACTCTATAGCAGCGTAGAATACCTGGAAGAGGGTTAACCCAGTTATCCATCTTCTGGCGCCCAAAAATTTATTCTATTTTCATTATATTATTATATTTACTCTATCTATTTTGTGAACATTGTCTTAATATCTTCTTTTCTAGCCATCATTGTCATTTCCTTTAATTTATTGTCCAGCCAGAAATAGCCGTGCAAATTGGCCGAATCCTTCCTTGAGTGTAAAGTGGCCATTCTCTTGCATATTGAGCTAGCTATTCAAGTTACATCTATCTATTCATAATTTTCATCTTCAGTCCTATATCAATTCTATACTCTTCGTCTTGGCATCTTTCCATACAAGTACTACTGCAAAGTAGTATTTTAGACTTCAGCTTCTTCAACGCAGAAGCCACATTGTTGTTCCTTTGGCTACATTAAGTAGATCTTCTTATTCCTACTTCTGTTGGAGTTTATCACTCTCTGTGCATTCACTCCAACAGAAAATCTCCTTCTATCTGGTTACAACCTCCGAGGCTTCTACAATTTGCAAGCCATAACGGATGCTGAGACTAAGGAAGATATTTTTTTTTATAAATTATTTACTTATTACTTAGCCGGTTGTTCGAACGCTAATCAAAAATGGAATCAACTGATCATTATCAAATATTTAATTACTGTCACCAACTGTCAATGTGAACTTTGATTGGGTTGCTGAAAACATAATTGATTACAATTATGAGATTAATTGATTAGTTAATCAATTATGTTAATATTTGTTATATTATTTAATAATTAATTAATTAATCAATTATTTTTATTATCATAATGATAATTAACAATAATTGATTACAATCAACTGATTGGCGTACGAACAACGGATTTTGTTATTTGATGGTTGTTAAGGGGACTTGATTATAATCAACTTTTTGATTAGCGTTCGAACAACCGGCCCTTAAGGCCGGTTATTCGAACGCTAATCAAAAATGGAATCAACTGATCATTATCAAATATTTAATTACTGTCACCAACTATCAATGTCAACTTTGATTGGGTTGCTGAAAACATAATTGATTACAAATATGAGATTAATGATTAGTTAATGAATTATGTTAATTAATAATTAATTAATCAATAATTTATGTTAATTATCATAATGATAATTAACATAATTGATTACAATCAACTGATTGGTGTACGAACAACGGATTTTGTTATTTGATGGATGGTGTTATGTTTTTTACAATTTCATTTTGCAACGAATTAAATGATTATACAAACATTGATAGAAGTTAGGAGGCTATCCTAGTGTAAAAGTACGAATTAAAAAAAAAAAGTAGTGTAAAAGTACGAATATATACTTTTTTGAGAATTTATAAATTAAATAGTACAGTACCAATTGTTTTCAAAATTTGTATAAGCATTGACTATAAAAAGAAGAACATGTAAAAAATGTTTATAAAAATATTGAAAATTAAACGATTTATGCGCCATCTGCTGGCACCGTGAAAAAAAAAACATAGCTCCACTGCTGCAGTAATTGGGACTAATGGAGCTCCCGAAACATAAAATTTCAAAGTTATTATTAAAATATAAGTTATTTTCCATACCATCAATTTTGATCGGATAAAAAATGTCAATTTGACGGGTTTTGAACTGAGAATTTTTTTAGCTAATTTAAAAAAATTTTCAACACTTCGCATTTTTCCAAATTTTAATATTTTTCAAAAATTCTAGTTGATGGTATAGGAAATAACTTATATTTCAATAATCACTTTGAAATTTTATGTTTCAGGATCTCTTTTAGTCCCAATTACTGCAGCAGTGGAGCTATGTTTTTTTTTCACGGTGTCAGCAGATGGCGTATAAATCGTTTAATTTTCAATATTTTTTATAAACATTTTTTTACATGTACTTCTTTTTATAGTAAATGCTTATGCAAATTTTCAAAACAATTGGTACAGTACTATTTAATTTAGAAATTCTCAAAAAAGTATATGAATTTTGTACTTTTACACTAGGATAGCCGCTTAATATTATTACTAAAAATTATACAATTTAGATTGGTTGGCAAACAGAATTTGAGATTTACCATATCGTCGAAAAATGATTTAGGGCCGGCTGTTCGAACGCTAATCAAAAATGGAATCAACTGATCATTATCAAATATTTAATTACTGTCACCAACTGTCAATGTCAACTTTGTTTGGGTTGCTGAAAACATAATTGATTTTAATTATGAGATTTCTTAATCAATTATGTTAATAATTGTTATGTTAATTAATAATTAATTAATCAATCAATCAATTATGTTAATTATCATAATGATAATTGACATAATTGATTACAATCAACTGATTAAGTGTGAATGAGGGGTGATGTTATTTGATAGTTATTAAGGGGACTGAATTAAAATCAACTTCTTGATTAGCGTTCGACCAACCGGCCCTATATGTTCTCCTTATTTCTTGAACATTCTAGGATTACATGGCAAGGCGCATATCACCAACTTCTCCGCATAGGCAAGATTGGTTTTTATCCAGTCCTATTTTATATTTGTACAAAGGAGTCATAACCTGATTAGACATTATTCTTTTTATAAATTTAAGTACAGTGGAACCCCGATAAGTCGGCCCCCGATAACCCGGAAGTCCGGCTAACCCGGACCGATTTTCATCAGACAAACATTTCAACAATAAAAATGTATGTATTATGTTAAAACATTTTATCTGTAGCCGCTTCTGGAATGTCTTAAAAATATCGAATTTCACTGACAAAATATCCCACAGATCTTCGCTTCGACCATAATATAATATTTGAGAGATAATGGGTATTTGTGTAATTTGAACTATACGATAGTAAAAATGACTCATAACACGCGGCGGCAGAGCGACGTGTATTATCTCAGGCTATCAAAAACAACAGGCACCTGTTATTCCTTTATTTATTTCCAACTGTCTTAGCATTGTTTAAAAAAAAACTATAAGACTATTTAAAAAATTCTTTTTCAAACAATGGTCTTTTAAACAATGAAATTCTTTAATAACATAACATCGTTCCGATGGCAGACGAAATTGACACAACCGAAACTGACTGAGTTTTTTTACCTAGAAATGAACAATACTCTATACTGTCTAGTCTATACTATACCTACTCTATACAACTATAGGAAAGAACTGTGCATATATATTTCATGTTATTTCAATTATAACGGACTTTACCTATGAGTATACCGTATTTTATTAATTTTTACCATACTCTCCGGCTAACTCGGATTTTCGATAACCCGGATCGACCGCGGTCCCGATTAATCCGAGTTATCGAGGTTCCACTGTATTGAAATATTGGTATTATGGTCAAATTTTATTTCTCATTCCAATGCCATCTTTTTCCTACATCAAACATCGAAATCATACAAAATGTTTCTGGTATGCAAGTAAATATTAGGCCACTACATGACGAGAAAATTTTTCCCTTTGATAGCATTACCAGCCTCGCCCACTGACGTTATTATTGGGTAATCTGATAAGTGGACGGAGTAATATTTATGATATTAAACGAATAAAAAAAATTGTAAATATTAGCAAATTATAATGTGTAACAATGTACGCCAACAGAGAAACGTATCAGTATCTTGAGAAGGACCTCCACAGACGCAACAATTAACGCTACTGAGATCGACTAGTTTCACACTGGTTAGCGACCCCACTTTTACTCCATGTTATTTTATTGAGAATTACCATTAGTGTGAAAAAGATCCCAATGCTACTAAGAATAACTGAAGTGAAGGTGTTAACACTTACAACGGGGGTCACGCTAAATAACATAAATAAACCAGGCCAGTATAGATCTGTGCAAAAATAGTTTATTATGTTACAGCCATAACTTGGTCAATCCTATTTTTCTCCTTGTATTCTACACGTAGCTACAGTATTTTACAATTTAATTGTTTTCCCATTTAATTGGTAGCTATGTCCACTGTCCACTAATTTGCTTATCGCCTTATTAATCTCTAATCAATTTTTTCTTCAGTTTTTACTATCTTTATATTTGGTTATGTGGTATATTAGGATATTGATTTAAATCTATTTTTCATACAAAGCTTGATTTGCAGAAAGATGTTAAGGTAAAAGACGTTTGGTGACGTTAAATGATTGCTTATATATTTCTACTTATTTAAATAGTCTAAATAGTGTCATATGTGCTGCAAATATTTTATTAATATACTACTAATGTTAGGAAGGAAAATATCTTAGGTTTTTCTTAACATTCAGTGTTAACCGGTCCTGTCTATATCTGTTGGAAATGGACGATTTGTTACCCACATAGATAGCTTGTTGTAGTCAACTCGAAACATAAAATTTTTCAATATATTCAATCGTACGTCATGTAACAACTTTTCGAATTTTTATGAATATATTTTTTAATCGGTATACGGTTGTTGAAATATGTAACTTTATTTGTGATTAATGGATGGATAGTACATACTGAGAAAATTATTGAATTTGTGCCATCGTAGTCGAAAAGGTCAGTAGACGACAAGGTTTTAACGGGAATAAAATATGTATTACATGACACTGGAATTTTTTTATTAAGATATAAGTTCTTAAAAGTGAATATACCAAAGTGCTGCAGTTCTTCAAAGACACTAATCTTTTTAATAAAATGTAACAGCTTATTATTTTGTATTATTAACATTTTATTCTGTAAATTTTTAATAATTGTTATTTTATAATTTGTTAATAATTGTATAAATCAACTATACCATGCCAATGGCCTTAGTTGTCGAGGCATTTAAACTAAATAAAAAAAATTTCTTATTTCATAAAACTTTGTGATCTTAATTATTATTAGAAATTATCTACTTACATTATTATACTGAGAATAAACTTAAGTATTTTGTTTCTGTTTGATGACAACGAGTTTTCTAGTTTTGTCAACTGTCACATTTAAGAAAATGAACCAAAATAAACTTTTAGTTCTGCATCTCATTCCAAATTGTCACGAGGGCAATACGAATCTATAATTTTAAGAGCTCTAGTGTAATTCGGTAGAATCATTTCATGAATAAAACTGTAATTTTTAAATAGTGTTGTTAGTATCTAGCTAATATTGTATTGATATTTTCCTCTGAATAGTTGCTAAGCCTACTATTGTTGTTCACTTAGTTGTAGAACATTGATTGTGGTAAATGTCACTGAATATTTATTTACAAAGACTTTAATTTTGTATATGAGTATTAAAAAATAACCTATAGAATATCAATCGATAGTAAGAATAAATAAGAAAATAATGCTCCAGTTTGTTTCTCAAACTTGTTGCCATTCGGCAATAGTCACTCTCTTGTGTCTATTGCCAGGCAACACGTTTCCGAAAAATTAGCGCATTATTTTCAATAACTTATTCTCACTTTTTATATTATTTCGTAGATTACAAAGCCAGTTATAGTACAAAATTGAACTGACTTTGATATTTTCATTAAAACATAAATTTAGTTTCTTTTTCTAAAATATTCCTTGCATAAGACGACAAAGCCATTTACTTTTTAAAACCATCAATTTATCATACCACTAAACTAGTAGTCGTAGAGGTAAAAGTTTTGAAGATGATTTAGTAGACAATTAAGTTGGTGCAACTGAGCGATAACTTGAAAGAATTATAAATAGGTGTTTTGACGAAAGCTCCTTATATAGAAATATGACGAAACGATGAACTAAGAAAGTGTTTAACAAACACGTAGCATTATTTTCTAAAAAATAAATGTTTGTAGGTTTTTGGCAAACTGACCTTTAAACATTACATAGTAATGAATGGTTAAACGTTTTTGTGTGACAGAAGAACAATGCATTTTTAACTAAATACATACATTAATAATTATTAAACAGACATTTATTTATAGAGAAAATAAACTGTAGGTACATAATCTGAGGCTTAATAACAATTATTATATTTTTTAAATTTTATAAAATGTATCCAAATAAAAAATATTTTGCATTAAGAATTTATTAGTTTAAAATAAAATTATTTGTGAAATATTTACATAAAGCTATTGGTTTAATTTCAAATACGATTACCAGAGCTCCGATTTATAGGCATCAAATATTCTAAAACAGAAAAGTCTAACTTGTTTAACTCTTGGGAATAGGGAGGCCATCTTATGGTTCTTTCCCTTCTAATTCATCTTCCAAAAAAATTATCATTTAAATGCTCACGCGACAAAAAACTGAGACGTACTGAAGCTCATGTGATCACAGAGTTTATGTGATAGAGAAAAGTAGTGCTCGAGAACATATTTTCTAATATTTTTTTTACATAAAATCATTCAGGTGTGAATTGAAAATGAATGATAGTGGAAATTATGTCTTTTTTTAAATATAGGTACCAGTATTCTTGGAAGTAGCTTCATCTCCAAATAAAACCTATTCGAAGAACTATACATCAAGCTAAATTTGTTCCTGCAGCCACCAACAAAATTGTACTCTATTTATTATAGTTACCCTTGTTAGGGCTCTTAATACTAATGTGCATGACGTGGATGGCTCTTGTTCTTTTTTAAAATTGTCTTCCTCTTCTTCTTTTACTTCTTGGAGATCTTTCCATCTGTTTAATTCTGAAGCTGCCTCTGGTTAATTTCCTGGGACGTCGATTGCCAACTATCCCTCCATCTTTTAGATAGTTTTCCTGGGGGTTTTGAACCAGGCGGGTTGTTTTCTGGGACAATTTTTGGGAGTCTATTCTCATCCAAGTTGGTTGTTCTTTGTTGGATGGATCTTAGATTTTAAGGGATATGTGAAGAAGGTTGTTTATATCTAAAATTTGAATATGCTCCAGTTGAAGTTGTGTAAAATGAAAAAAAATATAACAAAAAATTGATTTTTTAATGGCATGGTTGATGTCAATCAGCTAGCCACAAAATTATCAATTTATCAAGCATAAAAGTTTAAAGACCGTAAAGCCCATAAAATATCAATAACGAAGAGTCATTTGAATACAATCCCGTATTTTGCAACTTTTCATTCTGAATTCTTTATACTGAATATTTCGGAAAGTATATCTACGAGAAAAATGTATAAATAGAATTGTTTGCAAATTAATTTTAGAACAAAAGCCTCTTGTGAAACAAAAAAAAATTTAAGCGTGTAGATATGAAATTCATAAAAAATTGTAAAAATAACGTTTTGGAAATTAGCTTAACCCCTTCGTGCCGGATCGTCATTCAGCAAGTCGGCTCCTATATACGGATTCGAGCGCTTACCAGGCGGCTTCGCGCGGTCGGTTAAAATACAGTATCACACTACAACTAATTAAAGTTAATGGAATAATAACACTAATTTTAGAAATAAAACTATTTTTATTAAATTTATTATTCTACATTATATTTGAATTAAATTAAATTTTATCCATAAAATGCCATTTTAAAAAAAATTATTAAAAAAGATAAATAAGATAATTCGGATGGAATTCCCCAGATTATTTTGTGCTTGATATCGCCCAATCTCCTAATCTGGGAAATTCCATCCAAATTATCTTGCAAGGGATAGTAAGGTAAGTTGTAAACAGCAGCACAGTAACTTCACCTCCCACACAATCCCATCAGTCAAACATCCAAACAACCTTATCACTTTATCACCAATCAAATTAACTAAATCTAATCTCCTTCTGGACATCACCCACTTTTGGGCGTGGTTTCCCCACTTTTAGATTTGAATAAGGTACTTCGGACGGAACAAAAATACCTGAAATATTCAGATGGTGGCCCGCCGTATATGGCGAACGAAAACTCATGATGCACCCGTGTGCATCACCGTACTGAACGGACAGTCAAGCGTGATGCACACGGGTGCATCACCGTACCGAATGGGTTAAGGCACATACAATTTGGTATAAATAATTTGAAGTTATCTCTCAATGGTGTAAAGAAATAGCAATATCTGATTTCGGTTGCATAATAATTTTGCAATCTATGTCCGGAAAATTTGAAAGTCTTCAAATCTTTGCTGTTTGAAAAATTGTGTGTTATAATAAGAACTGATATTTTTATGTACAGAAAATCAAATGTGCTTTTAAGCTCATCTTTTGATGCAAAATCCAGAAAAAAAGGTATCACAAAAATGATGCGTTTTTCTTTGATTTCATTAGTAAATTTCCCCTTTTCTAAGTGGTCGCCCAAGATAAATCGATGGGAATCTTAAAACGAAGTTGCCGAAACTTTTCATGCTACCAAAACCGTCTTTGCCTTCTTTGGTAAAATTATCGTGTGTCCATTATTTGCACTGTATGTTCGTAGGTTCCATTGACGATTATACAATGGCGCATAAAGTTTTTCAGGTTGTGACGATAGCTTATCAAAAAGTCAAAGTAAGCAACTGAACGCCAATTGAAAGTGTTACTTCAGTTTTTTATCGTTTGGCGTGCTCTATGTTACGGTTGAAAGGTCTTTTTCTCAAAGTTCTTGTATAATTCATAATGAATATCAAATTTTGATAAGATGTATAACAAGTTGTATAGCTATTAGGCCTTATTTAACATTTAAATAGTAACGGAAATAGTAAACACTACATTTTATTTTGATTGGGCTAAGTTCAAGGTTTCTGTCAGGTTCGAAATAGATAATTAATTTGAGGCTGGCCTTCGTTGATTGCTTGAAGTAAAAGCATGGTTTTTTAAGTAAACCGATCACACTTCGATCAAAATGTGCATATATTATCACAAATTATATTTTGGATTATTCTAAAGATTACATCAGTTTGTGGAACATCGTATGGACTTAGTTTTCCGATTCCTTGTTGGAGATTATAGAATCTAGTTTCTGTGAAAGCCTTCGTTAGCTATACATTTTTTGTACGAAGAAAAAACCACGTGTTTCCACCGCATAGATTTTCCTGAATTTTGTATAGAGGCTGTGAATTATATGTATTTTAAATATTAGTTGGAGACCTTTGTACGCTGAAGTCGGATATTTATTCCGATTTGATGTTGGCCGAAATGCAGTAATGAGGTTGTTGGATGCAACTTTTTCTATTGGTTGTTTGTAAGAATGTTGATGGTGTGAAGACGTTCAAGTTTTGGAACTAAAGGTTAGTGAAATTATTTACATCACTACTTTCCCGTAGAAAAGACTATTCTTTTGTTTTTTTATTTGAGAGACACTTCAATATCTCACTAGTCAATCTGTTCCTAACATAGATAATAGTTTATTACTTCATTAAAGTCATATCAAAATTATTATTCAACAGTTTTATTTTAAAATAATGTAAAGAGCTCTTAGGGAATTAATGCCTGGTTGCACCAACAGATCTTCAGATCTCCAGCTTAGCTAAGCTCTACTTATAGATAGGGCCTCCTTGAGTATCACTTACATTGCACCGTAATTTTAGATTCTTACCGTATTATCAATTATATCTATTATTATATTATGGTAATCTTATTGTAATATATTATAATTAGATTATATTAATTCTTATGATATTCTCGACTTAAGCCTAAGATCTGTTGGTGCAACCGGGCATTAGGTACTTTAGTTGAAACCTCTTCGAGGTGACTTTTTAGCAAGTGTTTTTCTCTTTCATTTCAAACATTGTAACGATATACTTATTATATTGATGTTTATAATAAATAATATTTGTTTTGGTAATAAAGTTATATGTATTTACTATTTAATTTATAATTCTCACATATTTTTGCTGGCGCCCTGTAATTAGATATTCCTAAAATCTACTTTGAATAAATCATTTTAGGCCAGACTAAAATGATTCCTTCTTATGTTTTCTAACCCACCCCAGAGAAGTCTCAAATCTCTATGGTCTGACTTTTATTTGTTTGTTTTCTTTAAATTAACTATAGCTGTTACAGAGAAAGCGTCTTTCTTGGTAACATCTAGTTTGATGTATTAACAAAAGTTACTAATTAACAGAACGCTCTATACCAGCGGTTCTCAATCTGTGGTACATGTACCACTGGTGGTACATTTCATGTTTTGAGGTGGTACACAAAACGCAAAAACAGCCAAAATCAGCACCACTATTATAGTTATTTAGATCACCTAGTTAGATATGTATTTCAGTTAGGTGGTACCAAAAATAATAAAAAGTATTTGGTGGTACATGACACAAAAAGAATGAGAACCGCTGCTCTATACTGTTATATTTAGATATGAGACTGTTTTCTTGTGACACGTTTGAGCTAGACCACCTACACGATGCACACCTACCTACACGATGGACATACCACGTCAAAAGATCGCTGGGAATTGCATGCAGGAAGCCAACGGCTCTAACTTTACGTAGCTTTATAGACTAAGAGCCGCTATAGGTGAAATTTCTTAATCGTTTTAGGCACGATGGGACCCTATAACTTAAATAGTAGAACCTAAAAGAAAACGTTTGAGCACTGTGCCGTCACTTTTCAGTGGCGCATCAAACTTTCCACTTATGGACGGGATACATAAATTAAAAAATACCCTCCCTCATTACCAGAATTTAATTTTTTCATTTTTGTAAGTTCTATGTGATTAAGACAAGATTCATCGTAATTTTAACCCACCACCCCCTTCTCCCTGCCCCCACCATCAAAAACTTTATTTTTCGATTTTATTTTTTTTTGGTGGGATGCAATCAATTTTAAAATTTCAAAAAATTCACACGCATAGCTGAGGCTTTTATAAAACATGCCTATTTTTTATAGACCTGTAGGTTGAGTGTACATAACCTCAAAAAATTTTAAAATTTTTAAATATTCTAAAGGACTCAGTTACTTCAAGTTACATATATAACCTATAAAAACAAAATTGATTTGATATATTATGAAGTCTATAAAATAGGGAAAATCCCCCAAAACCCCCCAAAAAACAGTTGTTCGGATTTTTGAAAGTGGGGAGCCTTACGGAAAAATCTGAAAAAAATTAAAAATATAGTGTTTGATAAAACACACAAGATTAAGAAAAAATTAGAACTGCAGCTATTCCTCAAAAAAAGTTATACGCTTTTTTGAAAAAAAAGTCTTTTAATTTTTTGAGGTTATGTACACTCTACTTGTGGGTCTATAAAAAATAGGCATGTTTTATAAAAGCCTCAGCTATGCGTGTGAATTTTTTGAAATTTTAAAATTGATTGCATCCCACCAAAAAAAAACCAAAAACGAAGTTTTTGATGGTGGGGGCAGGGGGAAGGGGGTGGTGGGTTAAAATTACGCTGAATTCTATATGTTAATCACATAGAACTTAAAAAAATAAAAAAAATTTAATTCTGTTAGTAAGGGAGGGTAACTTTTAAATTATTTTTTCCGTCCATAAGTGGAAAGTTTGATGCGCCACTGTCGACGCATGTGCCACTGAAAAGTGACGTCACAGTGTTCAAACGTTTTCTTTTAGGTTCTACTATTTAAGTTATAGGGTCCCATCGTGCCTAAAATGATTAAGAAATTTCACCTATATATTTTAGTCTATTACGTAAAAACATTTACTCAACACACACTATCAAAACTAGAGAAATCCGATGATTTAATAGGGCTTAAAGCATCTGACAAGAAAGAAAAACCACAATCTTTACCATTCTATAGACAATAAGATTCTTCCGAATTTGCGATATCTCTGTTATTTACTACCGTCAATGGGAATTAACAACAATTTTAGTTGAAAATACGTTAATTTTGACGTTTCGATTTCCACTTCGAAAAGCATTATCAAAATAGCTTCAGAAGCATACCTACCTATATGTTAGTCACACTTATCGCATAATCCTTATATTATATGAAATATTACTTCAGTCAATAGACCTGATTTAACCAAAAAATATATATAAATATATATATTAATGGGTTTGAAATAACCCGAAAGTAATAAGTATGTATTAAGTTATGTTGTTGGAAAAAAGATATCAGTTTAATCTATTTCTTAAACATGTTCTAATTTAGTACGTTCTTTAAAGGTAAAATATTGCAAAACCTTTAAATTTTAAAGAACCGCTAGAATTGACATGAAATTTGGCATAAACATAGCTAACAAGTCAAAGACAAAAAAATGATATTGTGCCGATGTGTGCTTTTGCAATAGGGGTGAGTTTCACCCCCTTTTGGGGTGAAAATATGTTCGAAATAAGTCCGGAAATGGATAAAATGACTAATTCTAAGCAACTTTTGTTCTATAAAGTTTTTTCACCAAGTTAATACTTTTCGAGTTATTTGCGAGTCAATATGTTAATTTTTAACCGGACAAAACTAGACCTAAACAAACACGTGTAAAAGAAAAATTAAAGGATCTTTAGACCACATCAATAATATCCACCATAAAATTCAGTTTACTATGGAACTGGAAGAAAACGAAAAACTACCATTTTCATATGTGTTATAAGAATATATACAGTATACCGAAGACTCAAACAGCATACCGACAGATATCTACACGCTGCTCACGTCATCATACTGCACAATAGTACGTTCTTTAAAGGTAAAATATTGCAAAACCTCTAAATTTTAAAGAACCGCTTGGATTGACATGAAATTTGGAATACACATAGCTAACAAGTCAAAGAAAAAAAGTGATATTGTGCCGATGTGTGCTTTTGCCCTTGGGGTGAGTTTCATCCCCTTTTGAGGGTGAAAAATATATGTTCGAAGTAAGTCCGGAAATGGACAAAATGACTAATTCTAAGCAACTTTTGTTCTATAAAGTTTTTTCACCAAGTTAACACTTTTCGAGTTATTTGCGACTGAATATGTTAAATTTTCTCCAAAATATTCACGTTTTCAGACGGTTTTTCGCAAATAACTCAAAAAGTAAGTATTTGGTCGAAAAAAATTTCTTATCAAAAATATAGCACGTAAAAAAGTGAAAAACATGGTGTATATTAGGTCACTATACTTAGTAGAAGCAGAGTTATAGCTAATGAAAAATAGGTTCATATTCGTCAAATTCCAAATCGAATATTTTAACGTGCCATAACCAAAAAACGAAGCACTTTTTTGGGGAAAACTCATTTTAACTTTTTTAAAGTGTTTAAAAAAATGCTTATTTTTGTTAAAAAAAAATTATCATAAAAAAACAAGTTACGCTCAAAATAAAGTTGGTCCCTTTTTTTTGGTAAGAAATCGGGAAAATCACTCCCTAATTAGCATTTCAAATGAACTTATAATTGTTACCACTTCACAAGTTTTTTACTCGCGTATGTATTGATCATATGATCTGTAAGTTTCATCGGTTCAAAGTCCTTATTTTTGAAAGAGTTGTAGTTAAAAGGGCTTGAACGAGTCACTTATCACGAGTGTATGCAAATTTAGAAACACCGAATCTTAACCAATTTGTGTCTTACAGAAAAACAAAAAAATACAAAATTATTCAGAAAAGTAAAGACGACATTTTTATTGTTTAAGATTTTTGTTTTGAAAAAAAGCATTTTTTCAAAATTAAAAATTTTACTTTAAAACCAAACTTTCAAAAATAAGCACTTTGAATCGATGAAACTCACAGATCATATAAACACAACATAAGTAAAGTAACTTGTGAAGCGGGTAACGATTAATTTCATTTAAGTTGCTAATTGGGGGGTGATCTTCCTGATTTTTTTTGCCAAAACAAAAGGGACCAACTTTATTTTCAGCGTAACTTGCTTAAATTTGATGCTAGAATTTTTTTTATAAAAACAGAAATAAATTTTTTTTAAACACTTTAAAAAAGTTGTAATGTGCTTTCCCTAAGAATGCTTTATTATTTGGATATTTCACATTAAATTATTCTATTTAAAATTTTTCGAATATGAACCTATTTTTCATTAGCTATTATAACTCTGCTTTTGCTAGGTATAGAGACCTAATATATAGACCGTTTCTTTCACTTTTTTATAGGCTATAGTTTTACCAAGAATATTTTTTTCGACAAAATGCTTACGTTTTGAGTTATTTGCGAAAACCCGTCTAAAAACGTGGTTATTTTGTTGAAAAATGAACATATTCACTTGCAAATAACTCGAAAAGTATTGATTTGGTGAAAAAACTCTAAAGAACAAAAGTTGCTTAAAATTAGTCTGTTTATCAATTTCGGGACTTATCTTGGAGATATATTTTTTCACCCCCGAGATGGGGCGAAACTCACCCCCAGGGCAAAGGCACACATCGGCACCTATCACTTTATTTCTTTGACATGTTAGCTATGCGTATGCCAAATTTCATGTCAATCCAAGCGGTTCTTTAAAATTTATAGCAAAACCGTGAAAGAATGTACTAATTATATGTATACTACTTACATCTGTCGTATGTTTGATCATCTTCAACAAATTGGGACTAGTAGTTTCTTTATCTCTCTTCGTCCACACCGAACCGACCAATTCAGATGGTTTAATTGTCCTATACAAATCGAATTCGAGAATCGTAAGTTGCCTCGCTAATTCTACAGGGTGCAGTGTCAGAATGCCGTACTCATCCTCTGGACAGTTGATATGTCTTTCGATGGGAGGCGGTGGATCGTCAAATGCGAATTTTATGTGCCTTTGGTTATCGTTTTCCATCTAAAAAATAGTATTTAATGTAAGAATTTGAAGAAACTATGGTTAACCTACAAAATGCAATTAATGGCATAGAACGATGGTCCAAAAAATGGCATATAAAGTTTAATGTATAGAAATAACTTCATATTGACTTTACTAACAAGAAAATCAATTATCTACCAATAATCTTAAACAACAGCATTGTTCCTAATAAGAAAATAGCGAAATACCTGGATTTAAATCTGAACATTAAACTCAAATGTAAGGAGCATGTTAAAAAGAAAACTGAACAGTTGAAGATAAAGTAAAAATAATATGTATTGGTTGATAGGTAGGTACTCTCAACTTTCCATCCAGAACAAAGTACATACTGATTTACACATCTTTGGGCTACAATTGAGCCACTCAGGAAAAGTGGTATAACTCACAAACATTTGTTGGTGAAATTGTATTTTTCACCACTGATCAGAATCCGTCACCACTGGCTCAGTAAGTATTACTGAGATTTTTTAGTTCGTTAACATACAAAATCTTTAATTTACCAAAAGTTAAGTTATATGCAATTATACCACTTTTCTTCTGGGCGACTCAATTATGGGGCTGTACCAAAAAAAGCAATTATAGAAATTTAGGAATGCTGGAGAACCGAACACTAAAAAATATTGTAGGTGCTCCTTTGTATGTTCGGAATTATGATTTACGCAGACACCTTACACATTGCACGTCAGAGAAAACGGGCACCCCAAAAAATGGGTCATTTTTGATGTCTGGTATCTCCTGAACCTGTTGTCCGATTTAAGCAATTTTTTCGATACGTTACAGCCATATTTAAAAATATCGCTGTAATAATATTGTTGTTAAACAGGTACATTTTCATTGTATACCGGGTGTACGAATCAAACTGTGTTTTTTCTCAAAGTTCGCAACACTCTGCGGAATATTTTAGCATTTATGAAGTACTGAAATTAAAACCCAACTACAGCCTCAGGTCTTCATAACATTCTGTTTTTTTGATTCTTTCGCTTATATTGGATAATACAAAAGTTAGGTACTTTATAACTAGCCATGTTCTTAATCAGTACGGGGTGTTTCTAAATGAGTGCGACAAACTTTAAGAGGTAATTCTGCATAAAAAATAATGACAGTTTGCTATATAATCGTATGTCCGCAAATGCTTCGTTTCCGAGATAGGGGGTGTCGAATTTTTTCTTACAAACTGACGATTTATTTATTTGCTTTAAAACCGGTTAAGATATGCAAATGAAATTTGGTGGGTTTTAAAACGTAGGTATTGCACATTTTTGACATACAATTAAGAATTTAATATTCACCAGTGGCGTGCATACGGATAATATTATCCGTCATATTACCCGTATGCACGCCAATGGTGAATTAAAAATTCTTAATTGTATGTCAAAAAACGTTCAATAACTACGTCTTAAGGCCCACCAAATTTCATTTGCAATCTCAACCGGTTTTAAGGGCAGCCAAAGTCCGAAAATTGAAGTTTTTTAGGTTATGGTTGAAAATTATTCTCTGAAATCTTCTCTTTCCAACGATATATAACACATTATAGTATAAAATATATGGTTACAAAACTATTTGTTTTCTGAACGTCTGCACTCAACTTACTGTGTATCGGTAGCTTTATAGCATATTAGAGTGTTTTATGTTTTTGCGATTTCCCGAATACTAGGTTTTTAACTTTTGATGTCAGATATTCAGCCCTGTGATGGATGACCGAAGTTATCGTTAACGTAAAGTTATCCTGTAGTTATGTTATAACCATCGAATTGGTGTGATGTATCATACTTAACTTAACTATTTGCGTTATTTCTTGACAGTTCTTGAGTTATCTGGTCACTTTATAACGCGACGTTAAACCTCAAGTTATGAGATAACTCTGTAGTTATGCAAGGTTAGGTTCATTTTTGACTTGTTTTTAGACAGAAATCAAGTGAATTTAGAAGCTAGTAATTTAATAATTAAGAATAGAAGGGTAATACAATTTTAAAAATTATACAAAAATCAAATCGAGCAATATAAGTTGAAATTTTATTTTAAGTACATACTGAGCTTTCTATCCAGAGTTGCCAGATGATATTTTATAAATCCCCCACTTAGAAACTGAAATTCCCTGAAATTGAAGCTCAAACACCTCAAAGTCTCCAAATTTAAATTGTTGCCGCATTTTAATAAATTATTAGTCAAATGAAGAGAACAGTAAAGCAAAATTCATACTACAATATCAACGAGGGCCATGGAAATAATTCATAGTTCCTATCGTCTTCGATTATATGGGAGTATAATATACAGTTCTATGTACATTCGCAAATTTAATTTACCATGACCCCTTAAAATCATCCATAATTTTCCGCCCCCAAAAAATCCCACTACAATTTCTGCTTAGAAAAATTTCAATAGACGCTTTCAAATTAACCCAAAATTTTGGGAAAATACACCAATCTGGCAACCCTGTTTCTATCTACCGTTTGAAAGCAACTTACAAACACCAAGGAACCCAAACAGCTGTTTCCTGTTCGGTCATCGGCGGTAGCCAACGACGGGTATGTTCGGAACAATCTCTCTCGCTCACTCCAACTTGTACTATTTGTACATAAGGTTCTCTTTGTTACTTCAAAATTTGTTCCTCAAAACTTCTTTCTAATATAACGTTGATGATATAACTATCTCATAACTGCGAGCGATACAGCACACCAAATTTTACCTATACAGTTATGGGCACGTTATTCCTGAGAGTTATCTTAACTTTAACTCAAACGTTAAACTTAACTTCGGTCATCCATCACAGGACTGATTTCCGGATTCGTAGATGCTATAAGGTCCAAATTTTTACAGTAGTTGTAGATAGATAATATCCAGTTCCGCGTAAGTTTTATTGAAAAATGTACAAAAACAAGTAAAATAAAAAGTAAAATCTAAACTTTTTGGGTTTCTTTTTGTAAGAGTATTTTAAAAAATTTTAAAATAAATATTTCTTTCACTCTAACTTTACAAAAATCTACGCGGAACTAAACAATGCATGTACATAGTTTCAAAATAAAACAAAAATTAGGTCTCTAAGTGCTTTGGTTACAGAGCTATGTAACATAATGTTAACATTGTCGTTAAATGGGACTTTGGGTGCCCTTAAAGCAATAAATAAATCGTCAGTTTGTTAGAAAAAATTCAACATCCCGTATCTCGGAAACGAAGCATTTGTGGACACATATTTATAAAGCAAACGGTCATTATTTTTTCATGCAGAATTACCCCTTAAAGTTTGTCGTACTTATTTAGAAACACCCTGTACTGATGAAGAACATGGCTAGTTGTTCCTAACTTTTGTGTTATCGAACATAATCGAATGAATAAAAAAAACAGAATATTAAGAAAACCTGAGGCCATAGTTGGGTTTTAATTTCAGTATTTTATAAATGCTAGAATATTCCACAGGGTGTTGCGAACTTTGGGAAAAAAACACAGTTTGATTCGTACACCCGGTATACAATGAAAATTTACCTGTTTAACAACAATATTATTACAGCAATATTGTTAAAGAATAAGGCTATAACACATTAACAAAATTACTTAAATCGGACAACAGGTTTAGGAGATACGAGACATCAAATATGACCCATTTTTTGGGGTGCCCGTTTTCTCTGACGCGCAGTGTAGTTGAATCTATTCCAAATGGAATCAAGAAAGTCGCCAGGATACATGAAGAGAGGTTCCATAAGCATCTCATCCATGAAGTACTTCAGCTTCTTGTCGACCAACCCAAGATGCGTTTAGTCCTCTTTAAACCGTTTAAGTTTGTGTAATGTGTGAAGTTGTACAAGGCTTAGTTAGTGCTGTGCATTGTAACCACAACAAAGAAGTGGGTATTTCATGAAAAAAGCTAGGATGGACCAGATGACATCTAGTTTACAAACAACTTTAGTTAATTTAGGTTAAGGGCGTAGGCGCAAAAATTTGCTCCAAATGCGTTTTAAATGCATTTAAACTTTCAAATCCTGAGAAAAATAGGAAAACCGAGTTAAATTAATTCTTTATTGTGTAAAAAAATTGCACATAGTTTTCGAAGTAACAGAGCGTAACATGGGGCTGGAAATTATCCATCCTAGTTTTGTTTTCTGGAGTATTGGATTGTTAGGGCCTAATTTTATTTGACCAACACATAGCAGATTCCAAAAGTGACTTGTACATGTAGAATATCAATATCAGATGGGATGCCATAGTTTGGAACCGACAGCTGAATATTAAAAGGAATATGAACGGCTGAAGTCGCTGAATCAAGAGGGTAACTTGGAATCGTATCACATATGTTGTCAACGACTAAAGATGGCATTGAAGATTCATATGAAGAGTTAAGCGACTTGATTTGGATATTGGTTTTGAATCGAACATTAGAAGAAACTTGACCAATACCGACAACAGGAATTTTTGCTTCATTTCTGGGCACACCTAATTTATTTAGAAGCCTGTTTGTTAGAAAATTTGATTGACTGCCACTGTCGAGCAGAGCTCTGAAAATGTTTGTTTTCTAGTTCATCAAGCACTTGGACTCGTACAGTTGACAGCAAAACACCTTCCCTGAGGACGGTGCTTGAAAGAGAATGAGAATTTAAACTAGTACTTGGTTCAGGACTAGGACTTTTAACTGATTCAAAGTGCAGTAATGTATGATGCTTTTTGCTGCACTTTTTACTTTTTCCACATTTACTCGAATTGTTTGGATGACCACTGTATAAGAAGTTGAAACAGAGAATGTTTCTTTTTTTCTCCATGCGAGATTGTACATTGTGTTTAAGGGTATAGGCGCAAAATGTCGCTTGTCAAAATGTTCAATGTGTTTTAATGTATTCAATTTTTTCGAATCCTGAGAAAACTAATAAGTATTTTTGAAAAATTTAAACGCAGAATGAAAGATTACGTTATTACCGAGGGCCGAAAGTCCCTGAAAACTTCTATAATGTTTAATTTAATAAGTTACAGTGGTAAAAAAAAGAGAGAAAATTTAGTGTGACTGTTAATTTCAAATATCTCATTCAAAAGAAACTTTTTGTTTATTCTAAAGGACTTTCAGCCCTTGGTAATAATGCAATCTTTCATTCTGCGTATAAGTTTTTCAAAAATACTTATTAGTTTTATTAGGATTCGAAAAAATGAATACATTTAAAACACATTGAAAATTTGGACAGGCGACATTTTGCGCCTATACCCTTAAACCCCTTCGTTCACGAGTTAAATTTCTGTAATCTATTTCTGTAACTAAAGTATTTTATTCAATAAGTAATGTATGGTGTCTTACAAAACAATTTTTTTCTTTAATTTATACAGAGATGAACATTGCATTTGTCAAATGTCAATATAGAAATGTCGCATGAAATATAGAAACATATATTTCACAAAATTAAATATTTTGTTCAAAATCTTTTAGATGGAGATATAGTGGAACCTCGATAACTCGGATTAATCGGGACCGCGGCCGATCCGGGTTAGACGGAGAATATGGTAAAAATTGATAAAATACGGTATACTTACAGATAAACTCCGATATAATTGACATAACATGAAATATATATTCACAGTATACATCTAAATTACTAAAAACACAAACCTAAGCAAACGGAAGCGAACAATACAAGACTGTACTACACACAATACAGTCACAATCGGAACAATGTTATGTTATTTTAGAACAGTGAAGACTAAGGCCATTGTTTAAAAAAGAATTTTTTAAATAGTCTTTTAGTCTTTTTTAAACAATGCTAAGACAGTTTGATTGAAATAAATAAAGGAATACTACTACAGGTGCCTATTGTTTCCGATAATTCAAGACAATGAACGTCGCTCTGGCATGCCGCCGTTTGCCATGAGTCATTTTTATTATCGTATAGTTCAAATTACACAAATACACATTATCTCTCAAATATTATAATATTACATACATTTTTATTTTGAATTATTGAAATGTTTGTCTGATGAAAATCGGTCCGGGTTAGCCGGACTTCTGGGTTATCGGGGGCCGACTTATCGGGGTTCCACTGTACATACAAAAAATTATAGAATAGGTTGTCCTCAATTGAGGACACAGTGAACGAAAGAAGATACTACATGTAGTGCAGTCACTGAAGGTGGATATGAGCTATTACCTCCGATTTCGTTGAACCTCCATCGATCTGCATGAAAATTGGTGAGTGGTTAGAGGATATCTCAAGGAACAAAGGTGACATGGTGCCAACTTGCGCTTTTACCCTGAGGGTGTGTGCCACCCCTTCTCGAGGGTGAAAATTATTTTATTAAAAATAATCCCATAATTCGATGGAGGGACAAATTCTAAGTAAAATTTGTTATATAAAGTTATTGAAATAAATCAAAACTTTTTGAGTTATTAAAGATCAAATATTTGAATTTTTCGTTAAAACAATGCATGTTTTTAACCAATTTTTTATAAAGAACTCAAAAACCGTAAAATATTACAAAAAAGTTATTATTACCAAAATTGAAACTAATAAAAAATTAAATAAATTCCTGACTAAAAAAATTTTTTAGTGATAACTGAAAGTGAGTTTTACAGTGCTAGTCAAAAGTCCGTACCCCCCTCGTATCTTTTGAACGGTTATACCTATAATAGTGAAATTTAGAGGGAGGAAATAAACGGACGTAAGCTTCTTAACTAGTCATGACAGGTGACGTAATAGTGACAGATGACGTTACAGAGCCACTGTGACCGATAATTTTAAATGGGACCTTATGGCAAGTGATACCTCGTTTGAAAGGTATTGAAAATACCTATTCAGTCATACTAATTTTGTTTGAGTTTAAGCTAATTTTGATGAACAAATAAAATAAATATAAAATTGTAGTTTCGCATTTAATTAATAAAAATTCAAAATTCCGCCTATGATTACTTGTCAAACAGGTTGACGTTGACGTAAAAACTACTAGAGAATTAAAAAACGTCAACTCTTTTGACAAAAAATGCATAAGCGGACATTTGAATTTTTATTAATTAAATTCGAAACTACAATATTATGTTTATTTAATTTATTCACCAAAATCAAAATCAACCTAAACCCAAAAAAATTAGTATGAGTGAATATGTATTTTAAATACCTTTCAAACGAGATATCACTTGCCATAAGGTCCTATTTAAAATTATCGGTCACAGTGGCTCTGTAACGTCATCTGTCACATTACGTCACCTGTCATTACTAGTTAAGAAGCTTACGTCCGTTTATTTCCTCCCTCCAAATTTCACTATTGTAGGTATAACCGTTCAAAAGATACGAGGGGGGGTACGGACTTTTGACTAGCACTGTATATAGGTAATTCAACGTAAATTTTTTTCGGCGAGTGCCCAAATCTAAGTATTCAAACTTAAATAACGGGAAAATGATGCATTTTATAACATAAACTTATTAAACATTTCTCAAAGTACTTAGAAATATCTATCAAATGAGTCCTCGAACAACTTGAAGCATTAAAATTTATGCTCTTAAAATTTTTCAAAATTTATCTTTTAAAATTTTTTCCAAAAAATTGTATTGTTTTTTTTAATAACTCCGTTAATTTCCGTTGAAAGATAATTCCAAGGGCAATTAAATGACGTTAAATTTAATCTTTTAAACTCCTTACTTTTTTTAATAAAAGGTTAAATGGCCCGGGTTACATGGTTCTCGTAGCAAAATTTAAGCTTTAAACGTTTCTATCTCGGTTATTTTTTACCCTATAGAAATAATAAAAAGGTTAAATATCTGATACAGAAAAAACTAAAATTTGGTTATATAATATCATTTTTTACGTATGTTGAGTATTTTTGGAGTTATTATCAAAAGAAAATGAAAATTACGATCATTTTAAAAATTCTGATTTTTTAAATTATACCATTTTTTTAAAAATTTTCATTCTAAACCGGTCAAAAATATTACTTATGCTAATGTAAAGAAATTATTGTAAGGATTACTATAGATTTTAATATTTGTGGAAATGGCGTATGTTTTATTTTTCACTTTTTCCTAAAAAAACTCGAAAGGGTTCTCTTATTTTCATCATAACTTCCTTAATTTTAATGCTATTTTCTTCTGAAGCTCAGTTGATAGGTAATCCGAAGTGCTTTGACAACTGCTTAACAGGTATATTTTATAAAATGCATCGTTTCCCCGTTATTTAAGCTTGAATTCTTAGATTTGAGTACTCGTCGAAAAAAATTTACATTCAATTACCCATAACTCACTTTGACTTAACATTAGTTTAGTTCTTTAAGTGAGGAGTGTATTCAGTTTTTTATTATCTTCAATTTTGGTAATAACTTTTTTGAAAAAGCTTATAGTTTTTGAGTTATACGTGAAAAACAGGTTTAAAGCATGCATTTTTTTACGAAAAAATAAAATCTTTGATCTTCAATAACTCAAAAAGCATTGATTTATATTAATAACTTTATATAACAAATTTTGCTTATATACTGAATTGCTTATATTATGAATTTATACTTATATCGATTTATGGTATTATTTTTGATAAAATAATTTTCACCCCCGCCCTGAGAAGGGGTGGCTTCCACCCCCAAGGTAAAAGCGCAAGTTTGCATCATGTCACTTTTGTTGCTTTAGGTATCCTCTAATTACTCACCAATTTTCACGAAAATCGATGGAGGTTAAACGAAATCGGAGGTGAAAACCTTCAGTGACTCCACTAATGGTATGATCTTGTGTTGACCCTTGCACAAGATGCAGGATGACAGAGAAACATGATTGCTAACAAAAGAACGGCTTCTTGATGATTTAAAGTTAACACCTGATATCGAACTAGAAGAGCGCCTGCTGGAATCCACAGTCTGCTCAACCTTTTCCAATACATCAAGATTTGGTTTTAAGAAACATCAAGAAATCATCGAAAGATGGATCATCAAGCTTAGTTTTTTCCCAATCACGTGCTGTTTCCGAATCTATTCTCTCCATTATAATATATGTTAATAACGCATCCCATTTCTCCACCGGTTGATTGAGTGAATGTAGGTATCGAATATTGCTTGTAATAGTATCAATTAGATAACAGAGTGAAGAAGAATTTTCTTTAAGGCTATGGGTACATAATTCGCAAATATTTTACGTGTATCCCTACTTTTTCTGTCTTTACACGGCAAATTATGTGTAGTAAAATTCACACTGGTATGGATATGTAAACATTACTAGAATGTCATTCTACTTGAAAATGTCATAATTAATTTAAAAAGATGGCTTTTGAATGTTCTTGGATAACTTATTTTTATAATTGCAAATTATTAATTCAGTTAATAAATGTGATAATTTTTTCACTAACTATGTTTTCAGTGATTGTAATAATTTATTTGTACAACAAAAACTAATAATCAATCGAGAAAAGAGGAAAAGTGTTAAAGTGATTTTTTAATAATATATTGTTATTATGGAACGCTTACAATTTTGAACATCTCAACAAAAAAATACTTGGATCACAGGATATATCTGATGTATTCTCTGCTTGGATCTTCCACAAATAATACACAATAAATAACTTTTTATTAAGTTCACGTCTTTAATCAATTATTTATCAAATACACTATATATCAATAATATTTAATCAATTTCTCAAAATATTCCCGATGCAATGTCAAATATTTAAAATTGTCACTGATTGTCAGTGTGTGACTGACAATATATGCTGACAATATTATATTCGGCTGAGTGCGTTGTAAGACAAAGACAGATTTGGAAAATATTACCACGGCATTGTGTTCATTTTTTTCGAATCCTGAAAAAACCAATAAATATTTTTGAAAAATTTAAACGCAGAATGAAAGACTAAATTATTACCGAGGGCCGAAAGTCCCTTAGAATAAATAAAAAGTTTATTTTGAATGAGATATTTGAAATTAAAAATCACACTAAATTTTTCCTTAGTTTTTCACCCCTGTAACTTATTAAAATAAACATTATAGAAGTTCTCAGGGACTTTCGGCCCTCGCTAATAACGTAATCTTTCATTCTGCATTTAAATTTTTCAAAAATACTTATTAGTTTTCTCAGGATTCGAAAAAAATGAATCCCCATTTGAATAGCATTGCAGCCGAAAATACGTACCGATCCTCTTAATGTTTCTTAAACCAATTGTAGATTTTACGTGATTATGAATGAGTAACAGTTTGTTGCCGAATCTATCACAGAGAAATTTCCAAGCGAGTATGAAATATGAAGAGGAAACTGTAAGCGATGCAATGCCATTTTCAATGTTATCCGAAAAACACGATTTCAGATAATGAAACTTCCGAATGTCTGATATGTTTTAATTTTGAATAATGATTGAATTAAACGAATCGTTAAATTCAAGCCTATTCTCAAAGCAACCCGTAAACATGAGCAACTGAATTGAGGGCAATGTAACCTTTGAGTAATGAGAATTATAAAACCTATGAGACACTGATTGCTTTAAAATATGCGTTTTCAAAATCCTCCCGGTAATTTAATTCTTCGTCTGGTATTTCATCTAAACATGATTTGACTCTTTTTGAGCTACTTTTGAGATTTACCTACAAAACGAACGAAACAAAACCCGTATAATTTGTGATTATTATGGTTGAAGTATTTTTCTATTTCAGATTTCTTATTACTACAGTTTTCACAATTCAATAAATGAAATAGAAAAGAAGTATAAAAACGTTATAGAAGTATAATAACGCATCGTAATATTAGCCATTTTCCTAATTCTTATAACCGACCTAAATTTGATCTACCGTATCTATTTCTTTTGAATGACTTACCTTTCTTTGGACAATTTTAATGACACTATCCACCCACTTCCGCATACTTTTCCCATGTACAGAATCCAAGAAGTTTTGTAATTTCACTAAAAGCGCTGCATCCCTTTCGAAATCATAAAAATGGTGGTCTACCCAATGACGTAACACATTTAATACCCTAAAATAAAACAAAAAACTTAAAATATCCAATGCATTTTATAAACAGGCATGTTTTTCAATTTTAAAAATGCCAAAACAATAAAAATAATATAAATATAGACGGTTGCGTTTCGATTCAATTTGAGTCTCTTACCATTCTCATACATATGTTTCTGGGTCTATCCGTCATCAGGGAGACTTGTAAGAAGCCAAAAGACTAAACTGAATCAAAATGTATAAAATAATATACCAAAGTATGCATTTAGCGACCTCTAAAGAGGAAACATGAAGTGAGTGTCGATAGCGATTAAGGCATATTTATATTTCATTAATACAACAACAATTATTTATCTATGTAAATCACTATCATTTGTTCACCCTTTTCGTTGATAAGAACACGAAACAAAAAATCTGTTAACAATCTTTATTGTTCCTTTCACTTCCCAAATGGACACTGTTAACAAATATCTTTATTATTTTTTAATGATTTTAATTTCCAATCGTGTAGTAATATTTCTCATCACGTGTTTAATTCTGTCCAATCAGATTATTATTATAGCGGGAATATTCTACCTAGATTATTATACTGGGAATATTTTTAGGTAGATTGTTTCTGTTTAATTACAACGAGTTTCCTAGTTTTGACAACTGTTAAATTTAAGAAAATGAACCATAATAAACCATTAGTTCTACATCTTATGTCAAATTGTCACGAGGACAATAAAAATCGGCAATTTTAAGCGCTCGAGTGTACTTCGGTAAGATTATTTCATGAATAAAACTGTATTTATAAATAATTTTAACTAATATTTTATTGATTTCTCCGTTTGAATATTTGCTAAATTATGCTGTTCACTTTGACAATTTGAAAAATGTGTGTCACATTAATTGTGATAAAAATGTCACTGAATGTTTATTTACAAATACTTGAATTTTGTATGTAAGTATTAAAAAATAATCTGTCGAATGTAACGCAAGTGACATTTTTGAAAATCATGTTTTTCCATTCAACTAACGCTATTATTGTTCAGAAGGCACTGCCAAAGTGTAGTAAGCCTATACATATATTATGTTTAAAGTATTTTTAAGCTTACTACACTTTGGCAGTACCTTCTAAACAATAATAGTGTTAGTTTAAGAGGCAACAGTAGCGATCAACAGGTAGCAACAAACGCGTTCCAAGATTGCGGCTCTAATTTTAAATATTTTGTCGAGATATTTGGCACACATATTCGTAATATAATAAATAATGGCGGTACAGAGCCCAATGTCAGAAATATGTTAGTACGTGGAGATTACTCTATAACTAAATAAAATATTGAAAAAAGGAGCCTGTACCGCCATTAAGAAGAAAAAAAAAACTTTCTTCAAATAAACTTTTTTATCCCATGCCTAGATTTTGTGTAATCTTGGAACTACTAAATTTTTTTATTTCTAACAAGAAATCGAACATATTATAACTAAATAACTAATTAGGCAACATAGAGAAATTATCACTGTCACTTTGACAAACCTGCGTCAGATTTTCTCTAATATGTTCTGTCATCTTTATCGATATCTGTTCAGTGCAGTAGTGTGTTAATTTAAGAATTCATTTTTGTCGTTTCATAGGAAAGTAGTGTTTATTGATAGTTAATTTATTATATATTTGTTGTTGTTGTATAAGTTGTTGGCCTCTTTGAAAGAATAGATTGTTGTTAATTGTGAGTTTTAGTTATATGTAGGTAGGTAAGTACATTTTACGTAAAAATATTTCGAATTCTAATGCGAGTATATAAAGTTTAGGAGGATTTTTTATTCTAAAAATATTATCAATAGTTTAACAAAATGGAAAAAGTAAATTAAACGAAAAATAAAAAGTGAAACCTTTCAAGAAAAAGTCCATTAAAAACCGTGCCGAAATTATGCGAAAATCGAAATTTGAACAAAAAATGATTATTTATTATTGTTTTATTATTAGATATTTCATGCAAATACCTTTCTAAATACCTATCTTAACATAAAATTTTCACCCATTTTGGTTTATTTTTATAAATATCTATTTATTAATAATAAAATCGTTTTCTATTACTTCCATTTAGCGCGACTATGATATTGTCAAAATATTAATCTAAGAGAATGTCAAAGATTACCACTGTTGCCAAAGTTTATGATACTATCTCCCGAAATTATATTTTGTTGCTACCTGTTGATCGCTACTGTTTACTCTTAATGGAAAAGCATGATTTTTTTCGCCAAAAATGTCACTTACGTTACTTTGCCAAAAATGTATCGATATCACGCGATAGTAAGAATAAATAAAAAAATAATGCTTCAATTTGTTTCTCAAACTTGTTTCCATCCGGCAGTAGTCACTCGAGCCCCGCGAGCTTTCGTGTCTATTGCCAGGCAACAAGTTTTTGAAAAATTGTCGCATTATTGTCAATGTATTCTCACTCTCTTGTGATATTAATGTTGATAACTTTTTTCGACAATTTCCCTTCGTCAAGTATTACGTAAGATTCCCTTCGTCAAGTATTACGTAAGATGCCCTTCGTTGCTACGCAAAAATGAACATTTAACGAGAACTGGTCAAAGAGACCACGAACAGGTTTAGCAAATATTCAGGCGAAGATATCAATAAAATATTAGATAACATGATTTAAAAAGACAGTTTTATTCATGAAATAATCTTACTGAATTACACTTGAGCTCTTAGAAATTACCGATTTGTTTTGTCCTCGTGACAATTTGACATAATTTCCATTAAAACGGTCAAATTCAGACCTGTGGTGTATTATTACCGAATTTATTGAAGTGAAAACTTCTTTAGGGACGTTGTGCGATTTTTGGATAGGGGAAAAAGCATTGAATTCGAGACCGTCATCACTTATGCTATATATATATTATTCGTATGTATATATAAATTGTATAGAAGTATTTAAATTTAAAATAAATGTAAAACCTATTTTAGGATAGGGAAAAAAGATTTATTTCGCGACTGTCATCTCTTCGACGAAATAAATTTTGCACGTATCTATATTATGTGTATCTATACATAAATTGTATAGAAGTATTTAAATTTAAAATAAATGTAAAACCTATTTTTCGATAGGGAAAAAGGATTTATTTCGCGACCGTCATCTCTTCGGCGAAATAAATTTTGTATGTATATGTATTGAAGTGAAAACTTCTTTAGGGACGTTGTGCACTTTTTGGATGGGAAAAAGTATTAAATTGGCGACCGTCATTGCGACCGTCATCGCCTCGAAGAAATAAATTTTTGAAGTGAAAATTTCTTTAGGGACGTTGTACACTTTTTAGATAGGGAAAAAGTATTGAATTAGCGAACGTCATCGCTTCGGCAAAATAAATTTTTAAAGTGAAAACTTCTTTTGGGGACGTTGTGCACTTTTTAGATGGGGAAGAAGTATTGAATTAGCGATCGTCACCGCTTCGGCGAAATAAATTTTTGAAGTGAAAACTTCTTTAGGGACGTTGTGCACTTTTTGGATGGGGAAAAATATTAAATTAGCGACTTTTATCGCTTCGACGAAATAAATTTTTGAAGTCAAAAATTTCTTTAGGGACGTTGTGCACTTTTTGGATGGGAATAAATTACTAAATTAGGGACCGTCATCGCTTCGACAAAATAAATATTTGAAGTGAAACTTATTTAGGGACGTTGTGCACTTTTTCGATGTAAAAAAGTATTAAATTAGCGACTATCATCGCTTCGACGAAATAAATATTTGAAGTGAAAACTTCTTGAGGGACGTTGTGCACTTTTTGGATGGGGAAAATTATTAAATTAGCGATCGTTATCGCTTCGACGAAATAAATTTTTGAATTGAAAATTTCTTTAGGGACGTTGTACACTTTTTGGATGGGGAAAAAGTATTGAATTTGCGACCATCATCACTTCACTGAAATAAATTTTGTACATATATAAATTATGTGTATGTATACATAAATAGCATAGGGCATACGCATTGCGTATTAGTGCGGAAGATTCGTGCAAATATTATAAGAATTGCACATTTATTGATACAAGCATATAATTTGGTCCACATATACTGTACATATAAAGGTTCAAATTTAGATATGAGGCCATCTCAGATTTTGCCTTTTACAAAAATGGCGGTCATTCAAAATGGGCGGCTAGACATATGTGACTAATAGCACGATCTTTTGAATGAAAAGTCCGATTTCAACCAAATTTGGTACATAGGTTCTTTTTGTGATTTACAAGATCGATGTCGTGAACTGGAAGAATCGGTTTACCAGAAGTTGTATTTTTTCTGGTTTTTTATGTAAAACTATTTTATATTATGTAAATAATTTATTTTCAATTTTTTCATCCTGTATATATTAATTTTTCAAAATGGTAATACCACCATTGAAAAGAGCGTAAGAATATGTTTTACAAAATATTTTGAACTTTTTAGTTATGTTAATTACCATTTAATAAATACATAACGTATTTTCACATGTACCTATTTGTGGCAGATTCGTGCAAATATTATAAGAATTATTGTGCATTTAATGGTAGAAGCACATAATTTGGACCATATATACTACACATACAAAAGTTCAAATTTAGATATGAGGCCATCTCAGATTTTGTCATTTACAAAAATGGCGAGCATTCAAAATGGCGGCTACACATATGTGAATAATAGCACGATAACTTTTGAACGAAAAGTCCGATTTAAGCCAAATTTGGCATCAAGGTTTTTTTTTTGAATGAATAAGATCGAGGTCTTGAACCGGAAGAATTGGTTTACCAGAAGCTGAATTTTTACTGTTTTTTATGTAAAAATATGTTGTTTTTTTTTCAATTCTTTCACCCTGTATATATTAAGTTTTCAAAAAGGTAATACTGCCATTGAAGAGAGTGTAAAAATACTTTTTAGGAAAGATTTACCATTTAATAAATGCATATCGTATCTTCACACGTACCTATGTGCGGCAAATTCATTTTAAATGCCCGCCATTTTTGTAAAAGACAAAATCTGAGATGGCCTCATATCTAAATTTGAATCTTTGTATGTGTAGTGTGTGTGGTCCATATTATATGCTTTTACCATTAAATGCACAATAATTCTTATATTATTTGCACGAATCTGCCGCACATAGGTTCACAGGTACATATGAAGATAGGTTATGCATTTATTAATTGGTAATTAACATAACTAAAGAGTTCAAAATATTTCCTAAAAAATACTTTTACACTCTTTTCAACGCCGATATTAACTTTTTGAAAAATTAATACATACAGGGTGAAAGAATTAGTAAAAAAACAACATGTTTTACATAAAAATTAGGAAAAACACAACTTCTTGTTAATCGACTCTTCTGGTTCAAGACCTTGGTCTTACACATCAAAAAAATAACCTATATACCAAATTTGGTTGACGTCGGACTTTTCGTTCAAAAGTTATCGTGCTATTAGTCACATATGTACAGTCGCCATTTTGAATGCCCGCCATTTTTGTAAAACGTAAAATCTGAGATGGAGTTATATTTAAATTTGAACCTGATGGCTGTAGTATACGTGGTCCAAATTATGTGCTTCTACCATTAAATGCACAATAATTCTTATAATATTTGCACGAATCTGCCACACATAGGTACATGTGAAGATACGTTATGCATTTATTAAATGGTAATTAACATAACTAAAAAGTTCAAAATATTTTTTACAAAATATTTTTACGCTCTTTTCAATTGCGGTATTACCATTTTGAAAAATTAATATATGCAGAGGGAAAAATTGAAAAAAAAAACATATTTCTACATAAACAACCAGTAAAAACACAACTTCTGGTAATAGGCTATTGATTATGTTCAAAATAAGAGAGCTAAAAGGAACTACAACGTTAACGGTATTGTATTGTCTTGTATGGTAAATAGACCTCTAAATTATAAAAAAACCGCGGAGTGCTACCATTTAAATGGGTGCGTTTTTGAGAAAGGGGTGAATTAGTCCCTAGGCACAGGGTGAATTAGGGTGAGTTCTATGCAATTTTAGGTCAAACACGTCTACAGGAAAATTGTTCCAGGTTAAACTTACAATCGAAATATTATATTTTATTGTCAAAAATAGTTTTTCTTACAAAAATATATTCAAAAGAAAAGCAAGAAAAAAACACGAAAGAAAGCAATTTTGTTTTTTGCCCCATAACTTTTTTCCACATGGATATAGGTATAGGCATTGCTTTAGCAGAAAATAACTTCCGTCCTTTCTCTTTAAAATGAAGTTTGCTAGGATTCTCTAAGATTTACAATTTTCGAAATAGGATTTTTTAAACTTCTCCGCTCACAGCATTTTTGTGTAATTTTCCCCATTATTTCGCAAAAATTGTTCTGTAACTTTTTACTACGCATTTCTAGGTATATGCAATGGTACATTTAGTAGAAACAGAAGTCAATTACCTTTAAACTGGTCTGCTGTATAAGGTTATAAGGCTCTTTTTAAGCAAGTTATGCTTTTTCAAGGTTTCATACTTTTAAAGATTTTTTATATTTGTAATGATTATTTTTTAAAATTATCATTATGACTTTTTTCTTGTATATTTAGGTATATACATTGTGGAATAAAAAAAGCTCATTTTCTTTACTTTAAAATGGTGTATTGCAAAAAATTCTAGGACAATTTTTAAACACGATATCCATATGATATCCAACAGTATCCGTAATTTGACAAAAATTTAAATTTTTTTTATTGTTTTCAATTAGAAAAATATGATTGCATATTATAACATAATTTTTAATTCCAAATAACTTATCTTATTAACACTTTTCGATATTATGAAATATAAAGGTACTTTACTCTTAAGCGAAATTCATATTTTTTAACATACCTCGTACACTATTGATAACAATTTATATCTGATGATTGCATCTTAGGTATTAGACTGTATAGAGCATTTTATAAAGAATATTTTTTTTATAAAGTTAATAATAAAAAGAATGTGTGTGTACTTTGTACGCACGTAAGAAGTTATACTTCTATTATATGATTATATGATTATAAACGAAATTAATATACTTTTTATTTATATTTTATTTAAATATTAAATTAATTTATACTTACTACTTCTCAAACATTTTTATTAAAACAGTGCCAAAAATTAAAATAATAAAAAAATAAAACACACACAAACACACTAAAAATGCCACAAATGATTTCTGAACATTAATTGTCGGAAAAATTTTTAACTAAATACGTATTTTCTGAAAATAAAATTATATAATAAATATACTTACAATCATAAAATGTATAAAAAAAAAATAAAAAAATAAAAGTTTCTATTGGGATTCGAACCAACTTACCACGCGGCTGGTATTTGCGTTGTATTGGGATTCTCTCGCATTAAAACTGCGCCACAGAGACAGCTTGTCATTATGTGCGAAGATCGTCTAACTAAACAGATTAACCTTTTGACATTTTTAACTTATGTAAATTAAATTATTTTGATTTTGAATTGAAATGATTTAGAATTGAAAAAATAACACAAAACATAGAGTAAGAAGACAATATATTATGTAAATATAAATATAAATTATGTAAATAAAAGTATTACATACTACTTATATATTTTGGTAGGTTCAAGGTAGGTATCGGAGCCCGTATAACGACTAATAAATTTCGCAATCACTTGCGTCGTGCAAAGTGGCTATGTTCAAATATCATAACAAAATTTGATCAACTATTTATAAAACACTTACCAGTGAAAGATTCTTTAGCTTTGAATAAGCGAGATCTGCGGCACTCATACTAGTCACAGTTTGATGAGCTTTCACATTGGCATGAAACAATCATCTCTTCTATGTAAATAAGTCCAAAAATATAATATGAAAACTATTTAAAAAGGCAGTATAACCATTAACTAACTTTTTGTTTGTTGTTTCTCTTCCTACAAATTTTAAAACGCAACAAGCATACATTATAACCAAACGCAGTCCCACAGCTGTGCCACAGCTGCCATATTGGATAATTTTTGTCATGTCATTTGAACATCCAATCAGAACAAGGTTATAATGCGCATGCGCCCGGTCGCTAGGTTTTCCCATATAAAATTTCACCGTCATTACGCCCGTAAAGAAGTATAACTTCAAAAAGTTTTCCATATGGTTCCACTTTAGTGGGACCTATTGCATGTGTATAATATGTCACATTTTGATATCTTATTTAAAAATAGTCCCAGAACTTTTTACGATACACCATTTTAAAGTAAAGAAAATAAGCTTTCTTTTTTATTAGACAATGTATATACCTACATATACAATAAAAAAAGTTATAATGAGAAATTTAAAAATAATCGTAAAATATATCAAAAATCATTACAAGTATAAAACTTTGAACAACCATATCTTGCTTAAAAATAGTCATACAGCCTCTTACGATAGACCGTTTTAAAGGTAATTTACTTTTCTTCCTACTAAATTTAACATTGCATATACCTAAAGATACCTAGAAAAAAGTTACAGAACAATGTAAGAGAAGTAACAAGAAAAATGGGCCAAAATCGCTGTGAGTTGCGAACTTTGAAAAATCCCGTTTTGAAAACCATAAATCATAGAGACTTCCTCTAAACGTCATTTTAAAGAGTAAAGACGGAAGTTTTTTTCCTGTGAAGAAATGTCTATATCTATATCCTCGTGGAAAAAAGTTATGGGCCAAAAAGTAAAATTGCTATCTTTTGTGTTTTTTTCTTGCTTTTCTTTTGAATATATTTTTGTAAAAAGAAATATTTTTGACTTTAAAATGTGATGTTTGGATAGTAAATTTAACCTGGAACAATTTTGCTGTAGATGTGTTTGTACCAAAAGTGCATAGAACTCACCCTAATTCGCCCTGTGCCTAAGGACTAATTCACCCCTTTCTCAAAAACGCACCAATTTAAATGGTAGCACTCCGCGGGTTTTTATTTAGAGGTCCATTGACTATATGAAACAATAAAACCCCGTTAAAACTTAACGTTGTAGTTCCTTTCTAAAATACATAATCAATAGCCTATAAACCGATTCTTCTGGTTCACCATATCCATCTTGTAAATCAAAAAGAGAACCTATATACCAAATTTGGTTAAAATCGGACTTTTCGTTCAAAAGTTATGGTACTATTAAACACATATGTATAGGGGCCATTTTGAATGCCCGCCATTTTTGTAAAAGGCAAAATCTGAGATGGCCTCATATCATAATTTGAACCTTTATATGTGTAGTATATGTGGTCAAAATTATATGCTTGTATCATTAAATGTGCAATTGTTTCACATATCGGCCGCACTATATATCGTATATGATATAGGTATAGCACTTCTTTTAGGATGGGGTAAAAGCATTGAGCTCGTAATTTATATACTATAAGAAGTTTTCACTTCTGTCGGCACTCCCACGAGTGCCTTCAATTTTTTTTTAACGTTTTACGTTAAGTTAAGATAACTGTCTCGAGAACTTTTAACGTAAATTCCGTGTGATCTATTGCTCACTGGAGAATGTGAGGAGTAATTGTAGTACTCCTCAAATCACAGCTGTTTGGTAGTATACAGGGTGTTTCATAACAATTGTCCATATCGTAACTGGAGAAACCTTAGCACAAAATACGAAGATTTAACCTTCTTTTTCCTTACCGAGATACAGAGTGTTTTATTACAAATGTTCTAAAATTATTTTAGCCCATAAAACACCTTTAGCCCATGGTTTAATATTTTTTGTTCAAACTTGACACACAGCTAGGGTACTTTAACTAGTCTTAAAAAGATAGTTTTCCGCTGTTACCAGGCGCGTGCTGTAGGGATATATACTTCCTTTTCCCCCTTACAATCTTCGCCACTATCGTAATAATCATTTCAGCATGTTTTTTTGATTCTTTGTTACTTTTTACATAAATATCATCCTTTTGTCTCATTGCGATAGAGTAAGTAGTTTTCAAGTTATTTGCGTTTTAATGTAATGGATTCAATAAGATTATGTATTTTAAATAATTTATAATCTTATTGAATGTAGTTTAAAGTACATAGTCTTATGGAATTCATTATCTTTAAACGTAAATAACTTGAAAACTACTTTATCACAATGAGACAAAAGGATGATATTTATGTAACAAGTAACAAGGAATGAAAAAACATGCTGAAATGATTATTACGACAGTGGCGTAGATTGTGAGGGGGAAAAGGGGGCGAAAATGAAGTATATATCCCTACAGCACGCCCCTGGTAACAGCGGAAAACTATTTTTTAAGACTAGTTAAAGTACCCTAACATGTGTAAACTGTGTGTCAAGTTTGAACAAAAAATATTAAAAGGTGCTTGAAAAATGGGGTAAAATAATTTTAGAATATTAGAATATTTGTAATAAAATACTCTGTATCTCGGTAAGGAGGAATATTTTATTTAAGTGTTTTGGGATAAATCTTCGTATTTTGTGCTAAGGTTTCTCCAGTTACGATATGGACAATTGTTAATGAAACACCCTGTATACATACCACTAAACAGCAGTAAAATTCCTGGATGTAGTCCTGTCGCCAGTAGGGGTACAACGGCCTCCTTAATTCAGATGGACTTACCCAAGTTTTCTTTATGTATTTTGACCCGTAGAACACGAATTTTTTGGTTAACATTCGATCTGGATGTCGATAAGATTGTTATAAACAAAGAACTTGAGGAATCACATAACAGCGATTTTCCGCAAAACAAAACATTTTTTTGTATTTTTTGGGCCATTCTAAGCGAAAAATGTTTTTACAAGTTTTTTCGTAGGATGCATAGTTTTCGACATAAACGCGGTTGAACTTTCAACAAATCGAAAAATTGCAATTTTTGAACCCGAATAACTTTTGATTGAAAAATAAAATAGCAATTCTGCTTACCGCATTTGAAAGTTCAAGTCAAATTCTATCGGTTTTGATGATTTTCATTGCTAAAAATTAATTTTTTTATTGTTAAACAAAGCTATAAACACATAGTGATTGAATGATGTTTTCAATGCATTTCTAATTTGAAATCGAACAAGTAGGCGCGCATACAGAATTTCTACGTACATTAAAACGCATGCATTGGGCACGGGGAACACTATGTGTTTATAGCTTTGTTTAACAAATAAAAACTTAATTTTTAGCAATGCAAATAATCAAAACCGATAGAATTTGACTTGAACTTTCAAATGCAGTAAGCAGAATTGCTATTTTATTTTTTAATCAAAAGTTATTCCGGTTCAAAAATGTCACTTTTTCGATTTTTTGAAAGTTCAAACGTGTTTACCTCGAAAAGTATGCATCCTGCGAAAAAACTAGTAAGACCATTTTTTGCTGAGAACCACCCAAAAAATACAAAAAAATGTTTTGTTTTGCCAACAATCGCTGTTATGTAACTCCTCAAGTTCTTTGTTTATAACAATCTTATCGACATCCGGATCAACTGTTACCCAAAAAATTCGTGTTCTACGGGTCAAAATACATAAAAAAATGGGTAAGTCCATCTGAATTAAGGAGGCCGTTGTACCCCCCCTGGCGACAGGACTAATGTTTATAAATTTAAAAACATATCTTTATTCTTGGATTTCCCTATTTGTCTTTTGTACAATTTTTCTATTTTTAAAAGTGTGTATTACCGTTCTACTTTTTATTTTTAATTATTGTTTTAATTTTATTATTACCTACGTGTTTTTAATTGCTATTTATTCACTACATTCCTAAAACAGGTCAAAAGATAAACCTAACCTTACAAATCCTTACATAACTACAAAGTCATTTCGTAGCTTCACGTATAACATCCCGTTATAAAGTGCCAGTTGATACATCAGATAACTCAAGAAATGTCAAGAATTAAGCAAGTATAGTAGTAGTTAAGTTAAATATGATACATCACGCCAATTCGACGATTATAACATAACTACGGGATAACTTTAAGTTATATTTAATTTTGGTGACACATAACAGGGCTGAATGTCACTCGGGATACAAATCGGTAATTTTAGAGCTCTTGTGTAATTACTAATGATAATGTTTTTTCTCCATCCCTTTCTTCCCCTCAGTTGTAACATTCAATATAGTCCATTTACTCACGGTTTTTACTGTACATTTTAAAGAACCGCTTGGATTGACATGAAATTTGGCATAGGCATAACTAACATGTCAAAGAAAAAAAGTGATATTGTGCCGATGTGTGCTTTTGCCCTGGGGGCGAGTTTCACCACTTCTCAAGAGTGAAAAAACATATGTTCAAGACAAAAATTGGTTAAGAAATGGCTGTTCAAAACAAAACAAAATAAGCACTTTGAACCGATGAAACTTACAGATCATATATAAACAATACATAATAAGTAAAGTAACTTATGAAGTGGTAACGATTAATTTCATTTGGGATGCTAATTAGGGAGTGACTTTCACGATTTCTCTTACCAAAAAATAAAAGGGACCAACATTATTTTGAGCTTAACTTACTTTTGCTGTTAGAAACGTAAAAAAAACAAAAATAAAGCTTTTTTATCTACTCTATCTCATATTATGTATATGTTTTTAAGAGATAACGGTATAGTCCTGTCGCCAGGGGGGGTACAACGGCCTCGTTAATTCAGATGGACTTACCCAAGTTTTTTTTATGTATTTTGACCCGTAGAACACGAATTTTTTGGGTAACAGTTGATCCGGATGTCGATAAGATTGTTATAGACCAAGAACTTGAGGAATCAAATAACAGCGATTTTTGGCAAAACAAAACAATATTTTGTATTTTTTGGGTCATTTTAAGCAAAAAATATTTCTAGAAGTTTTTTAGTAGGATGCACAGTTTTCGAGATAAACGCGGTTGAACTTTCAAAAAATCGAAAAACTGCAATTTTTAAACCCGAATAACTTTTGATTAAAAAATAAAATAGCAATTCTGCTTAGCACCTTTGAAAGTTCAAGTCAAATTATGTCGGTTTTGATTATTTGCATTGCTAAAAATTTATTGTGTTATTGTTAAACAAAGCTACAAACAACTAGTGCGTGAGTGATGTTTCTATGATTTCTCATTTAAAATCGAACGAGTAGGTAGAATAGGTACTAGTGCAATCAAGACTATTTCTACGTTACATGCGTTAAAACGCATGTAAAAGCACGGGAAACCCTACGTGTTTATAGCTTTGTTAAACAATAAAAAAATAAATTTTTACCAATGCAAATAATCAAAACCGATATAATTTGACTTAAACTTTCAAATGCGGTAAGCAGACTTGCTATTTTATTTTTTAATCAAAAGTTATTCGGGTTCAAAAATTGCAATTTTTCGATTTTTTTAAAGTTCAACCGCGTTTATCTCGAAAACTGTGCATCCTACGAAAAAACTTGTAGAAATATTTTTTACTTAAAATGGCCCAAAAAATACAAAATATTGTTTTGTTTTGCCAAAAATCGCTGTTATTTGATTCCTCAAGTTCTTGGTCTATAACAATCTTATCGACATCCGGATCAACTGTTACCCAAAAAATTCGTGTTCTACGGGTCAAAATACATAAAAAAAACTTGAGTAAGTCCATCTGAATTAACGAGGCCGTTGTACCCCCCCTGGCGACAGGACTAGTAGTTTTGTTTTAATTTGATTCAGAGTTGGACCACCATCTCCAGATAGCTATTTTTGCATCCCATGCGTCCTCGGTGGAGCTATGCAGTCACAACTCTAAGTGTGACTGCAGTCAGTCAGTCAGACTGCTGAGTAAAAAACTCACTAAAGATTCTAGAGATTAGAAGTAAAGATTAAGAGAGAAAAACTCACTCAAGACTAAGTGTGACTGCAGTCAGTCAGTCAGACTGCTGAGTTGTGACTGCATAGCTCCACCGAGGACGCATGGGATGCAGAAATAGCTATCTGGAGATGGTGGTCCAACTCTGAATCAAATTAAAACAAAACTGCCGTTATCTCTTTTTCATCTTTACTCAGAATTGAGTATTATAAACTGTCTTTCGGTCCTTTTCCTTGACGAAGGGAAGGTAAATGCGTGGCCAAAGTGTCCTCTATTTGCTTTCTCCTATTTTCGTCGTCTCTGTGTTTATATATTGTAAAAGCCTGAGATACAGGATACAGGCAATCATCCACAACCGAGTTTATCAAAAGTTGGAGTCAGATATTAGTAATACACAGATGGGGTTCAGAAAAGGACTAGGTACTCGAGAAGCTCTCTTCGGTTTGAATGTTCTTACACAAAGATGCCTAGACGTTAATCAAGAAGTACATGCATGTTTTATCGATTTTGAAAAAGCGTTTGACAGAGTACGCCACGATAGGCTAAGAGACATTCTTGAAAGAAAAGACATAGATAATAAAGATCTGCGAATAATTCTCAACTTATATTGGAATCAGAAAGCTAACATCAAAATAGAAAACGAGATATCAAAAGCAATAGAAATACGTAGAGGAGTAAGACAGGGATGCATTTTGTCACCACTGCTATTTAATGTATATCTCTAGTGTTAGGGCAAAAGGACTTAAGTCCATTTTTGGCCAAAATGAGTTATCTACACATTTGGTTGTAAATTGTGAAGAAGTTTGTTTTGGTAAAAAAGAATTAAGTCTATCTTAAAATTTAAGGTTTTTATTAAGACTGGTTCAACGAACATAAGTTACATCAGGCTATTTTTGTTTGAGCAAATGAACATATGTAACTTTAAATCCTTTTTACCGAATGCTATTTTTTTAGTTTTGTCCGATATCAACGACTTATGAAACTTAAGTCCTCTGTATCAATAGTCCACACATAGGTGCCGATGTAAGTGTTTATGACATAAATCTTCATGATCGTGCTAAAACACTCAGTTGTTGTTTGATAAACGCTAAAAGTTTTCTTATTCTTCTTCTGTTTCTTTTTATAGGAGCAGCTTCCTCTTATATCGGGCATGAACCAATTGCTCACCGTGGTGCAAATGAGATTGCTTCTTGTCTTTTCAAGGAAATAATGAACCTGCCACCTGAAGTCAGTAAAATAACCTTTTACTCAGATACATGTGCAGGGCAGAATAAAAATTTCCACGTAGCTGCCATATTCATGTCAGTCCTGCAAATGGGAAGCTCAATAAATGAGATCAACCATAAATTTATTATCTCTGGGCATTCACACATGGAATGCGATGTCGACCATTCCCTTATTGAAAAACAGAAAAAAAAATCGGGAATGGAAATTGCTCATCCTCATGATTGGGCAACTCTCAATAGACGCACAAAAAAAAACGTCCATTTAAGGTCACTGAATTAACTTCAGATGGCTTCTACGATTTTGCTGCTTTATTAAGGACAACGTTTGTAAAGAAGCAAAAAAATGTTGATGGAGAGTTGTTCAAATTGCAGAAATGTCGTTGGCTGCAATACAGAAAAAAATATGCTACAATATTTTATAAGAGTTCTCTGGAAGAGTCAAAAAATTTTAAGGAAATTAATTTTACTAAAAGAGGTCGACAAAGTGCAATAGAACTCAAGAAAAAGTATGATGGGTTAATACCTATAGCTCTTGAAAAACAGCAACATCTTCTAGATCTCTTACCGTTCGTACCAGAAGTATACAAAATTTTTTATCAAGAACTGCCAACTACAAGTATGATGAACGATAAGGACCCAGATTTAGAGTAGTTTGTTTCTGATGACGAATAACTTCATCATAGTTATATTATAACATAAAAACTAAATATTACTGTTATTAAAATGTAAAATTGTGTATTTAATATGATTAAAATATCAGGTCAAAAAAACTTAACTATTTTATTCTTTGATCCAAAGGACTTAAGTCAGATCAAACTTTATTATTTTACAATATTTCATTATCATTATTTCATATCAATATAATGTTATTAAAATGTAAACTTGTGTATTTAATATAATTAAAATATCTGGTCAAAAAGACTTAAGTATTTTATTCCCTGATCCAAAGGACTTAAGTCAGATCAAACTTTATTATTTTACAATATTTCATATTAAACTATATTATGTATTGTAAATAAGCTATTTTTGACCCATATGTGCTGACACAATATTTAATTAGAATAAAAATAGATTTAGCATGTTTCATCAAATCTTTAAAAATTATTTCTGCAATATTCCATTTACTGACTTAAGTCCTTTTACCCTAACGCTAGAAATATAGTGAAAGCATCCGTCAGGAAGCCCTTTTCCAAGCAAATGAAGGAATCGTAATCAATGGAGAGGTTGTAAATAATATTCGATACGCAGACGACACTGTACTAGTTGCAAGAACAGTAGAAGAATTACAACGATTACTTACAAACATAAATATTGCTTGCAACAATTATGGCATAAACATTAATATCAAAAAAACCAAGTATATGGTCTTCAGTAAAATCATGACACAACCAGCACATATTAGTATAAACGGCATTCAAATTGAAAAAGTATCAAGTTATAAATACTTGGGAACTTTAATAAACGAAACTGGAGACCAAAACAATGAAATAAAAAGAGTATCGAAATTGCCAGTGCCACCTTCATAAAGATGAGAAAATTCTTCTGCAACAGAGATATAAGCATCCCTCTACGATTAAGAATGCTAAGTGGCTACGTATTTAACACGCTATTATACGGTGTAGAGGTCTGGACTCTCAAACAGAACAAGATAAAAAATATTGAAAGTTTCGAGATGTGGTGCTACCGTCGAATGCTGAAGATAAGTTGGGTTGAAAGAATCACAAATCTTGAAGTAATACGAAGGATAGGAAGAGACCCAGAAATTTTATTAACGATAAAACGAAGAAAACTCGAGTATTTGGGTCACCTGATGAGAGGTCATAAATACGCATTACTTCAAAATATAATGCAAGGAAAAATAGAAGGAAAACGGAATCCAGGCCGTAGAAGAATGTCGTGGATGCGGAATTTGAGAGAGTGGTTTGGCTGCACCACTAATGAACTTTTTAGGTCAGCTGTAAACAAAGTCAGGGTAGCCTTGATGATTTCCAATCTCCGATAGGAGTGGCACAAGAAGAAGAAGAGATACAGGATGCAGCCAGAAAGCAGTTTATTAGCGAAAAGTCTTGGATTTAAAATATTGTTTATTATATTTTTAATTTCAATTATTCTAATTGTTTAAAAAGTAGTAAACTTTGTATCTGGGGCTTTTCGTTGTTTTCCTCGTATTATAAGTTTTTAGTTTGTGAAAACTGTCATTATAGATAGCAGTGCGTGAAGGGCTTAAAGTAATGCATATGCAATAACAAAATCTTCTTGTGAATTGCTACTCAAAGTCATTACTTCAAAAACTATCGTACAACACGTGTCTACAAACCTACTTTAGGCCCGGCGCAAATTGAACCTAAGCGAGACACAACCTGCACCGGCGGACTGCGTAGACCGTTCTGTCCTACTATCAGTTCATGAGTTCGCAGGTCTAGCTTGGGAAGGTTTGTCATCGGCGTACAGTTTTCTTGTATCGTGGGACGCGTGACTCAATTCTCAGTTGTGTTTTTGTTTGCGAGATGGACGTTGAAAAGCTGATAGAACTCGTTCGAAATTATCTCATCGTATATGATACCAGCCACGATGATTATATGAGGACGAAATTAAAAGACGAGGTATGGAAGAAGATAGGAAACGAACTGAATACGAATGGTAAATACAATTTACTGTGATAAATAAAAATATTAGTACATATATAATCAAACCCCAACACCGCTTTGTCATTAAAATTCTGCTAACTTTATTACGTACTCGTAGACAAAATAAACGGCGATACCAGATATGCCTTTACAAGAACACATTTTATTAGAAAAAAAAGTTACTTAACGACGTTCTACACCTTCGGCAAAGAATTAAGGATTTGCATGAAATTTTAGTATGTTATCTCTCTCTCTCTCTCGTTCCATCCCTCCTTGTGGAGTATTGGGCGCTTATGCGTTTCTTGGCCAAAAGTGTAAGATTGCTGTCTGGCCGGGACAGCGCATCTTCTTTTGTTTTTATTCTCTGGATAAATTGTCAACTAATTCCCTCCACTCTCTTCTATCTTTTGCTCTCTTTTTGACTTCGCCCCATCTTAGTCCAATTTTTCCGTGTTCTCTCGTTGTTGTTCTTTTCCAGCTGTTGTCTGGTCTGCCCCTCTTTCTTTTCCCCTCTGGTTGGTATTCAAGTGCTTGTCTTGCTATGCTGTTTTGGTCTTTCCTTAAAGTGTGGCCGATCCATTTCCATTTTTTTTCCTTGACTGATACGTTAGTTTGCTTTGTCCTTCCCATAGTTCTGTATTAGTTATTTTGTTTGGCCAGTATATTTTCAGGATTTTTCTTAGAGATTTGTTTACAAATGTTTGTAGTTTTTTAGTTGTATTTTCGTCCTGTTTCCATGTTTCTGTTCCATATAGCAGTATACTTTTAATGCAACTGTTAATAGCCCAGTAAATGAACGGGAAATTCGGCGATACCGTGTAATTTTCAGGGGCAACTCCGAATTGCATGAAAATTTGGATTTAGGTTCTACTTACCCTCCACTTCAAAGTTGAAATTGTGCCGTTGGTTGCTTTTACTCGGGGGGGGGGGGGGGATGACAGTCACCCCTTCTCGGGGGTGAAAAAACATACGTTCAAGATAATACAGGAAATGGATAAATTGACTGATTTTAAGCAACTTTTGTTCTATAGAGTTTTTACGTAAGTCAATACTTTTCGAGATATTTGCCATTGAAAATGTTGATTTTTCAATAAAAAAAACTACGTTTTCAGACGGTTTTTCGCAAATAACTCAAAAAGTAAATATTTTATCGAAAAAAATATTATTAGCAAAAATGTAGCTTATAAAAAGCCCAAAAAAATGGGGTATCAGTAAAGTCTAACAATCAAATAAAAACAAAGTTGTAGCTCATGAAAAATACGTTCTTATTCGTCTAATTTAAAATCGAATATTTCAAGGTGAAATCGCCGAAAAATTAAGCACTTTTCGGGAAAACCCCATTTAAACTTTTTTAAAGTGTTTATAAAAAGCTTTGTTTTAATTGTTAACAAAAGTTTTAGCATTAAAAATAAGCGAGTTACGCTCAAAATAAAGTTGGCCCTCTTTTTTTTTGTAAAAAATCATGAAAATCTCGCCGTGTTTAGCTCCCCAAATGAAATTAATCGCTACCGCTTTACAAACAATTTACTTACCTATCTATTTTTTATATGATCTATCAGTCTCACCGGTTTAAAGTGTTTATTTTTGAAAGGGTTATAATTGAGAAAGCTTGAATGGGTCACTAATCACGAGTGTATGCAAATTTTGAAGAGCCATATCTTAACCAATTTTTGTCTTACGGAGAAACAAAATGAAACTAGCATATTTATAATAGCAAAACCTACATTTTTTTAATCTTTAAGATTTTTCTTATCACTAACACATTTAAGTTATTTTGAAAAAATGAAATTTTTCAAAAATTTTTAGAAAATTTTTTTTTACTATAAAACCAAATGTTTTCAAAAATAAGCACTCCAAACCAATCAAACTTACATATCATATAAACAATACACATACAGTTAAAATAGATGGTAAAGCCAAACGATTAATTTCATTTAAGGTGCTAAATAGAGGGAGGTTTTCACATTCTTTTTTACCAAAAAAAAGGGGCCAACTTTTTTTTTCAGTGTAACTCGTTTATTTTTGATGCTGTAAACTTTTGTAAAAAACAAATAATAAGCTTTTTTCGATACTTTAAAAATGTTAATAATATTTTCCCGAAAAATGCTTCTTTCTTCGGTGATTTCGCGTTGAATTACTCGATTTGGAATTAGACGAATAAGAACTTATTTTTCATGAGCTACAACTTTGTTTCTACTCAATTTGTAGACTTTATTGGTGCACCATTTTTTTCGATAAAATATTTACTTTTTGAGTTATTTGGGAAAAACAGTCTGAAAACGTAGTTTTTTTGTCGAAAAATCAACATTTTAAATCGCGAATAACTCGAAAAGTATTGACTTACGTAAAAATTTTTATAGAACAAAAGGTGCTTAAAATAAGTCAATTTATCCATTTCCGGCATTATTTTAAACAGGCGTTTTTCACCCCCCGAGAAGGGGTAAATGTCACCCCCCGAGTAAAAGCAACCAACGGCACAAATTCAGCTTTGAAGTGGAGGGTAAGTAGAATCTAAATCCAAATTTTCATGCAATTCGGAGTTGCCCCTGGAAATTACACTCCAAAACGGTCATTTATTGATTTTAATTTTTGTTGTTTCCGATATTTCGTTTGTTTGCCAAATTCTATTTAAAGCGTTGAATGCGTGTTGCGCCTTTGTTATTCTCGTCTGTATATCCTTTTTACACCTCCCGCTCCTTTCCATGACAGATCCCAGATATGTGAACTTGTCTACCTCTTCTACTTCTTTACCGTTTATCATTATTTTATTATTTGGATGGTTATTATTTTTTAAAAGTTTAGTTTTTTCTGTGTTTATTCGAAGTCCGATCGTGTCGGAGTACTGTGCCAATTTGTCAATTTTTGCTTGCATATGATTTCGGTCTTCAGTTATCAGACAGATGTCATCTGCAAATTCGAGATCTTCTAACTGTTTGAAAAGGTTCCACCTGATGCCTGTTCGATCGTCGATTACTTTTCTTATTACCCAATCTATCATAATAAGAAATATGGTAGGGGATAGTACACAACCCTGTTTGACTCCACTTACTATGGATATTTCTTCTGTTACTTCACCTGAATGTTCTAGTTTGGCTTTGTATCCTTCGTAGAAGAGTTAATAAAGTTTATGATTTTTTGTGGTATCCCATATAATCTAAGGATTTTCCTTATCTGTGCCCTATTTACACGGTCAAAGGCCTTTTCGAAGTCGATAAAACTCACATCTATATCTTTATTCCATTCATTTGTTTGTTCCAAGATAATTCTAAGGGTGTAAATGTGATCAATAGTGGAATGGTTGGAACGGAAGCCTGCTTGGTTGTTTCTCAGTTTTTTATCTAGTTCCGGCTTCAATCTTTCCAAAATGATTTTGGTCAGCACTTTGGATGTGGCACTTAGTAGTGTTATTGCACGCCAATTGTTGCATTTGCTCAGGTCTCCTTTTTTGGGTATTTTTATAATCAATCCCTCTTTCCACCTTTGGCAATTCTTCGTCCGTCCATATTTTATTCAAAAGTGTATGTAGCATCTCTACTGACTGCTCGGTGTCTGATTTTATTATGTCAATGGGTATATTGTCGATTCCTGCGGCTTTGCCATTTTTTAGTAGTTTTAGAGTGTTTCCAATTTCTTCCATTGTAATTTCTCCAATATTCACTTCTAGCTCTGGTGATTCTACTTCATCTTCTATGATTTGAGTTATTTCATGCTTAGCATATATCTCTTCGAAGTATTCCTTCCATCTTTGTATTATTTCTTTCTCATTTTTTATTCTATTTCCTTGTTTATCCTTTACTTCTCGTATATTTTGTTGTGCTTTTCCTGTTAAGTTTCGTATGATTGTATATTGTGTTCGTAAGTCGTTTTCTTTCGCTGTTTCTTCTGATATATTTAGCATCTCATTTATATAGTTTCTTTTATCTTTTCTGGCTTGTTTTTTTACTTCTGCGTTTTTTGCCTTGTATTTTCTTTCAAGTGCCCTCTCTTCTTCCGATCCTTCCTTTTGTAGAATTTCTTCTTTGATTTCTTTAAAATATTTCCATGTTTCTTCGACTGACTCTCCAGTTTGTTGTGATACTGTTTGGTTAATTGCCAGTTTCTCACTGAATTTATTTCTTATACATTCTTGTTTTAGGGCATCAACGTTGTACTTGTTCCTTCTGCTGATTTTTTGGTTTTTATCCCTGGCTAATTTCATTTTTAGTCTCGCTTTGATTAGCATGTGGTCTGATCCCACATCAGCACCTCTTAAGCTCCTGACATCTTCCATCCAGCTTCTCCATTTATATTCATCAGTCATCATTTAAAGCATACGAAATAAGTCGGAAATTGAAATTTAGTGGAGAGATAATTTATCAAGAGACCTGAAATCTATGGGCGTGGAGAACTGGATGGAGATTGGTCAACACAGAGAAGAGTGGAGGCATGTTGTGTCGAGTTGGCTAAAACCACTTCGTGGGTTCGACTCAAGAACATGCCGTAGCAGTTTTTTAGCCGTAGTTTTTTTTTACTTTTGGTTGGATAATTTCTTTTCTTTGATTCACTCATCATTTCTGACATTCAGATCTTTAGAGTTTAATCGACAGTCACGCTAAAATTTTGTCAAAACTGTCGAAAGTTCAAGTAACATTAGATGAACGCTAGAGAAACTAATGTAAACTAGCATGCCTTAATCTCCACAATCTCTAAAGCTAAAAGATAACCAAAAATAAACCAAAATACTGAATGATCATTAGAATGAACTCGTATCATTGTATATCTTATTTTATTGGCATATCTACAAATATTAACCGCACTTGAACATTTTGACAACATGAAAATAAATATTACCTTACCTGAATTGCACCGGTTGACAATATTCCTTCCTATACTTTTTCCAATCTTCCCTCTGGCTACTTTTCTGCATTTTTTCAGTATCACAACAGTCTTGTTCGTAGACTAGAGAGGGGTCTGGTATCTGGAACCGTTCAATTAACAGATCTAGTAGTTCCGTGGGTGAACAGAAGCTCCTGTACGTCGTCAGAAAAGTCCTGACGAATTTTGGATCAGCATAAATATGGTAAGTCAGTCTTTCAACGAGTTTATATATAGTTGCGCCCTAAAAGTGAATTTTATTAAATAAGTTACGAAAAAATATTTATTGGATATAAAAGATTTTTATTGGTAACCTAAATTTAAAATGTTTTCAATTGAATTTTATCTTGTTTTTATTCAGTAAGTAATATATACATACATTGTTGATGTTGTTATTAAATTATTTTTTAATGTTGATGTATGTTTTAGTCAACAAGGTTCGGAAACTGCTTTCTTGACTAATGTCTAATTTAAGTATTATAATGTATTATGTGTATATGGGATTGCGCCACAATTATTGGTGTAATGAAATTACATTTTTAAGTAACTAATGTTATTTTGACCTAACTAATGACGTTTCGATTTCCACTCAGGAAATTGTTCTCAAAAAATGATTATTCTAAAAATTCTGGGAAAATTGTATAACCTAGATTTATTAGGTTACCATAAGGAGCAAACGACTGTCAATATAAATAATGATGAAGTGGACAGTGAAAAGGACAAGAAAACCTTTACACTGTGAAGCTTGAAGATGTCAGTCAGAGAAGAGGAGAAACAAAAGCTCGTTGTTCTACTAATCCATATATTTTACAGGAAACGTTTCGTTTTGTGTTTACAAAACATCATCAGTCCAATATCTGTTAGAACAGCTGCCTTTAGAAGGAAATCAATTTAATTAATAATAGATTGCTTATTCCAAATCAGCAATCCATGAGAAGTTATTGAAGTAGATAATAAAAAGAAATTTTTGAAACTTACATGTGAAGTATTCATTCTAGATGGTAAGGGCAACAGATCCAGAAAAAATGGTCCTCCAATTAACCATTTTCTCCTCCAGGATTAATTGGAGGACCATTTTTTCTGGATCTGTTGCCTTTACCATCTAGAATGAATACTTCACATGTAAGTTTCAAAAATTTTCTTTTTATAATCTACTTCAATAACCACCCATGGGTTGCTGATTTGCAATAAGCAATCTATTATTAGTTAAATTGATTTCCTTCTAACGGCAGCTGTTCTTACAGATAATGGACTGATGATGTTTTGTAAACACGAAACGAAACGTTTCCTGTAAAATATATGGATTAGTAGAACAAAGAGCTTTTCTTTCTCCTCTTCTCTGACTGACATCTTCAAGCTTCACAGTGTAAAGGCTTTCTTGTCCTTTTCACTGTCCATTTCATCATTATTTATTATGTTATGTATGTCTTTTCAAGAATTCACATACTTCGCCTAGATCAGTGGTCGGCAAACTGCGGCTCCAGAGCCGCATGTGGCTCTTTGGCTTCTTAAGTGAAGCACACATATTCACTGAAAGAGCAATAATATTTTTTGATTAAAACAGTGTAGGAATGGCAGGGAAAAATACATCTTATTTTAATAAATTAGCATTTGAAAACGTTTGTCAAAAATCCTCTAAATAACAGAGTCGAAATTTCCTCATTTTGAAACTGACACTGGTAGCTTAGAAATACAATTGCTAGATTTAAAAAAAACAAGGAGATATGGCGCTCTAAATTCGAATATCTTTGTATTGAATTGGAAACATTGTAGAAGAGAAAATGTGCTCTCAGTTCACAACACATGACCTGGAGGATTTCCAACGCTGGGAATAGTATTTCCTACTTTTGTTATCAGCTAAAAAAGATCGTGTTTGTTGTTCTTTTCCTTTTCGATTCTACATATACAGGGTGTCCAGAAATTCTACCGACAAACGAAGACAAGAGATTCCTCAGATAATTTTAAGATATTTTAACCCAAATCACCTAGTCCGAAAATGCTTCCTAAGGCGGCCGCACATCAAAGAAACATGAAACGTAAAACATGAAACATAAAACGTGAATCACGTTTTATGAAAATAAAACAATGCTAAACAAATAGAAGTCCGCATAGCAGTGAAACGAGTGTGATTGATGCGTGTGAAACATTTTTATCTTCGGAAGGCGCACACCAAAGAAACATGAAACGTGAATCACGTTTCATGTAAATAAAACACTGCTAAATAAATAGACGTCCGCATATCTATGAAACGAGTGTGATTCATGCCCATAAAACATTTTTATCTTCTTGAAACGTGTTTCATGAAATAGGACGTGTTCTATTTTTCGATATCAGTTTCACTGTTTTGAATAATTATACGTGCGTAAAATGAATGTCGACCAACAATTTAATATTGTATTGGTTTCTGTGGTGGAGCAGAACGAAGAGTTGTACAATTATAACCTGGAGTGGTACTCGAATAGACAGTAACAAGAAAATAATATCGTTTTTTTTAAACCAGGACCCACAATAAAACAATGTAAATGTTTGAATACTCATTATATAAAATGATTGAAATTTAGCAAGATGATTATTAAATTCGTTTGTATCCAAATATTATGTACTATGGTTATGATTTTTGGACAGTAATAAAAGAGTTGCCACAACAGCAACGACCTCGTCATCATCACTTTCCATTATTTACTATACAAATTTTACTTTGTGTTTATTTGATTAGTATATTAGTGTAGGACTTCGCAAACTCGACACAAGTCCGGTTTTTTTTCTGGTATATCAGGGGGTGCTTATTATGAGACTAACTTTTTCTTAAAAGATTTGCCCCGGAACACCCATTTTCATTCCTTTAAAGGGGGGTAGGGAAAAATCCTACTCCATCAGTCTGGTTTTTTATAATATATACTATTCCTGGTAATAAGTTTGGCGAGCATGTTTTTATGATTTTCTCATTACCTATATATTTTTTTGAAACAACGCTTATGCAGAATTAAAGACCACTATTTGCTCTACAAATAAGGTCCCATGCATTTTCTTCGTATAAGGAAACGCTACGGCACAGTGGCGCCGCAAACCTCAGAAATGCTTTGGCGTTTTTGTTTTTTTTTTTCGTCACCTATTTATTTTATTAATAAAATACTTATGACAAATAAAAGAACACACTGTCTGCTACATATTATGACTTATACATATTTTATTTTCTTTGCACCTTAAAGCCACAGTGGTGGCCCAGAGTCAGTTTTTGCATATTTTCTTTATCCATTTTGCTTTTTTTTGGTGGTTTCGGGGAAAATATGGGGGTGAATTATCCAAATTTGTAAATAATACTTGTACATGGGTAATCGCTGAAAGTTTTTTTACGCTGGCGTAAGCGGTTCAGATGGTATATATTATAAAAAGGGGACTTTTAAAATTTAACACCCTGTAATTAAAAAATGGACAATTGCCCTTAAATGAAACCTATACCAACAAATCAGACATTTATTTGTGATTAATTGCCGCCGGGTTGCTTGTTTTTTTTTTAAATATTTTTTAAAAACATCTTTAGGGGTCAAGTCACAAGTATCTACTTTTGAGACAATCAAGTTTACACACTGTTTACATTCAACAAACAATCATTTTATATAAAATAAAGATTCTACCTACCAACCAGGAGTATTTGTCAAAAAGTGTTGTATTTTTTAAAAATGTATCTTGTTAATTTGTTTAGAAAAAATAATAATTTTTTGCACTCATTTTGTCAAGATTTGTCACTTGACCCCTTTCTGAAATAAACGATTCAATTATAGGAATTACAGTCCTCTTCATATTTCTATTAAGGAATTTTTTGCAATAACGTACAGGAAGGGCTACGTTTCGCAAAAACCACAAACTACCCCCTTTAAAGGGATGAAAATGGGTGTTCCGGGGCGAAATCTTTTAAGAAAAAGTTAGTCTCATTAAAAGCACCCCTTGATATACTAGAAAAATAAATAAAATCGGACTTATTTGCGAAGTTCAACCTCTGTTTCCTACACTATATAACATGAAAAGGTTTCGTTCTTCACAATTTATTTGTTTCATGTTTCACGTTTTATGTTTCACGTTTCTTTGATATTAAAAAGCAATTAAAGAGCGGCGCCGACAGCAATGACCACGTCACTATCCATTGCCGACTATACAAATTTTATTTTTGTTTCATCGATTTGCATAGCATATCACATGAAACGGTTACTTTTTTTACAATTTATTTGTTTCATCTTTCACGTTTAATGTTTCACGTTCCATGTTTCTTTGATGTCTGCCTAAGGCAGGCCGCACATCAAAGAAACATGAAACGTAAATTACGTTTCATGGAAATAAACCACTGCTAAACAAATATATGTCCGGCCAATTATGAAACTCTCCGAAAATAAAAATGTGTCATGAGCATGAATCACACTCGTTTCATTGGTAGGCGGACTTTGAGATTTGTTTAGCAGTGTTTTCTTTTCATGAAACATGTTTTTCGTTTCATGTTTCTTTGGTGTGCGGCTTGGCTAAGGCAAGCCGCACACCAAAGAAACATGAAACGAAAAACATGTTTCATGAAACTAAAAAACTGCTAAACAAATCTCAAAATCCGCCTACCAATGAAACGAGTGTGATTCATGCTCATGACACATTTTTATTTTCGGAGAGTTTCATAAATGGCCGGACGTATATTTGTTTAGCAGTGTTTTATTTCCATGAAACGTAATTTACGTTTCATGTTTCTTTGATGTGCGGCCTGCCTAAGGGAGGTAGAGCTCTTTGAAGATGGCGTCTTGTAATTAGTTTTTCTTAAATAACTCCAGAACGCTTCTATTGAGAAAAACGAAAATTGGTACAGATATTTATCTTCCAGAGATAAATCGACTCCATGCATTGCGAATTTCTAGTACCGGTCATAGGAGTCCGTTTTGGGTAGAGCAACAATTATTTTATCGCATAACTTTTTTATCTTTAATTTTTAAGCATTTTTGACTCTGGATTATTAAATTGTGAGGTATTCTACAACTAAAAGGTACTCTTGTTTTAGGTCGATAAGATACACCGTTTTCTAGAAAAATCGATTTGAAAATTTTTATTTTTTTGAATGTCCAAAAAAGATTAAAAAAAAACTATTTAGAAATCCGAAAACTGGTACGTTTATTTATATTTCATAGATGAATCGATTTCATTAATTGCGAATGTTTAGTACGGGTCATATGCGTCCGTTTTGGGTAGGTTAACGGTTATTTTATCGCATAACATTTTTGTCATTAATTTTTATTCAAATTCAAAAAACGAAAAATTTCAAATCGATTTTTCTAGAAAACCGTGTGCCCTACCGACTTAAACCAAGAGTATCTTTTAGTACTAGAATACCTCACAATTTAATATTCCAGTGTCAAAAATTCTTAAAAGTTAAAGATAAAAAAGTTAAGTGATAAAATAACCGTTGCCCTACCCAAAACGGACGCCTATGATCGGTACTAGAAATTGGCAATGGATGGAATCGATTTATCTCTTGAAGATAAATACACGTACCGATTTTCGTGTTTCTAAATTAAAGCGTTCTGGAGGTATTTAAGAAAAACTAATTACAAGACGCCATCTTCAAAGAGCTCTAGCTCCCTTAGGAAGCATTTTCGGACTGGGTGAATTGAGTTGAAATATCTTAAAATTATCTGAGAAATCTCCTGTTTTCGTTTGTCGGTAGAGTTTCTGGACACCCTGTATGTATATTCGAACAATCTTTTTTAAGCATGAACATTATCAAGAGTAAACTGAGAAGCCGTTATACCGATAAGAATTTGGAATTGTGCCTAATATTAAAAACAACAACATACAAACCTAATTTACTCAAACTTTCCATGGAGATGCTAGCACATTGCTCCGCATTAATAAATATTTATTAAGTATGAAATTCTTATACCGAATATACAAAAAAGGAAATAGACAAGGCGAAATCGGCGGGTTCGAAGGGAAAAATATTCCCATGAGATTTTTTTGCATAATCACATTCGTGAGATATCCCAGAATAAGGTTCAAGAAGTCGCCCAAGTGAAAAGTGGGCCAATTTTTTTTTAACAATTTTTTTTAATCAAATTGCAAGAATTAATATTTTTTGCCCGAACAATTTTTTCTTTAATTTTTTGGACCATTCTGGACAAAAAAGATCTCTTTTAATTTTTCTCTAAAGTTGATCGTTTTCGACTTATAAGCAATTTAAAATTGAAAAAAACGAAAAATGGCGATTTTCAAGGCTTAATAATTCGGTTAGAAGTTATTATTATGAAAGTCAATATATGACTAAATTAAAGTTTAAAGCCCCCCCTACAAGATCCTGAAGAAATTTTTGTCATTATTTTATTACCAAGCCGTTATTTTTAAGTAATAATAATAAGCACCATGCACGTCTGCGGCCGCTGTAAATTCTGAGTGCGAGAGAGAAGCCATTCCAGCAGTCCAATTGTGCATCTTACTCGCACTCACATTTACAGCGGCGTTAATACGATCTAACAGCTCATTGTTATTAATTAAAAATAACAGGTTAGTAGTAAATTAATGATACAGATTTCTTCAGGATCATGTAGCGGCGACTTTAAACTTTGATTTAGTCACTTTCTGACTTTCATAATAATAATTTTTAACCGAGTTATTAAGTCTTAAAAATGGCCCTTTTCGCGTTTTTCAAATTTTAAATTGCTTATAACTCGAAAAAGATCAACTTCAGAGAAAAATTATAATAGAGCTTTTTTGTCCAGAACGGTCCAAAAAACCTAAAAAAAATAGTCCGGGCCAAAAATATTGATTTTTGCAATTTGATTAAAAAAAAATTGTTAAAAAAAAATTGGCACACTTTTCACGTGGGCGACTTCTTGAACCTTATTCTGGAATGTCTCACGAATGTGATTATGCAAAAACATCTCATGGGAATATTTTTCCCAACGAACCCGCCGTTTCCGCCTTGTCTAAAAACAGTTGTTAACCACAATAAAAACAGCCAAAATCGAATAACTCGGTAACATAATGAGGAACAGTGAAAGATATAGACTGCTGCAACTAATCTTGGAGGAAAAAGAGGAAGGAAAACGGGGACCAGTAAGGAGGGAGATTTCCTGGCTAAAAAATCTACGTAAGTAATTCAACACAATAATCACAAATCTTTTCAAAGCAACAGTGTGCAAAATACAGATGGCCAAGATGGTTGCCAACATCCGAAAGGGTAGGCAGTACAAGAAGAAGTGTAATAAAAGTTTACTAAACAAGCAGATTTGGCTCCTAACTTTTTTTTTTAATTTTTGTAATGTTCATATTTGGCTCTTTGTCATGATTTTTTTCTTTGACTTCCTTTACTCCGCTATTGTTGTTATACGTTCCTGTTGTTGACTTCTTCTTGAATTGTCAACCAAAATCAGCTGCATTTTGTTGATGGGTTTGTTACACATTTTTCGTCATTAACCCATTAAGCGCCATTGATGCGAAAACGCAACATTTTGAAAGGAATTTTTTTTGATAACTAAGTATTATTTTCTTAGAAAAATTTTTATGTGATTTAATTCTTAAAGGTTTAATGGTATTGAAATATATTTTATAGAACAAATATATTTAATTGTTTATAATTTATAAAAGACTTACTTTAGCAATTTGTTACTTCGTCCGTCATGAGTATACAGTAAAACCTGCCATATCCGGATCAATGTGGCGACAGACCGATCCGAATATCAAGACCACTTCTTTTATAGTCTCTGAAACGTTTTCTCCTTCATACATTCCAATAATCAACGCCGTCAATATCTTTCGTCGATAGACACAGATAGGCTGACAAAGAGATGTCACATTTGGGGGCAAAAAAATACTTTATTTCGCCATCTTTTAGTTCTTTTGGGTCGGGATAAGAGAGTGCGTTGTCCAACAGCAGGACTGCCTTTCTCGATAAATTTCGGTAGATGCGGATGGCAGAACCGTCCGGATATGGGGAGGTCCGGATATGACAGGTCCGGATGTGGCAGGTTGTACTGTATAATCTTCTTGTAAAATTTTGTCTTTGCTTTTAATATAATGGTTTACATGATTTTTATAAAGTAGGTATAAACTACATATTTAGCAATAACCAAACAAAAAAATTTACTATTTTTATCAAAAAAAAAGTTACATGCATTCAAACTTAATGTTGCGTTTTCGCATCAATGGCGGAATCTGTTAAGAAATTAATGAAATACACTTTTATGTATTATGAGATTTATTTGAAAATTATAAGTACAAAAGTAGTAAAACTAAATAAAATATTTCTAAAAAACTATAAAACTTAATATTCCAATTTATGGAAGCTGTCAAAACATGCAGAGTGTAAATGTACATTGCACTTTTGACACATATGATAGTTTGTCTTTTACATTGTCTACATCTTCTTGACTTTTCAGGGTACCGTATTACGATGAATGTGGTTCACTTTGTTAGTTCTCATTTCTTGCAGTAATTCTGAATTTGTTGGCCTTCCTCGTCCTTTGGATTTAGAAGTTGATGTGAGGTGCAGATCCTGGGATCGGTATCTATGCAGCTGAGCCAGGTGAGGGAGTTGCCTTTTAAGGCCATCGGTACATAATTCGCAAATATTTTACGGCTATCCCTACTTTTTCTGTCTTTACACGGCAAATTACGTGTAGTAAAATTCACACTGGTATGGATATGTAAACATTACTAGAACGTCATTCTACTTGACAATGTCATGATTAACTTTAAAGAGATGGCTTTTGAACGTTCTTGTATAACTGTTATTTGTATAATTGCAAATTATTAATTCAGTTAATAAATGTGATAATTTTTTCACTAACTGTGTATTCAGTGATTGTAATAATTTATATGTACAACAAAAACTAATACTCAATCGAGAAAAGAGGAAAAGAGTTACAAGTGATTTTTTAATAATATATTGTTACTATGGAACGCTTACAATTTTGAACATCTTTAACAACAAAATACTTGGATCACAGAATACATTATCCTGATGTATTCTCTGCTTGGATCTTCCACAAATAATACACAATAAATAACTGTTTATTAAGTTCACGTCTTAAATCAATTATTTATCAAATACACTATATATCAACATTATTTAATCAACAACTCAAATATTTAAAATTGTCACTGTCTGACTGACAATATGCTGACAATATTCTTTTCGACTGAGTGCGTTGTAAGACAAAGATAGATTTGGAAAATATTACCACGGACATTGTGTTCATTTTTTTCGAATCCTGAAAAAACCAATAAATATTTTTGAAAAATTTAAGCGCGGAATGAAAGACTAAATTATTACCGAGGGCCGAAAGTCCCTTAGAATAAATAAAAAGTTTATTTTGAATGAGATATTTGAAATTAAAAATCACCCTAATTTTCTCTTAGTTTTTCACCCCTGCAACTTATTAAAATAAACATTATAGAAGTTATCAGGGACTTTCGGCCCTCGCTAATAACGTAATCTTTCATTCTACGTTTAAATTTTTCAAAAATACTTATTAGTTTTCCCAGGATTCGAAAAAAATGAATCCCCATTTGAATAGCATTGCAGCCGAAAATACGTACCCATCCCATTAAGAGTAAACAGTAGCGATCAACAGGTAGCAACAAAATATAACGTCGGGAGATAGTATCATAAACTTTGTCAACAGTGGTAATCTTTGACATTATCTAAGATTAATATTTTGACAATATCATAGTCGCGCTAAATGGAAGTAGTAGAAAACGATTTTATTATTAATAAATAGATATTTAGAAAAATAAACCAAAATGGGTGAAAATTTTATGTTAAGATAGGTATTTAGAAAGGTATTTGCATGAAATATCTAATAATAAAACAATAATAAATAATCATTTTTTGTTTTGAAGCGAAACAAAGGACATCGCACACATCTTATGGAAAATATAATGTCACTCAAATTCAATAAAATTTATACGAATAGATTCGTTTTAAATTAACGGTCAATTCTTATCAGTAAGCCAACTCTTAATTATGATTAATTACGGCGCAAATTGCAATTAAAGTTTATCGAAATCACATTTTTGGAGTCTATAAACGTGTCAGTTATAATCACTATTGTTCTGGGTGCTATTCAAAACAGCTTAAACTATTATAATAAGATGCTTAATAGCCCGAGAAGATTTATGAAGTTACCGATAATTTGGGTATTTTAAAATATTTTTTCTCTCTCTAACTTATGTACATACCCATTTGATTTTAGATTGATTTATATCAATTTCTGCTCTTATTATTGAAAATTAAGAGTTGGCGCAATGATAAGATTTGACCGTTAATTTGAAACGAATCTATTCATATAAATTTTATTGAATTTGAGTGACATTATATGTTCCATAAGATGTGTGCGATAAGATATTTAGAAAAGTACTTGCATGAAATATCTAATAATAAAACAATAATAAATAATCATTTTTTGTTGTGAAGCGAAACAAATTTCGATTTTCGCATAATTTTGGCACGGTTTTTAATGGACTTTTTCTTGGAAGGTTTCACTTTATTTTTTGTTTGATTTACTTTTTCCATTTTGTTAAACTATTGATAAAATTTTTAGAATAAAAAATCCTCCTAAAACTTTATATACTCGCATTAGAATTCGAAATATTTTTACGTAAAATATACTTACCTACCTACATATAACTAAAACTCACAATTAACAACAATATATTCTTTCAAAGAGGCCAACAACTTATACAACAACAACAAATATATAATAAATTAACTATCAATAAACACTACTTTCCTATGAAACAACAAAAACGAATTCTTAAATTAACACACTACTGCACTGAACAGATATCGATAAAGATGACAGAACAGATTAGAGAAAATCTGACGCAGGTTTGTCAAAATGACAGTGATAATTTCTCTATGTTGCCTAATTAGTTATTTAGTTACAATATGTTCGATTTCTTGTTAGAAATAAAAAAATTTAGTAGTTCCAATATTACACAAAATCTAGGCATGGGATAAAAAAGTTTATTTGAAGAAAGTTTTTTTTCTTCTTAATGGCGGTACAGGCTCCTTTTTTCAATATTTTATTTAGTTATAGAGTAATTTCCACGTACTAACACATTTCTGTAATTGGGCCGCCATTCTTTATTATATTACGAATATGTGTGCCAAATATCTCGACAAAATATTCAAAATTGGAACCGCAATCTTGGAACGCGTTTGTTGCTACCTGTTGATCGCTACTGTAGCCTCTTAAGGCCGGCCATTGGTAATGTTATAAGTATAGCCGATCCCATCACCTTTATAAAGTACACCACTCATAATCTAGAGCACATATGTATACCGAAAAATGCTTAACCTACTAACAATATATGTCGCTAGTTCCAGCCATATTTTTGTTATCCTACCTGTTGTGTATTGTTTATAAAAAAATGTGAAAGTTTTGCTTTTTTCTCAATAAATATAAGAGCGTTTATATCTAAATTACTTAAGTATTTAAATGAATTTCATGATAAAATTCCGTTTAGCACTACAGTAGAAGTAATGGAAGGATATAACGTTAAAAAAATGTGAATTAATAAAGTACTTTTTGCGTGGTGTACTTTGAAAATAAATTTCTGAAATTAATAGAAATTGGCATGTGAAACGTAAATATTCGACATATAATACGAATACAGTATAGGAATCTGTAAGAATCTAAGCTCTGTTAATGTAGCCATTATGTATAAGATGGCGCTACGAAAAATATTATATACATGTGCAAAATTCAGGAGCGGTATGGCCCGTTTGAAACTTTCCTTTGGAAATTTCGGTACTGTATAGAGAGTAATACCGTTTTGAGGGATGCGGGTGGTTCATTATTGCGTACTTGGAATAATATCAGGGCCTCGTAACCGGGCGTGCAACGCGTGCGGTGCACGCGTGCGTAACCCCAATGGGGCGCCAAACCGAAGGATTGGTAAATAAGAAATATTTAAAAAATAAAAAATGAATAACCATTTTCAATTTCGTTGCAAAACGAAAATACAGCCGAACCATATTCCAGTCCAATCAGAGAGTGCTGCAAGCACCTCTACCGGTTTCGAAACTTATTAGTCTCTCATCAGGAGGCACATATGCTGCTCTCCCTGATCCAACCAAAACATACCCCAGCGTGCAGTCCCGAATTGCAACGAACGAAATGGCATAGATGCCCTAGCGGCAACTGCTAGCAAAAGACTAAGTTTTCACTCTAATGGCATATAACATATCCCACCAGAATGAAAACAATGGGAACCTTCTCTGGTTACACCTCCGAGGCTTCTACAATTTGCAAGCCATACGGATGCTGAGACTAAGGAAGATGAGGGAATTCTACAATTTACAATTCACGTCACATCTGCTCAGCGCGGTAAAGTTCCAACGAGACTGGTTCCCTTCATACTCCACACAGAGTAAATGTAAATAAAAAATGAATAACCATTTTCAATTTCGTTGCAAAACGAAAATACAGCCGAACCATATTCCAGTCCAATCAGAGAGTGCTGCAAGCACCTCTACCGGTTTCGAAACTTATTAGTCTCTCATCAGGAGGCACATATGCTGCTCTCCCTGATCCAACCAAAACATACCCCAGCGTGCAGTCCCGAATTGCAACGAACGAAATGGCATAGATGCCCTAGCGGCAACTGCTAGCAAAAGACTAAGTTTTCACTCTAATGGCATATAACATATCCCACCAGAATGAAAACAATGGGAACCTTCTCTGGTTACACCTCCGAGGCTTCTACAATTTGCAAGCCATACGGATGCTGAGACTAAGGAAGATGAGGGAATTCTACAATTTACAATTCACGTCACATCTGCTCAGCGCGGTAAAGTTCCAACGAGACTGGTTCCCTTCATACTCCACACAGAGTAAATGTAAATAAAAAATGAATAACCATTTTCAATTTCGTTGCAAAACGAAAATACAGCCGAACCATATTCCAGTCCAATCAGAGAGTGCTGCAAGCACCTCTACCGGTTTCGAAACTTATTAGTCTCTCATCAGGAGGCACATATGCTGCTCTCCCTGATCCAACCAAAACATACCCCAGCGTGCAGTCCCGAATTGCAACGAACGAAATGGCATAGATGCCCTAGCGGCAACTGCTAGCAAAAGACTAAGTTTTCACTCTAATGGCATATAACATATCCCACCAGAATGAAAACAATGGGAACCTTCTCTGGTTACACCTCCGAGGCTTCTACAATTTGCAAGCCATACGGATGCTGAGACTAAGGAAGATGAGGGAATTCTACAATTTACAATTCACGTCACATCTGCTCAGCGCGGTAAAGTTCCAACGAGACTGGTTCCCTTCATACTCCACACAGAGTAAATGTAAATAAAAAATGAATAACCATTTTCAATTTCGTTGCAAAACGAAAATACAGCCGAACCATATTCCAGTCCAATCAGAGAGTGCTGCAAGCACCTCTACCGGTTTCGAAACTTATTAGTCTCTCATCAGGAGGCACATATGCTGCTCTCCCTGATCCAACCAAAACATACCCCAGCGTGCAGTCCCGAATTGCAACGAACGAAATGGCATAGATGCCCTAGCGGCAACTGCTAGCAAAAGACTAAGTTTTCACTCTAATGGCATATAACATATCCCACCAGAATGAAAACAATGGGAACCTTCTCTGGTTACACCTCCGAGGCTTCTACAATTTGCAAGCCATACGGATGCTGAGACTAAGGAAGATGAGGGAATTCTACAATTTACAATTCACGTCACATCTGCTCAGCGCGGTAAAGTTCCAACGAGACTGGTTCCCTTCATACTCCACACAGAGTAAATGTAAATAAAAAATGAATAACCATTTTCAATTTCGTTGCAAAACGAAAATACAGCCGAACCATATTCCAGTCCAATCAGAGAGTGCTGCAAGCACCTCTACCGGTTTCGAAACTTATTAGTCTCTCATCAGGAGGCACATATGCTGCTCTCCCTGATCCAACCAAAACATACCCCAGCGTGCAGTCCCGAATTGCAACGAACGAAATGGCATAGATGCCCTAGCGGCAACTGCTAGCAAAAGACTAAGTTTTCACTCTAATGGCATATAACATATCCCACCAGAATGAAAACAATGGGAACCTTCTCTGGTTACACCTCCGAGGCTTCTACAATTTGCAAGCCATACGGATGCTGAGACTAAGGAAGATGAGGGAATTCTACAATTTACAATTCACGTCACATCTGCTCAGCGCGGTAAAGTTCCAACGAGACTGGTTCCCTTCATACTCCACACAGAGTAAATGTAAATAAAAAATGAATAACCATTTTCAATTTCGTTGCAAAACGAAAATACAGCCGAACAGCCTCATCTTCCTTAGTCTCAGCATCCGTATGGCTTGCAAATTGTAGAAGCCTCGGAGGTGTAACCAGAGAAGGTTCCCATTGTTTTCATTCTGGTGGGATATGTTATATGCCATTAGAGTGAAAACTTAGTCTTTTGCTAGCAGTTGCCGCTAGGGCATCTATGCCATTTCGTTCGTTGCAATTCGGGACTGCACGCTGGGGTATGTTTTGGTTGGATCAGGGAGAGCAGCATATGTGCCTCCTGATGAGAGACTAATAAGTTTCGAAACCGGTAGAGGTGCTTGCAGCACTCTCTGATTGGACTGGAATATGGTTCGGCTGTATTTTCGTTTTGCAACGAAATTGAAAATGGTTATTCATTTTTTATTTACATTTACTCTGTGTGGAGTATGAAGGGAACCAGTCTCGTTGGAACTTTACCGCGCTGAGCAGATGTGACGTGAATTGTAAATTGTAGAATTCCCTCATCTTCCTTAGTCTCAGCATCCGTATGGCTTGCAAATTGTAGAAGCCTCGGAGGTGTAACCAGAGAAGGTTCCCATTGTTTTCATTCTGGTGGGATATGTTATATGCCATTAGAGTGAAAACTTAGTCTTTTGCTAGCAGTTGCCGCTAGGGCATCTATGCCATTTCGTTCGTTGCAATTCGGGACTGCACGCTGGGGTATGTTTTGGTTGGATCAGGGAGAGCAGCATATGTGCCTCCTGATGAGAGACTAATAAGTTTCGAAACCGGTAGAGGTGCTTGCAGCACTCTCTGATTGGACTGGAATATGGTTCGGCTGTATTTTCGTTTTGCAACGAAATTGAAAATGGTTATTCATTTTTTATTTACATTTACTCTGTGTGGAGTATGAAGGGAACCAGTCTCGTTGGAACTTTACCGCGCTGAGCAGATGTGACGTGAATTGTAAATTGTAGAATTCCCTCATCTTCCTTAGTCTCAGCATCCGTATGGCTTGCAAATTGTAGAAGCCTCGGAGGTGTAACCAGAGAAGGTTCCCATTGTTTTCATTCTGGTGGGATATGTTATATGCCATTAGAGTGAAAACTTAGTCTTTTGCTAGCAGTTGCCGCTAGGGCATCTATGCCATTTCGTTCGTTGCAATTCGGGACTGCACGCTGGGGTATGTTTTGGTTGGATCAGGGAGAGCAGCATATGTGCCTCCTGATGAGAGACTAATAAGTTTCGAAACCGGTAGAGGTGCTTGCAGCACTCTCTGATTGGACTGGAATATGGTTCGGCTGTATTTTCGTTTTGCAACGAAATTGAAAATGGTTATTCATTTTTTATTTACATTTACTCTGTGTGGAGTATGAAGGGAACCAGTCTCGTTGGAACTTTACCGCGCTGAGCAGATGTGACGTGAATTGTAAATTGTAGAATTCCCTCATCTTCCTTAGTCTCAGCATCCGTATGGCTTGCAAATTGTAGAAGCCTCGGAGGTGTAACCAGAGAAGGTTCCCATTGTTTTCATTCTGGTGGGATATGTTATATGCCATTAGAGTGAAAACTTAGTCTTTTGCTAGCAGTTGCCGCTAGGGCATCTATGCCATTTCGTTCGTTGCAATTCGGGACTGCACGCTGGGGTATGTTTTGGTTGGATCAGGGAGAGCAGCATATGTGCCTCCTGATGAGAGACTAATAAGTTTCGAAACCGGTAGAGGTGCTTGCAGCACTCTCTGATTGGACTGGAATATGGTTCGGCTGTATTTTCGTTTTGCAACGAAATTGAAAATGGTTATTCATTTTTTATTTACATTTACTCTGTGTGGAGTATGAAGGGAACCAGTCTCGTTGGAACTTTACCGCGCTGAGCAGATGTGACGTGAATTGTAAATTGTAGAATTCCCTCATCTTCCTTAGTCTCAGCATCCGTATGGCTTGCAAATTGTAGAAGCCTCGGAGGTGTAACCAGAGAAGGTTCCCATTGTTTTCATTCTGGTGGGATATGTTATATGCCATTAGAGTGAAAACTTAGTCTTTTGCTAGCAGTTGCCGCTAGGGCATCTATGCCATTTCGTTCGTTGCAATTCGGGACTGCACGCTGGGGTATGTTTTGGTTGGATCAGGGAGAGCAGCATATGTGCCTCCTGATGAGAGACTAATAAGTTTCGAAACCGGTAGAGGTGCTTGCAGCACTCTCTGATTGGACTGGAATATGGTTCGGCTGTATTTTCGTTTTGCAACGAAATTGAAAATGGTTATTCATTTTTTATTTACATTTACTCTGTGTGGAGTATGAAGGGAACCAGTCTCGTTGGAACTTTACCGCGCTGAGCAGATGTGACGTGAATTGTAAATTGTAGAATTCCCTCATCTTCCTTAGTCTCAGCATCCGTATGGCTTGCAAATTGTAGAAGCCTCGGAGGTGTAACCAGAGAAGGTTCCCATTGTTTTCATTCTGGTGGGATATGTTATATGCCATTAGAGTGAAAACTTAGTCTTTTGCTAGCAGTTGCCGCTAGGGCATCTATGCCATTTCGTTCGTTGCAATTCGGGACTGCACGCTGGGGTATGTTTTGGTTGGATCAGGGAGAGCAGCATATGTGCCTCCTGATGAGAGACTAATAAGTTTCGAAACCGGTAGAGGTGCTTGCAGCACTCTCTGATTGGACTGGAATATGGTTCGGCTGTATTTTCGTTTTGCAACGAAATTGAAAATGGTTATTCATTTTTTATTTACATTTACTCTGTGTGGAGTATGAAGGGAACCAGTCTCGTTGGAACTTTACCGCGCTGAGCAGATGTGACGTGAATTGTAAATTGTAGAATTCCCTCATCTTCCTTAGTCTCAGCATCCGTATGGCTTGCAAATTGTAGAAGCCTCGGAGGTGTAACCAGAGAAGGTTCCCATTGTTTTCATTCTGGTGGGATATGTTATATGCCATTAGAGTGAAAACTTAGTCTTTTGCTAGCAGTTGCCGCTAGGGCATCTATGCCATTTCGTTCGTTGCAATTCGGGACTGCACGCTGGGGTATGTTTTGGTTGGATCAGGGAGAGCAGCATATGTGCCTCCTGATGAGAGACTAATAAGTTTCGAAACCGGTAGAGGTGCTTGCAGCACTCTCTGATTGGACTGGAATATGGTTCGGCTGTATTTTCGTTTCGTTTTGCAACGAAATTGAAAATGGTTATTCATTTTTTATTTACATTTACTCTGTGTGGAGTATGAAGGGAACCAGTCTCGTTGGAACTTTACCGCGCTGAGCAGATGTGACGTGAATTGTAAATTGTAGAATTCCCTCATCTTCCTTAGTCTCAGCATCCGTATGGCTTGCAAATTGTAGAAGCCTCGGAGGTGTAACCAGAGAAGGTTCCCATTGTTTTCATTCTGGTGGGATATGTTATATGCCATTAGAGTGAAAACTTAGTCTTTTGCTAGCAGTTGCCGCTAGGGCATCTATGCCATTTCGTTCGTTGCAATTCGGGACTGCACGCTGGGGTATGTTTTGGTTGGATCAGGGAGAGCAGCATATGTGCCTCCTGATGAGAGACTAATAAGTTTCGAAACCGGTAGAGGTGCTTGCAGCACTCTCTGATTGGACTGGAATATGGTTCGGCTGTATTTTCGTTTTGCAACGAAATTGAAAATGGTTATTCATTTTTTATTTACATTTACTCTGTGTGGAGTATGAAGGGAACCAGTCTCGTTGGAACTTTACCGCGCTGAGCAGATGTGACGTGAATTGTAAATTGTAGAATTCCCTCATCTTCCTTAGTCTCAGCATCCGTATGGCTTGCAAATTGTAGAAGCCTCGGAGGTGTAACCAGAGAAGGTTCCCATTGTTTTCATTCTGGTGGGATATGTTATATGCCATTAGAGTGAAAACTTAGTCTTTTGCTAGCAGTTGCCGCTAGGGCATCTATGCCATTTCGTTCGTTGCAATTCGGGACTGCACGCTGGGGTATGTTTTGGTTGGATCAGGGAGAGCAGCATATGTGCCTCCTGATGAGAGACTAATAAGTTTCGAAACCGGTAGAGGTGCTTGCAGCACTCTCTGATTGGACTGGAATATGGTTCGGCTGTATTTTCGTTTTGCAACGAAATTGAAAATGGTTATTCATTTTTTATTTACATTTACTCTGTGTGGAGTATGAAGGGAACCAGTCTCGTTGGAACTTTACCGCGCTGAGCAGATGTGACGTGAATTGTAAATTGTAGAATTCCCTCATCTTCCTTAGTCTCAGCATCCGTATGGCTTGCAAATTGTAGAAGCCTCGGAGGTGTAACCAGAGAAGGTTCCCATTGTTTTCATTCTGGTGGGATATGTTATATGCCATTAGAGTGAAAACTTAGTCTTTTGCTAGCAGTTGCCGCTAGGGCATCTATGCCATTTCGTTCGTTGCAATTCGGGACTGCACGCTGGGGTATGTTTTGGTTGGATCAGGGAGAGCAGCATATGTGCCTCCTGATGAGAGACTAATAAGTTTCGAAACCGGTAGAGGTGCTTGCAGCACTCTCTGATTGGACTGGAATATGGTTCGGCTGTATTTTCGTTTTGCAACGAAATTGAAAATGGTTATTCATTTTTTATTTACATTTACTCTGTGTGGAGTATGAAGGGAACCAGTCTCGTTGGAACTTTACCGCGCTGAGCAGATGTGACGTGAATTGTAAATTGTAGAATTCCCTCATCTTCCTTAGTCTCAGCATCCGTATGGCTTGCAAATTGTAGAAGCCTCGGAGGTGTAACCAGAGAAGGTTCCCATTGTTTTCATTCTGGTGGGATATGTTATATGCCATTAGAGTGAAAACTTAGTCTTTTGCTAGCAGTTGCCGCTAGGGCATCTATGCCATTTCGTTCGTTGCAATTCGGGACTGCACGCTGGGGTATGTTTTGGTTGGATCAGGGAGAGCAGCATATGTGCCTCCTGATGAGAGACTAATAAGTTTCGAAACCGGTAGAGGTGCTTGCAGCACTCTCTGATTGGACTGGAATATGGTTCGGCTGTATTTTCGTTTTGCAACGAAATTGAAAATGGTTATTCATTTTTTATTTACATTTACTCTGTGTGGAGTATGAAGGGAACCAGTCTCGTTGGAACTTTACCGCGCTGAGCAGATGTGACGTGAATTGTAAATTGTAGAATTCCCTCATCTTCCTTAGTCTCAGCATCCGTATGGCTTGCAAATTGTAGAAGCCTCGGAGGTGTAACCAGAGAAGGTTCCCATTGTTTTCATTCTGGTGGGATATGTTATATGCCATTAGAGTGAAAACTTAGTCTTAAGAAATATTTATTTTAAATGAGATAATCATTTTTTATATACAATTTTATTTATTTCATGAACAGCTAGAGAAATCTCAAAAATCAAATATTGTGTTATTACTGAAAAAATGATTATTATTCCCGTCCTGAAATGTTGAACGTACTCCGTCTAAAATATATTACATTTTATTGTCCCTTCCTAATTTTTTTCTTTGAAGTATGTAGATAGATTGAATTACGCTTGCCATATGAAAATCAAACATCAAATCACACTCCTTGACGACTAGAAACATAAATTAGTACCCATAACGCAACTTAGCAGTTTTACTCCTATAAAGTGAATCTTTTACTCTAATGATAATTACCCTTAAGTAAACACATACTCTATGAATTATGATTATGTATTTAACTTGGGTATTACCTTTTCCCGTAAAATTAATAATGTATTAATAATAATTAAAATTAATAATTAATAAAATTAATATGAAACCATATGGTTGCTAGTTATGCAGACACCCTATATAAAATTTGTTTGAAAACTTTGATATAACAAAATATTATTGTTTATTTACTTGAATGTATATTTTTAATTTAATACACAGGGTGCTTCATTCATGTTGCAAAAAAATTTAAGGGGAAAGACGCAAAATGTCGCCTCTCAAAATTTTCCTGTGTTTTAAATGTGTTCATTTTTTTCGAATACTGAGAAAACTAATAAGTATTTTTAAAAAAATTAAACGCAGAATGAAAGAAAACGTTATTGCCGAGGGCCGACAGTCCCTTAGAATAAATAAAAAGTTTCTTTTGAATTAAATATTTGCAATTCACTAAATTTTCTCTGTTTTCACTAAGTTTTCAGGAGAAGTTTTTTCAGGAGAAGAATAGGAGAAGTTTTAATTGTAGAACAGTTTAAAAATTTGGAACGTCAGATTACGAAAACGCTCCATGTATTTTTTCGAACAGAACTTCCAATTGATTTGTTACTGTTTCATTAAACTCTCATGCAAAAATCATATTGCTATTTATCAAAAATATAATTCCTGCCATTTGACATGTTCTTCGTGTTAAACTTATTAAAATGCCCAGTTGGTGATAATACCAGTCTGATTTTTGCATAAGAGTTTAATGAAATCGTAACAAATCAGTTGGAAGTTCTGTCAGACAAAATACATGGAACGTTTTCGTAGTCTGATGTTCCAAATTTTTAACCTGTTCCACAATTAAAGCTTCGCCTGTTTCAGTGGTCCCGTACATCAAAGTTTGTCCGACTAGACACAGTTAAGTTAAAAATTTTCAGCTTGTTATTAATCAACTTCTTTTTTGTACGCGAGATCCAAGCCTATAATTCAAATTTAACTTATAAATAAGTGATTTTTACTCAGGTCAGCCGTTATGATGAAACATTTTATTTTAGGGAATATAGTATGGTATAGTTAGACCCATACCCAGACATCCAAAGTGAAAGTTATCCTCCAACACCAAATTGTTCTATATGGTCCACATAATGTTCAGAAAAAAGTCACACCATTTTGAGCGTCGGGTTTGGGGGGGAGAGGGGGGAGAAATCGGTAAATTCGTAGTTTTTTACGTTTTTCGTCAATATTTCTAAAACTATGCGATTTAGCATGAACAACCTTCTATACAAAATTGTTCTACATTAAATTTGAAACAAAAAAGGTCCTATGCATAACCCTTCTAAAATGAACGGTTCCAAAGTTACGGAGGTAGTATGTTATAATTGGTCCAAAAAAGGCCTAACCCAGACATCCGAAGTAAAAGTTTTCCTGCAACACCAAATTGTTCTATATGGTCCACATATGAGTGATCGCGTCTAACCTTAATTTATACCGTTTTTTTTTAGTTGTTATATGCATGTTTATCCGATTTTTTTGCCGGTACGGCGAGCTCTATTTCAAAAATCTTCTAGTTTCCTCCAAATAATATTTTTTCTAGATTTTTTGTGATATTCTAAATAAAATAAGTTTCTTGACATTTTTCTCCAAAGTTAATGGTTTTAAAGTTATAAGCGATTTAAATCCGAAAAATTCCAAAACGCATTTTTGGATTTTAAATCGCTTATAACTTTAAAACTGTTAACTTTTGAGAAAAATGTCAAGAAACTTATTTTATTTAAAATGTCCCAAAAAATCTAAAAAAAATATTTTTTGGAGGAAAACTGGAGATTTTTGAAATAGAGCGCGCCGCACCGACAAAAAAATCGGATGGACATGTATATTTAACAATTAAAACACGACGGTTTAAATTAGGGTTAGACACAATCACTCTTTAGAATCTTCAAGCTGAATGTTTAAACTTCAATTTAAGAATCTGGCAACCTCAAAAGTTCTAATTTAAATATGAGTTTTTAGGCCTCGTAAATGAGCATTTTCGCACTTTTCAGATTTTAAATCGCCTATAACTCGAAAACTATCAATTTTTGAAAAAAAATTACAAGATACCTTTCTTGTTTAGAATGACCCACTAAACTTAAAAATATATGTTCCGGGGCAAAAAAACGTGATCTTTTCTATTTGTTTATAAAAATTGTTTAAACAGTTTCTGCCCAAAAATTCCGCCCGGCACCCTTCAGATTTGTTTAGAGGGGACATGTTTGAATAGGAATCCACAAAGAAACCGAATCAGAAATTTTCCCAGACGGGAGCGGTCTCACCACATGGACTAAAATAGATTTCTCCAATACTTTTGGTTTAGATTTTACCACGAGATACGAGCACAGTATTTATCCAAGTAAAATTTTCAGCGAGACCCCGTCCTTAAACCGCCTACTAAAAAATTAAAAGTTCGCACCTGATATATAAAACGATTTCGAGTCATCTTAGCGAGGCCGCACCTGCATACTCTCTGTACTTAACTAAACTATCGACTCACTAAAAATTCTGCCGTTTGCGGCCTCGCTTAGATATCTATTGCGTTATTTCTCCGATAGAGGCAGCATCTCTCGGGAAAGAATCTTTTCTCTCTGTTGCGCCGGCATTTGGGGACCTCTCTTTCATACAACGGCCGGCCTTAAGAGATTTGTCGTTTTCTGTGAGACCATAAAGTTTTTGGGGGATTACACGTTCGGGGTGGCATCGGCAGGAGGAGCTCAGATTTGCAGATTCTGCACATTCTGCTGATTCTGACAGACATGGGAGAACGGTGCAGCCTGGGCCCCAGAAACGGCGAAGACCAGGTTCTTGTGGACCTGGTCCGTAAGATAGGGGTGATACAATGGATCTGCCGTAGGAGGTCTAAGTGTCTGAAGGGTTCACAAGTGGGCCCTGCCCCGATGTACCATAACCATAATATGTGCACCAAAAGTGCAATGTACATTTACACCCTGCATGTTTTGAGAGCTTTCATACATTGTAATATTAAGTATTATAGTTTTTTAGAAATATTTTATTTAGTTTTATTACTTTTGTACTTTTAATTTTGAAATAAATCTCATAATCCATAAAAGTGTATTTCATTAATTTCTTAACAGATTCCACCGTTGATGCGAAAACGCAACATTATTTTTTAAGAACACCCTGTAACCTAAAAAAAAATTATATCAAAATTTGTTTTTAAAACACCATACATAACTAAGCCTAATATAATTTTTATAAAAAAATTTACATATTTCATACCTTGGCGATTAATGGGTTAACTAGGGTGAGGGCTGCTTCTTTGACTTTCTCTTTTTCATGTATGTTTCTTTCATGATTGTTGATGCATGTTTTCATTATACTCTGTGCTCGTTGTCCCAGGCATGTTTGCACATCCGACATTTCTCGCAGTCTCAGTGCTTGACGTATGTTTCATGCTCGTTTGCCCTGACACTTAATGGTCTTTCTTGCAGTAGAAATTGTTGCATTCACAGGGTATTTTATAGATGCAGTTTTTGGATCTTTCTTGGGTATTGTTGTTCTGGTTTTCACAGGATAGATTTCAGAGTATTGGTTATTTTAAATGTTGTGATATTGTACTTGTTTCTCATTCTTTTCAATTGTTCTGATAAGCCCTTTACTCCAGGGAATCTCCCTGTCTTATACCATTGCCAGCTCCAATTGGATCAATTAGTTCTTCTTCTACTTTTACGTTTAATGTGGTGTTCTGGTATATATTTTCCATCGTTTTGATTATTCCTAGAGGTATTTCTCTTGCATACAATAAATGGATAACATCCATTAATTTGACCCTGTCAGGTACTTTCTTAAGCTTAATACAAGTTGTGTAGGAAAATAATGGAAAATACTTACTTTAATTAGAGGAACTCCGCCATTTTCTCTCTGTTCGAGAATGATGTTATCTTTAGAATCAGGTTCGGCGAACTTATATAGTTCAGGAGGAGGAAGTTTCAGCGGGTGCTTCCTCTCGATGTCGGACAGGATACTATCTAATACTCTCTCCAACATAGACCTGCAACAAAATCATTACAGATGCAATTGTACGGATTGTGATCCATAGATCATTAAAAAAAAAGTAAAATATTTCATACTAAAACGCGTGATTAGCTAATCTATATATACCGTACATCTATAAAGTATGTGGAATTTTCTTATTTGTTGCTTTTTCACGTTAAGATCTGAGTTTTCGGAATTGTTACATTTACTTTTAGATCGCTTGGCACCTTATAAATGTCAAAAACAAGTACCTATTTAGACGTTTGGAGTCTCACATAACAAAAATTAAAAGTTCATTAGCAGATTATTATAATGTTAAAACGGAACACCATTGGTACAGTCCATCCGTGATGTCTCCTCAAGGCCATCTCCATATCGCTGGTTGTTTCTTAATCATCTATGTTCAAAGTATTAAAAAAAAGAATGCTGAATCACCATAAATATCCAAGCATCTCTAAGCTGATAACTAATTCAGATGTAATTATGTAGCACAAATTAGGATTATCACATTCAAGTTGTTATCAATCGACCTATTCCATATGATAATGCCAGAAGACGATGTGGTGAATCCTTGGAAGAAGAATCTTCCAAGGATTGATGCAAAAATGGAGTCTTAGGGTACGGACATACCGAAGATACATGGATGTCAGTCGGGGGAGGTCGCGGTTTACATACAACGCTGACAGGCGGAACATACTGAAGATACCTTCCTATCAGTGTTCTTTGCGGTTTCTGAGGTGACCGACACATGTCCCGGAAAGTTAGCTTTTTAACATTGTGAAAAGTAGTGGATCATTTGTAATACATCAAATCGCCAGTTTTCGGCTCATACAGGGTGAGTCATGAGGAACTGTACATACTCCTATCTAGTATAGAGGCCCCTATGGGGAATAACAAATGGCCATTAAAAAGTGTCTGCTCCCCTTGTTTAATAATATACAGGGCGAGTTTCGCATTCTGACAGAAATTTATATTCGTCATAATTTTTGAACGGTCAGATCGATGTGTCTCTTATTTTGGTCAATCGTTACACCATTACCACCTAATCAACTGATTTATTCAAACTAGAAAAAAAGCAGGTCCGGCTTTAAAAAATTAGTTCGTTTGGGTCTTAGAAAAAATTTCACCCTGTATACGCTTTTTGAAAATTCTAATATGAATTTTACAAATTAGACAAATAGGCAATTAAAATGGCATATTTATTTTTTCCCCACACGATTACTTAATTTATTATTAAAAAATCAAATTTGTCAAAATCGCAATTTTACCATAAAAATAAAAAAAATTAAACAACGTTTTTCTTAAAATTAAAAGTTTCACCATTTTTTTTTTCTATAACACGTCTAGATCTAAAACTACCCATAACACTTCTCTTTGGACTCATAGTTTAACAAAGACGTGATCAAATAGATAAATTTTAAATTTTTTCACTTAATTTTTGCGATTTAACTTTGCTGGCCACTCGTGAAAAACAAAATCCCACAACTCATCAGTACATTGAAATGCAGATTGTAAATGACTAGGATGAGTTAATGATAGAAATAGATTCTGAATCTGAGGTCTCATCTTTTATCATACCACATCGATTATTTGCTGTTAAAAAGAAAATTTTATTTTTTTATTAAATAAATTTTGTGTTTTCTGTTGTTTTTGTATTTTTTTTATATACAAAGAACATTGTTGTTTCGTCTCATAATTTTGTATATAAGATCATGTTTTTTAAAACCCTATTTTTCATCTTCAACAATATTCGTAAGTGCGTCATGGGGTTCATTCTCAGAAAATTCTCCATATCGAGAATATTCTCGAGAATATCCTCCGATTTTTCATTCTCGAGAATTTTCCAACACTATTTACCACGCTAATTTATCGCTGTAAACCGCGATGGTAGGTCGCGAGGGTGAACGGGTGAATCATCCTTGGTATGTGCGACCTCATAGAAGGTTTGTTTTGACATCGATGTAGCGACCACGACCTCCACTGCGACATCCATGTATCTTCGGTATGTCCGTACCCTCAGAAAATTGGAGATTAACACAAATGATAAGTACAGATCTGGTCCTTCCAGAACTTCAGAAGCAATCGATACTGGTACAATTGCCCGGCAAAAGTTCAAATCATCATTTACGGACAATAGACGTGACCATCAACTTCGGTAATTTTCGATTGACTATACAGAAGTTATAGATCCTGAAATCTCCTATGCGGTAGGATATAAAAATGTCGACAGTATGTAATACACGATTCAAAGAAGATAGATACGAATAAGATATTATAACATATGTAATTATTACTGCTGACACAGTAGATAGTGCAAGCTGCTTTAATATTTTAAACAAATATCTTGACCAAATTCAAACAGCATTTATCTTCTATTCTAAGTGTTCACAATTACAATATGGCAAGATTCACTACCATACTTTCACACACGCACCAACTTGTATACCGTCGCCAACAATTTTTGATGATAGGAGACAATCGAAATTCTACGCGGTGCTTAGAAACAGACTTGACTTAGCATAAATTATTAATTATTTTTTTAACTTCCACTTTCTAGACATATTAAAAAAGAAATAGATAAATATATATTTTACGCACCTGTTATTCAGCATCACCAAATCAGCCATCCAAGAATTCTTGTCCTCATTTGATTTGGCACATAGAATCACAGAAGGAGTCTGCCTCGGAGATATTTCGAAAGCATGTTTTAATTCTTCCGTATCTTGATGATCTATGATTTCCACTTTCCTAATGAAGAACCTCTCCTTGAGCTTGCATTCGGGATGACTCGGATGGTGCACTGAACTCTGCCTCCTACATGAATCAATTTGTTATTAACAAATATTTTCCTCACTAAACTTAAAAATATGTGTATTTTTAGTCTCATTCATATAAATTACATTCTTGTAAGTATAGAAAATGTTGTGAATCCCGAGAGTAAAGGTAATGGATTTTGACAAGAGCTATGACCTTGTAAATACCACATGAACCTGTGTACTGAATCGGGATGACTCATTGCTCTTGTCAAAATTCATTACCTCTACCTGGGTACCTGGATATCCGAAGGATATCTTACCTTGAATTTGGTTTACAGAGTATCATCAGACCATCGAAAAGGAACACCCGTCTGTCGGTCAGTCTTTTATTGTTGCCAACTTTGATCAAAGTATCTTCTCTAACGAATTCGTTACAGCACTGCCCTAGATCCTTTGAATCCCAGTTCTCTACGATCCTTTCCAGTTCGTGGATCTTTATAAGTGCTGCTTGTCGTCTCGCTCTCGCCTGCGGAAGCGGAGCTGAACTCCTGGGTAATGTTTGAGTGGGAACACAACTTCCTAAAAGGATAAGAGAATATGAGCATGAAAAATTAGCGAAACAAATACACTAATAGGTTCTATAGAAGGTGATCAGCATAGACTTTACAATATTCAAAAAAATCAAACAAGATAGAACTTTTTGTAATTTCATTAAGAAATGTTTAATAAACAACATATCAAAAAGGTCTACTCGAGAAGTGGGTGCTTCATTTTTTATTAAACAAATGAACTGCGAAATTAGATGTTTTTTTTAAATAACTCCGAAAATATAAATTTTAGACAAAAACTGACTTGACCATTGAAAAATTCAGAAAATTTTACAAAAAAAAACCTTATATAAAGAATTTTCTAAAATTAAATCTGTATCTTCTATAATTTTTTAATTATAACGCTAAAGTCACCCTTCTCACAAACATTGGCGCACTGTAAACTAACGTACGGCGAAGTGCATGGTCGAGTTATTTTAATGTAATTCTTTAACTAATGGATCAAACGAAATTTTACAAATTGAACATGAAAGAAGAATAATTAAGCTATCTTATGGTTATAATAGAAAGAAATAAAATGTATGGGCATAACTACGGTCTGGATGGAAACTGACTTACATGAATTTTGTTTAGAAATGATTTAAAACTGTGTAACTAATACAGTTTTTCTTATAAAACTCTGTTTTGCACAACTTACCTTTCAAGCATCTTGCTAAATGATGTTTCATTCAAAAAAAATCTCAAAAATTTAGTTAAAATGATATGACGTCTCAAAAAATGTAATTTTTGAAATCTTCGTAGTTTTATAGAATTACCACCACTTTAAGACGGTATTACTCAAGTTTGAACAGATCTATGACAGTTTTATAAGTGCTTTTTTAAAGCTTAGGATGTAATCTCTAAAATGCACTAAATTATTTTACTTTAGAAATGAAATAAACTATTTCTTTTTAAGAAAATTAAGAAAGATAACAAAAATGAAATACAAAAACCGAAAATTACCAGCTAAAAAAATGTTTGTACAAAGTGATCAAACCTTTTTTCTGTAAAACTTACCTAAAACATATTTAATAATAAGCTTCAACAATAATAAATGTTCAACAAAAAAAAATTATTAGCTCTTATACAGTATGTCTGCGTAACTTGGAATCTATTGATAACTTTTTTATTATCAGTTTTACGAAAAAAAGTTATTCTTTATAAAATACTCTGCACCGTATATAATCTAAGATGCAATCATCAAATATCAAATTTACTTAATGTTATTGGGACCGTGCAAGTTCAGCAAGCAAAGCGACCCCTATTTCTACGCTCTGTACTTTTATTCGCACTTTTAATTATATTGGCCAATTATATTAGTCCTGGTTACTGGATAATTGCCAAGGCCATAGTCCAAAAAATAATAAGAAGAAAAAATAAGATGCAGGTTATGTTATGCAAACATAAACAATAATTGTATGTAGTAAATAAAATTAATTATTAAAATGCACTACTGCAAGAAAAATACAATTAATTAAATTTACCTTTATGTAATAATTGCATATTATATCAATATTGTGGAGCAATATATAATTTTTCTGCTTCAATGACAGAAGGTATGAAATATACGTCAATTTGACAATTTCAATTGACAATATGAATTATTTAAGATAGTTGCAATATTTCTCCGCGACTCGCGCACGGTCGTTTCTCGTTTCCCTTCCAAGTACTTGCACATCGCGAATAGGAGGTATGTCAAAAAATATGAATTTCACTCAAGAGTAAAGTACCATTACATTTCACAATATCGAAAATTGTTATTAAGAAAAGTTGTTTGGAATTAAAAAATTTGTTTTAGTGTTCAATTACATCCTAATTAAAATATTGTGAATAATAAAGGCACTTAACTCTTCATATTAAAAAATCATAAAAATTCATATTTTTTACATACCTCGTATAAAATTAAAAAAGTTTGATGTCTGATGGTTGTATCTTAAATTTTAGACCAGGGAGAGAATTTTATGAAAAATAACTTTTATTCGTAAAAGTGATAATAAAATAGTTATCATAATTGTAATAAAATGATGAGTATCCCTAATTTGAGAAAAAATTTAATTTTTTTTTTGATTAGAATGATGTAATTGTATATTTAGACATAGTTTCTAATTTCAAACAACTTTTCATAATAGCATTTTTTGATATGCTGGAATATAAAGGTACTTCATTCTAGTTTTAGTTCTCGTGTGAGTCGGACGTGTCAATAGCCGGTGCTGACGAGTAATCTAAACGCTTTACTAATACGAATAATAAGTATCGACAATTATTCAAATAATATATAGACTAATAACTCGCGTTTTTGTTTCTATTTTTTAATTAAATGAGTGCGGACACGGGCGGTAAACCGCCCCCTGAACCTGATGGACCTCCCAATACCACCCTTAGTAGTCAAGATGTTGAAATGGAATCCCCTAGCAATTTTAAAGGTTTTAGTAAGGCTGAACTCAACCAAACTGTAAGTACTTTCGATCCTATTAAATCTAACGATGACAAACAAAAAGAAATTTTTAAGTATACCATAAATGACCGTGGACCGTTCCATATATATGTTGAAAATAAAGATAGCGATCTTAAAGGTAAACTTAATGCATTAAAAATTGGTGACATTATTCTTACAAAATTCCCAGAATTAGACAATAAAATAATTAGTATCGATACAATTGGCAGAAATAAATTAAGAATTAAATTTACGGATTCTAAAAACGCTAATTACCTTATCGACAAGAACGACGATCCGGTTTTTGTTAAAAACAATTTGGATGTTTATATACCTAAATTTATTATTATTAGACAAGGTGTTATACGGGATGTCTCAACAGAATTATCCGATGAATATCTTAAAAATAAAATTAAAAAATTCGAAATAAATTCTAATTTTGAGGTAGTAAACGTTTCTAGAATAAATAGAAAAACGGTTACCGATGATAAAATAAATTATGTTCCTACTAAATCGTGTGTAGTAAGCTTTAAAACACAAGTACTTCCAAAATACGTTACTATAAATAAGGTGTTGAAAGAAATTGAACCATATCAACAAAAAGTCCTGCTTTGTTTCAACTGTTTGCGATTTGGCCACCAGGGGAAGCATTGTAGGAGTAACCCCCGTTGTAACAATTGCCAGAAAGACCATAATACAAAAGAGTGTCAGGAAACAACATTAACCCCAAAATGTTTTAGTTGTATGGGAGACCACTTCACAACAAATCTTAAGTCATGTCCAGAATTCAAAAGACAGAAATTAATTAAAGAATGCATGACTAATAGTAATATTAATTACCATGATGCCAACAAACAAATTCCCCGCAAATCTTATGCAGACGTTACATCAAATAACATTATTAAAGATTCTCATCAACAAAATTTGACTTCTTCTAATTACCCTCTTGTTAACCAAAGTTTAAATAGCTCTTCTGTTACTCGTCCATTCACATTTTCGGCCAATAGTAATCATAATAAATATACAGTCGTCAAATCTTCTAAAGGTAGCAAAAGGCAGAGACCAAATAGTCCTGTCTTAACACAGTCAGATCCAGAATACACATTTAACTTTAGACAATCAGGAACTAATATTCCAATTATAAATAGTCCTTCATATAAAAATAATTTAAATTCAAATTCTCACACGCTACAAACAGAGTCAAACTCTGATATTTTAGATATAATTTTTACTATTGTTACCGAACTTTTTAAAAATTTTAGGGAAACTAATAATCCCAATGTTACTAAACAAGACTTACAGCAAATATTAATTAGTAAACAATTATTAAACGTGCACAATATACCAACTACTTCGTCGTCTTCTCAGCTATAAACAAACTCAACATTTTACAGTGGAACTGCAGATCTGCAGTTGGAAATAAAGAAAACTTAGAATATCTCTTAAATACAACAGAAACTACCATAGCAGCTTTGTCAGAGACCTGGTTCAAACAGGAAAGGTTTTATAACTTCCAAGGTTATAATATTGTTCGGCCAGATCGTATGGATGGTTACGGTGGGGTAGCCATACTAGTAAAATCCAATAGATTATTTTCAGAAGTCGTAGTACAGAAACCAGCAAGAATGATGTGTACATGCATCGAAGTGAAACTTCTACCTAATAACAAAGCAGTGTACATATTGTCAATATACATTAAACCAAAGACTCGGATAGAAGTAAGAGAATGGATACAATTTTTCGAAAACTTACCACGACCTTTTATAGTTGCTGGAGATTTCAACGCTCATCATCTTTCTTGGGGTTGTGAGTTTAATGATGTCTATGGTGTTTCTTTGCTCAATGCTATTAATCACTGCAATCTTGTGTATCTCAATGATGGTGCACCCACACTTGTTACGTCAGGTAGGAAAAGTGCCATTGATCTGTCTATTTGTACGCAAGATATAGTACATTTAATATCTTGGTCAGTCATACAGGATCCTCATGGATCCAATCACCTTCCTATATATATGAAGTTTAATAACTCTGACTCAGGCTTACAAACCTATGGTCCAGTTCACAACATATGGGTTCTTAAAAGAGCCAACTGGAATCTGTACACGACAACACTAGAGGAAATGAGCACCGCATGTAACTACAACAATTTCATAGACACGATAAACTCAGCTGCAAACATTTGTATCCCGAAAAGAACAATAATAAGAAATAAGTACTGGAAGCACAAACCAAAACAATGGTGGAATGAGACCTGCAACAACATTGCTCATAGGAGAAAAGAAGCTTTCAGATTATGGAAAGAAAACCCAAACATACAAAATTTACTTGAATTCAAACGAGTTGATGCCATCGCAAAAAAAACATTCAAAGAAACAAAAAGAATTCAGTGGAGGAAATATGTTGAGAGCCTAAATCAGACAACTCCCATCACTGAAGTATGGAAAAAGGTAAATAGTTTTAAGAATCGTAAGCAGCAGAATAAGTTACCTATTGATCTGGAAGCGAATTGGATAGAAGAATTCCATGCCACAATCTCACCAGACTGGGCAAAAGAATGCATAGAATACAATCAGTTATCTTTAAAAACTGTTCCCAGAAACAACTTGTACTTACTTGAACGTTTTGAGATGTGGGAATTAGAAAGATCGTTGAAACTCTCTAATAATACTTCACCAGGCGAGGACAATATAACTTACTCCATGCTGTTTAACCTCCCATTTAAACATAAAAAGTCGCTGTTAGAAATCTATAATAGTATCTGGACTGGTGCAAGTCCTATTCCGGATAGCTGGAAGAACTATATAATATTACCTATTAAAAAGAAAGACAAACCGCTAGACCTCTCAAGTTCGTACAGACCTATATCCCTGGCATCTTGTATTCTTAAAACTCTGGAAAGAATAATAAAGAATCGATTAGAACAATGGCTAGAATTTGAACACATCCTACCAAACTCACAATATGGTTTCCGGAAATGTAGGTCCACTCTCGAAGCTATTACTGTTCTCGTTACAGATATACTGACAGGATATACAATAAAGAAACATACAGCTGCAGTTTTTATTGACCTTTCCTCGGCTTTTGATAACGTAAATTTAAACATTTTGTACCATAAGCTGACATCAATAGGAATACCTCATGAAATATGTTCATTTTTAATTTCACTATACTCCGATAGACGACTTTCACTAAAATTAAACCAAAATCTTCAAGGATCCCGAACATCGAATTTAGGACTCCCTCAAGGCAGCATACTCAGCCCGCTACTTTTTATACTATATACAATGGACTTCGAAGTAAATTTGAATAACGTGAATATGATACAGTTTGCTGATGATATAGTTATCTACACCAACGGTACTACTATTTCAAATTGTCAGAACATTTTAAACACAAACCTATGGTCAGTTAAGCACTGGTTAGATTCAAACAACTTAATTCTTTCTGAAAAAAAAATCTGAAGTGTGTATTTTTACTAAAAAAAGGGACATAACTCAAGTACAGTTACAACTGGGACCATATCTTCTTCCAATCAAAAATTGTGTTAAATACCTTGGACTCTATTTAGACAGAAAATTACTGTGGAAAGATACCATCCATCATGCAATAAAAAAAACCGAGAACGCTATGAATATTTTGAGAGCATTCTGCCATACCAAATGGGGAGCAGATCCAAATACCGCTTTACTGTTCTATAAAACAATGGTTAGAAGTATATTAGACTATGGCAGTCACCTATATGGAACAGCAGCACATACTCACCGAAACAAAATAGAGACCCAGAAAAACACAAGTTTGAGAATATGTCTTGGTTATCTTAAATCTACCCCAATAAATATTATAGAAGTCGAATCTGTAGAACTTCCACTATCTTTCAGAAGGCAGCTAATTAGTCATAAATTTATGGCTAAAGCCATATCCAAAGAAGCCAGCTATCTTCGTAACATTCACGACCTCACTGTCCTAGTACTCACCCATCCATATTGGCAATCAAAAGCTACTCCACTCCTAGTAAACAGCTATACCACACTGGCACAAATCTCTAACTCCCTGTCTATCAACAAAACTATACCTATCTACACCGAACCTCCCCATGTTTTCTTTTCAAAACATATAAAAACATACTACCTGGACCCAAAAGAAAACTTTCTAGAAACCATTAATGGAAGATGGCCTGAACACCAATACATATATACTGACGGATCCAAGTTGAATGGAAAAGTAGGCTGTGCTTTTTATGACGCAAACTCTTCCCAATATTACAAGTTCAAGCTACCAGATGAGTGTTCCATATATACCGCCGAAACAATTGCCATAGCAAATGCATTTAGATACGTCCAGTCGAGAAACACACAGAATCATGTTATATTCACTGACAGTAAAAGTGCAGTTGACCGAATAACAAACTTGAAATCATCGAAAAACCTTACTAACATAGAGGCAGAAATGTTAAAACTGAACTTTGAAGCAACAAAACAAAGGAAAACAATAACTGTAGTGTGGATTAAAGGGCACTAAGGAATAAAAGGTAATGATGCAGTGGATACACTAGCCAAATCAGCCACTGACACAGGCTACCATCTAACCACCAATATTGTTCCATATACAGATCTTACCTCCAAGTTTACTTCACATTTAAAACAACTGTGGCAGCAAGAATATAATTCATCAGTCACAGGGCTTAACTATGTCCGCCACCAAAATAACATACCATTGAAAAGCTGGTTTCATGAATTAACAAAACGAAACTTCATTGTTACAATAAACAGAATAAGATCTAATCATGCTATGACTCCTTTGTACAAATATAAAATAGGACTGGATGAAAACCCATATTGTCCATGCGGAGAAGTTGGTGATATGAACCATGTAATCCTAGAATGTTCAAGAAATAAGAAGAGCATTGAATCATTTTTCGAAGAAATGGTAAATCTCAAATTCTGTTTGCCAACCAGTCTAAATTGTATAATTTTCAGTAATAATATTAACTTATATCAATGTTTGTATAATCATTTAATTCGTTGCAAAATGAAATTGTAAAAAACTAACACCATTGTAAGCAATTCTGCGATACAAAATATTATTGTAAGTGTGTTCACGAAAAAATTAACATAAAAAAATAATTAAAAAAAAAGTTAAAAAAAAAAAGTAAAATAATGATAAACAAATAAAAAAAAAAAACAAAAAAAAACAATGAAAAAAAAAGGAAATAAAACTAAACAAAAGACTACATAAATAAAGCATTAAAAAAAACAAAAATATAATTAAAAAAAATATATATATACATATAAAAAAATGCACTAAACAGAAACACACACATTTTACTAACATAACATTTATCCTAGGGTGTGAGAATTTGAAAAATCAATTTATTTATATTGGATCAAAAAAAATGCTCCCTTTATATTTCATAAATAAAAAAAAGTCTGGCTAATTGGTTCATGCCAAAGCCAATTATAAAATAAAAAAAAAGGTACTTTACTCTTTAACGAAATTCATATTTTTGACATAACTCGTATAAAATTGATAAAATTTGATATCTGATGGTTGAGTTTTAGATTTTTGACTATTCAGTGCATTTCATTAAGAATAACTTTTTTTCGTAAAATTGATAATAAAAAAGTTTTCCATGTGGGTCCTAGCTACGCAGACACACTGTATAAAAGCTACCGTATAAGAATTTTCAAATTGCAATGCCATATTCGGATTCATCATAATCAATTTGATCAGAAACATATTTGATCAAGTAAAATGATGAATTTAACGATATTTTTAAAATTATTTATACAAAACAATTGTTATTGTTTAAACAATTAATAAACAATTAGCGGCCAAATATGCGAGTAAAGCTTTTTACTTTAACATGTATATAAACTAACAAAAAAAGTTTTAGAAAAATATAAGCTTGTTTGAATTTTTCCGAAACAATGCATGTTTTCGTTCTAATTGCACTTCCCTATATAATAAATACAAAGAACCCCGGCATTTTATTATGTAAAAGTGCCGGGATCATGCTAAATGACAGCAACAAACTTCATGGAGTGGTTGTGTATGAAAGAATAATGACGGCAGTAAATGAATGGGAAAAACGGCGATACCGTGCAATTTTCAGGGTAAACTCAGAATTGCATGAAATTTTGACTTTAGGTTCTACTTACCCTCCACTTCAAAGTTGAACTTGTGCCGTTGGTTGCTTTTACTTTGGGGGGGGGGGGTGACAGTTACCCCTTCTCGGGGGGTAAGAAAACTCGCGTTTACATTAAGTCCTTAAATAGTCCGGATTGAAATATTTATTTTTCGACAAAAAAACACACCCGGCGGTTTTTCGCAAATAACTCAAAAACTAAGTATGTTATCGAAGAAATATTGTAACGAAAGAGAAATCTTGGCCGATCGCCGTATAACAGTAAACACCTCGAGAATGACGTAATCGAATGATCTAGGCCTCGGCGGAGAGGAGGAGAGACTTCTCGAACGTACGTCCCGTAGGCGGAACAAGCTGATAGCTAGAGATGGGCGTCGATTGTTCCAGAATAACAACTGGGTATAAATACGGGCATATTTGTAAATAGAGTTTAGTCTTAAGCTAAAGTTTGTAAAGTAAACTTGTATAAATAAATAATAAAGTCGTAAATAAATACCCGAACGCTCGTTTTTGTTACAGTTGGTGTCGGTGTTCGGTAAACTTAGTGCGATATAAATAAGTGAATTACAGAGAGACTTTAAAAGACTTTTGAACTTTATTCCTCGGGAATAACCGGAGTGCGTTAATTGTTCGGTATTCGGAAAGACTTTAAAAGACTTTTGGACTTTGTTCGTCGGGAATAGTTAAAGTGCGTTGATTGTTCGGTATTCGGAAAGACTTTTAAAAGATATTTTGGAAAGTACGTGTGTGCCGACCAAAGATGTTGCTACAAGAACTTACAGTAAAACAGCTCCGTGAACAGCTAGAGGAACGGGATGTGGACAGCAGTGGGCTCAAGATAGTCCTACAAGCATGACTCGAGGATGTCCTCACGAAGAACGGAGAAGACCCAAAGACGTTCCACTTCCAGTCAGCAGAACAAGCAATCTTATTGAAATTCGAAAGTGTTTCTCAAAAGATCGATGAAACTTCTATAAAGAACAACGAGAAACTTGAAGAAGTTAGTAGAAAAAGCGACGAGAAATTCGAGAACGTTGCTAAAAAATTTGACGAGACTTCTCAAGTAATTAAAGAAGTTTGTAGACAGAGCAACGAGAAATTTGAAAGTGTTTCTCAAGTAATTAAAGACGTTTGTAGACAGAACGACGAGAAATTTGAAGAGGTTTCTAGAACATTCGATAAGATGCAGAAAAGTGTAGAGACCGTAGAAGAAAAGATCAAACAACTAGAGAGCATGATAACCGATACAAAAGTGCAACCGTCAGTTCATGCAGTAGCTTTAGATCCTGTAGTGAAAGATGAACTACCGAGAGACGAAATGTCACATAATATGAGATTCAAATTACCACCATTTGATGGAAAGTCCTCTTGGTCCATATACCTTAGACAATTCGAAGCTATTGCGACCGCCAATCATTGGACCGAACAAGAAAAGGCTGTTTCCTTGACTGCTGCTTTGCGAGGTGATGCTGCAGATATATTAAGATCAATTCCTAAGGGTCAAGAAAAATGTTACCAGACCTTGTTCACTCGTCTAGAAAAACGCTATGGAGATGCCCATCTACAACAAGTATACAAAGCACAACTGAGAAGTAGAAGTCAACGAGCAAGTGAGAATCTGCAAGAATTTGAAGCAGATGTGGCTCGTGTGGTGCGGTTGGCTTATCCAGAGGTGCCAGACAGCGTTTTAGAAGAAATTGCGGTAGATACCTTCGTCAATGGGCTGAAAGATAGTGAACTACAGAAAGCTTTACGACTAGCAAGACCGAAAGTTTTAGATGAAGCACTTGCTATTGCCTTGGAACACGAAGCAGCTAGCCAAGCTTCACGAAACAATCGAGTAATAACCGTGAAAAAGGCGATAAGAGAATAGACGAACGTTTGGTGGAAATGGTACGAGGGTGATTCGTGACACGATCCCGAAGAGACGCGTGAAGAGGGCTGGAAGAGTTGGTTCAAATACAGATGCTTCCGCAATACGGCCATGCGGTGAAAGTTGTAATCACCGGCTTAAAGTAGAGGAGCAGCTTTGCCCTGTGAGACGAACCACCATCGTTAATGAGCAATGGCAGCCCCAACAGTTACAATACGCCCAATAAGATGACCCATGTATAAAGAGAGTATTAGATTGGATGCGTCGAGGTATGAGACCTAGTTGGCAGAACATTAGTGCAGGTAGTCCAGAAGTCAAGGCCTACTGGAGCCAATGGAATTGCCTAATACTAAAAGATGACCTTCTGTACAGAACCTTTGAGAACGATGATGGTACAGAATCTAAGCTTCAGTTGATTGTACCTAAAAGTAAAGTGTCAGAAGTATTGCGTCAGTTGCATGACGGTACATCAGGTGGACACTTTGGTATTACGAAGACTCTGCAAAAGGTTCGAGAACGGTTCTATTGGGTGAACTGTAAAGATGATGTAAGAAGATGGTGCCGGAAATGTGAACTGTGTGCATCCGGTAATGGTCCAGTTGGTAAAAAGAGAGCACCCATGAGACAATATAATGTTGGCAGTCCTATGGAAAGAGTAGCAATCGACATTGCAGGTCCATTTCCAGAAACTGATGCTGGAAATAAATACATCCTGGTAGCCATGGATTATTTTACGAAATGGACCGAGGTCTATGCATTACCGAATCAAGAAGCTGTTACCGTTGCAGAGGTACTTGTTAAAGAATTCTTCAGCCGATTTGGTGTTCCCTTGGAGATCCACTCCGACCAAGGGCGAAACTTTGAGATTGAGTCAGCTCTTTTCCAAAACGTTTGTAAATTGATTGGTGCCAATAAGACCAGAACAACACCCCTGCATCCTCAATCAGATGGGATGGTCGAGAGGATGAACCGAACGATGGGTAAACACTTGTCCAAAGTTGTATCTGAACATCAGCGAGATTGGGACCAACACATTCATTTATTCCTGATGGCCTACCGCTCGGCCGTGAATGAAACTACAGGTCAAACACCAACCTGCCTGATGTTGGGTCGTGAAGTTCGTTTGCCCTGCGACCTAGAGTTTGACTGCAGACCTTCCGAGGAACATGTTGCAGGCGAAGAATACGTCGACCGCCTGAAGTTACGAATGAACAACATTCATGAATTTGCCCGACAACACATCCAGATAGCCAGTGACAGAATGAAAGATCAATATGATTCTCGATGCAAGAATGAAAGCTTCGAAGTAGGTGATCTTGTCTGGCTTTATAATCCACAACGTCGTCGCGGCTTGTGTCCTAAACTGCAAAGACAATGGGAAGGTCCGTATGAAGTTAAGAAGAAAATAAATGACGTAATATACAGAATTAAGAAGTTGCCAAACGGTAAACCAAAAGTTATTCACATAAATCCTCTTGCACCATATGCTGGCTCAAATGAAACAGAAGAAGCCCGAGTCCTCCAACAGGAGATGAAAGATGCACCACAGCCAAGTTTTAAGGAATTTATGTCAAATTACGCAGAAAGAAAGAGTGCTAGATTCGGCGTGACCACAGAAGTTCAGCAAGATCTGTTTGGTGTTCCAGAAAACGTCTCTCTAGCCCACTGTGTTGCCCAAGACCTCGAGATGACTAAAGGAATCTCGACCGTATTCAATAGAAAGTTCGGCCGCCTGGACGAGTGAAGACATTAGCACCCTAAAATTGGAAGAGTACTGCGATTGGAAGATGGTCCTCGATCTTTGCAGTATATGGTGACCAGGAAGTCTTATACGGACACGCCAAGCTACGAGAACATATGGCGTGCTCTAACTAATTTGAAGAAAATCATGTGTAATTATGACATCAAAGATTTGGCTTTACCAAAAATAGGCCATGCAGTAGAAAATCTGGATTGGAAGATTGTGAGAAGCATGCTTGAAGTGATCTTCAGAGAAACTGGCGTACGAATTACTGTGTGTTGCATGAACCCGAAGATGTCATACCCTTCAAAGACAGTAGACTGCTACTTCTTTTCTAGGGGTGTATGCAGAGCTGGAGAATCCTGTAGATTCCGCCATCCTGGGCCTTCATCTAGAGTTGCTAATCGGGACGCTCAGATCTTAAGAGGGGAGCAGTGTAACGAAAGAGAAATCTTGGCCGACCGCCGTATAACAGTAAACACCTCGAGAATGACGTAATCGAATGATCTAGGCCTCGGCGGAGAGGAGGAGAGACTTCTCGAACGTACGTCCCGTAGGCGGAACAATCTGATAGCTAGAGATGGGCGTCGATTGTTCCAGAATAACAACTGGGTATAAATACGGGCATATTTGTAAATAGAGTTTAGTCTTAAGCTAAAGTTTGTAAAGTAAACTTGTACAAATAAATAATAAAGTCGTAAATAAATACCCGAACGCTCGTTTTTGCTACAATATTCTTAGCAAAAGTGTAGCAATGTCACGAATACACGGTGACTTGAAGCAAGAGTACCTTTTAGTACGAGAATACCTCAGAATTTAATAATCCAGTGTCAAAAATACTTAAAGATAAAGACAAAAAAGTTATGAGATAAAATACCGGTTGCCCTACACGAAACGGACGCCTATGACCGGTACTAGAAATTTGCAATTGATAGAGTCCATTTATCTCTGGAAAATAAATAGGCGTACCAGTTCTCGTTTTTCCAAATAGAAGCGGTCTGGAGCTATTTAAAAAAATATATTACAAGACGCCATCTTTAAAGAGCTCTAGCTCCCTTAGAGAGCATTTTCGCATTAGATGAATTGAATTTCATTATCTTAAAATTATCTGAGGAATCTCCGGTCTTCGTTTATCGCAAGAGTTTCTGGACACCCTGTGCTACGAAACGAGTACTGGGAAAAGTCCAAATAAAAAATGTTAATTCAAGTTACTCTCCTTTCTATTTCCACCAATCCAGATATCAAAATTATAACATGGAATTCGAATATTATAGCCGGCTATAATGGCGATCTTATATTCCTACACTACATTATAAGAGAAAGAATCTGAAGAATAGGAATATATTGTGATGCTCCCAATATCACGTAAGCCGGTTCTGTAATTCTGGAGAATTCGAATTAGCCGAGCGTGAGTTTGGCCCTTTTCAAAGGCGAGGCAAAAAAACTTGATTAACTGTATATTGTATAAATAGCGGACAATTTTGTTGAACGGATTTAGCTATAATTTTAACGTTGTGGTGTATTAAATTTTGAGATAAAACGGGCGCGTTTTATAAATTGTAATTAAATAAATTATTGTGTTTAAGTTTTCTTAATACAGGGTGAATTATGAGGAACTGTACATACTCCTACCTCGTATAGAGGCCTCTATGGGGAATAACAAATGACCATTAAAAAGTGTCTGCTCCCATTGTTTAATAATATACAGGGAGAGTTTCGCATTTTGACAGAAATTTATATTTGTCATAATTTTTGAACGTTCAGATCGATATTTCTCTTATTTTGGTCAATCGTTACACTACTATTGTCTTTTTCATGAGCATTTTTCAGTGCGTAACAAATGATAGGAAAAAGGGTAAGTCCGTGATAATACACATTTATGACATTTATTCTAACATGACATTTTAGTTAAATCTGACAGTTGTCACATTTTATTTTCAATTTGGAATAAAAACAAATCAAATGTGTTTCTTGAATTTATAAAATGGTATTTTCTTTGATTTGTATAGTCTTATAAATTATACAGATTATATTTGTAATATTATTATCTAATTAAAAAAAAATATTTTTTTGATTATGGCGCCATCTATCGACAACTAGAATAACTAGAATAAATATTGTAAATGTCTGTAATCACGGACGTGCCTTTTTTCTGTCACATACAATTTAATGCGTTAGAAAGAAATCGAAAAACTGTGACGCACTGAAAGATGATCATGAGAAAAAGAATACCGCCTAATCAACTGATTTATTCAAACTAGAAAAAATCAGGTCCGGCTTTAAAAAATTAGTTCGTTTGGGTCTTAGAAAAAATTTCATCCTGTATACGCTTTTTGAAAACTCTAATATTAATTTTACAAATTAGACAAATAGGCAATTAAAATGAAATATTTAATTTTTTCCCCACACGATTACTTAATTTTAAAAAAAAATCAAATTTGACTATGAATTAAAAATTTGGTAAAGTGAACCATAGATTTCAAAAAAATTAACTTTTATTACAAAAATTAATTTTTTTAAACAAATATTTGATTTATGTTACCACCCAATCAACTGATTTATTCAAACTAGAAAAAAATCAGGTCCGGCTTTAAAAAATTAGGCCGTTTGGGTCTTAGAAAAAATTTCACCCTGTATACGCTTTTTGAAAACTCTAATCTGAATTTTACAAATTAGACAAATAGGCAATTAAAATGGCATATTTATTTTTTCCCCACACGATTACTTAATTTTTTATTAAAAAATCAAATTTGTCAAAATTGCAATGTTACCATAAAAATAAAAAAATTAAACAATGTTTTTCTTAAAATTAAAAGTTTCGCCATTTTTTTTATAACACGTCTAGATCTAAAACTCCCCATAACACTTCTCTTTGGACTCTATAGTTTAACATAGACGTTATCAAATAGATAAATTTTAAATTTTTTCACTTAATTTTTGCGATTTAACTTTGCAATTTACGAAGCTGCACCTTTTATTTTTAAAAATTCATAACTTTTACGAGAAGAAGACTGAAAGTCTACAACAATTGTCATAGTCTTCACAAAGAAATATGTGCTGTAAAAATTTCAGAAAAAATTTTTTTAAATGGAACGTTGTAGAGACTTAAACCGTGATTTCATCTTTTTTTTTTTTCATTTTTAGGTTAAAATTCCGATTTTGACAAATTTGATTTTTTAATTAAAAATTAAGTAATCGTGTGGGGAAAAAAATAAATATGCCATTTTAATTGGCTATTCGAGTAATTTGTAAAATTCATATTAGAGTTTTCAAAAAGCATATACAGGGTGAAATTTTTTCTAAGACCAAAACGAAATAATTTTTTAAATCCGGGCCTGATTTTTTTCTAGTTTGAATAAATCAGTTGATTGGGTGCTAACATAAATTAAATATTTGTTAAAAAAAAATTAATTTTTGTATAAAAGTAATTTTTTTTTTAAATCTATGGTTTACTTTACCAAACTTTTAATTATTATTCATAGTCAAATTTGATTTTTTTTATAAAAAATTAAGTAATCATGTGGGTAAAAAAATTAATATGCCATTTTAATTGCCTATTTGTCTAATTTGTAAAATTCATATTAGAGTTTTCAAAAAGCGTATAAAGGGTGAAATTTTTTCTAAGACCCAAACGAACTAATTTTTTAAAGCCGGACCTGATTTTTTTCTAGTTTGAATAAATCAGTTGACTGGGTGGTAACATAAATCAAATATTTGTTAAACAAAATTAATTTTTGTGATAAAAGTTAATTTTTTTAAATCTATGGTTTACTTTACCAAACTTTTAATTCATAGTCAAATTTGATTTTTCAATAAAAAATTAAGTAATCGTGTGGGGAAAAAAATAAATATGCCATTTTAATTGCCTATTTGTCTAATTTGTAAAATTCATATTAGAGTTTTCAAAAAGCGTATACAGTGTGAAATTTTTTCTAAGACCCAAACGAACTAATTTTTTAAAGCCGGACCTGATTTTTTTCTAGTTTGAATAAATCAGTTCATTATTAAACAAGGGGAGCAGAAACTTTTTAACGGCCATTTGTTATTCCCCATAGGAGCCTCTATACGAGGTAGGAGTTATGAGTTCCTCATGACTCACCCTGTATGTATAAATAAATTAAGGTCGATTCCCACTATGTGTAATATCAACGTGCCGTCAAAATATTCTGTAGTGTATTTTAAGCCAGGACGTTCCGTGACGGTGCCGGCCTATGAGAACATCCTGGCTTAAACTACACTGCAGAATATTTTGACGGGACGTTGCCGGTCCGTGACGGGACGTTGATGTTTCGTAAAATGCGAATCGACCTTTAGAGGTTGTAGTGTTTTTTAATAAATTAAATATTAATTGTTTATTATTAATTAAAGTGTTTGTAAATAAAAGAACATAAAAGTAACTATTATTATTTAAAAATGGTGTCTAAAAATAAATCAGCAATAAAAACGTAACAATATAAATATTACCTAACGTAATTTGTAATGGCTTCAACAATCCTTCGACTTGTGCCAAAGTCTCTCTATCCTCGGTGGAAGGCGTCAAACCCTTTAATATCGTTATATAATCCAAATACGAAAAACAATGCCATATAGGTCCCATGAGCAATGCTGGTAAGTAGTAACGAAGAGCGAGCGGCATCCCTTGCCCTGCAGTGTTGAGTGAGCTTTGAACTTCGGGCCTAGTCAACAAAGTGTTCAAAGTTTCTCTACAACTCGGTGATGTGACGTCTCTAGCGTATTTGATGTATACATCAAATTCTGCTGCTTCTGCAAGTTCTGTAAAGAAAATTATATTTTTATCATGTGAACACTTTGGTATTACGAAGACCTGCAAAAGGTTCGAGAACGGTTCTATTGAGTGAACTGTAAATATGATGTAAGATGGTGCCGGAAATGTGAACTGCGTGTAACCAGTTCATGTTTCCGGTTCAGTTGGGAAAATGAGAGCACCCATAAAACAGTATAATGTTGGTAGCCCTATGGAAAGAGTAGCAATCTGCAATTGCAGGTCAATTTCCAGAAACGGATGATGGAAATAAATAAGTACTGATAGCCTTGATTTTTGTTACAAAATGTGCCGAGACCTATGCGATCACAAATTAAGAAGCTGTTACCGTTGCACAGGTGCTTGTTAAAGAATTCTTCAGTCACACCAAATAGTTCCTTGGAGATCCACTCCGACCAAGGGCGAAACTATTGACTCAACCCTCTTCCAAAACGGTTGTAAATAGATTCGTGGCAATAAGACTAGAACCATAGATAAATAATATAGTATTACCGGATAGATAGGCGACTCACTGTAAAAATTTGGTTCCTTACGCCATTTGCGTTCGATGTGTTAACTAATCACCATTTGGCGGGAAATTCAAATGGACAAGCACTAATTTTATCCGTTTAGCGTCTCTTGCGGGCAATTTCGTTACTAATTAAAATATCTTCTTATTTTACAGGAAATAATCTCACCTATATTATTAAAATAAAATACCAGAACTTACTAAGCTTGTTAAAGTATTTTATTTACATAATATCTAAGTAATACTCATAAATTATTCGGAATTCTCAAGTTACAAAATATATTATTTTTGCTGTCAAATTTAGTAAGGAAAAGGGATATAAAAAAGTTAGACAATGTTTTTCTAAATATAGGTACGTGTATTTATTTGTTGTTTCAGATAAAACAGTTATTACCCCAGGCTGTGGGTGAAAAAACGTGATATAATTCAGGAATTTTTGAAACCTATCAGGTGTTGTAAAGGACGAAGGCAGGAATAACTTCTACTAAAATGTGACCAAAAATATTGTGAGCTTTTTTTTAATTGCGATTTTCATTTCTTAAATTTGCAATTTTTAAAGATTTTTAATTTTGCAGCTTAGGATATTGATTTTAGAGAAAAACTTTTTGATAGAAAGTTGTAGTAAATTAAAAAAACCTAAAATTTGAGCTATGGTAAGTTTAATTTCGTTTATTGGTTATTGCAAAACAGCACGCGAAAGGTCTAAAATGGCCGTTTTTTACAACTGCGTTATTTATTGTACAAATAATTTTTTTTTTATTTTTTAAAGCTTTAAAATGAAGATCTTTCAATTCCATACATAAAAAAAATTGCAAGGCCGGATTAACGAATTTGTTGCTTAGATATTATAAATTGTTTATCCCAAGAGGTCAAATGTCGAAGGCTATAACTTTTTGAAGAAAAATCGTAGAGAGTTGTTGTAACATCCAATCTCCTTCTAAAGAGTTATATTTTCATATTCTGATGTAAATAAATGCGTAAAACATTTTTAAACCTCTAATTTTTGGGTTTGAAAATAAGGGGGCAAATTTCGTTATAAACATTTAGAGCTGAAGCGGCCCAGTACATCCTATGAGTTTTTAACTTACAGATTATTGTTGCTGAAGAGGAAACGAAGATTTATAAAAAAATAAAAAATTTCTACGACCAGCTGAAGCCGAGCTAAATGTTGGGTTTGAAAATAAGGGGGAAAATTTCGTTATAAACATTTAGAGCTGAAGCGGCCCTGTACATCCTATGAGTTTCTAACTTACAGATTATTGTTGCTAAAGACGAAACGAAGATTAAAAAAAAAATAAAAGATTTACAACCAACTGAAGCAGAGATAATTATTTACTTTTTCTTAAATCGTAGTGCCTTTATTTATAACAATTAAGAAATTATTTTACAGTCATTGACTAAGGAAAGACTTATATTATCTTAAAATAAAAATTATTATAAACTATAATTACATTTAATTATTAAAAATTATTTTTAAAATCGGTGCTTTTGCGAGCGGCCGAATTTTGCAAATCGCCCGGCTCGCTTCAAATCCGCGCGCTCGGAAAATTTTTACGTAACTTGTATTAAATTTTGACTGAAAACAATTTAATAATATTACCATTATAATATACAGTGTATTTACCACTGTATTTGTTTTTCTTGATAAACTTTTATATGTGAAATCTCATTTCTGAAGAAATAATATTACAAAAATGATACATATAACTATATTTTTAATTTTTGCATTGTTATATAAATATAATAATAATGTTACTTCTTATTATACAATATAAAACTTTTTCTTCTTGTAGTGACTATCCGTTTTGGATGTTGGCGACCATCATAGCAATTTGGCAAACCCCATTTGGAAACTGAGAACCAGGAAGGCGAAGGATTACCTTGCTAGAAAATTTACGTACGTCGTTCAACACAACAACTACAAATATTTTTAGAGCAGCAGTACCGATTTAGTGTGCAAGTACAGATTGCCATGATGGTCGCCAACATCCAAAACGGATAGTCACTACAAGAAGAAAAAGTTTTATATTGTATAATAAGAAGTAACATTATTACTATTATATAACAATGAAAAAATTAAAAATATAGTTATATATTTCATATATATGTATCATTTTTGTAATATTATTTCTACAGAAATGAGATTTCACATATAAAAGTTTATCAAGAAAAACAAATACAGTGGTAAATAGACTGTATATTATAATGGTAATATTATTAAATCGTTTTCGGTCAAAATTTAATACAAGTTACGTAAAAATTTTTCGAGCGCGCGGATTTGAAGCGAGCCGGGCGATTTGCAAGATTCGGACGCTCGCAAAAGCACCGATTTTAAAAATAATTTTTAATAATTAAATGTAACTATATTTTATAATTATTTTTAATTTAAGATAATATAAGTCTTTCTTTAGTCAATGACTGTAAAATAATTTCTTAATTGTTGTAAATAAAGGCACTACGATTTAAGAAAAAAGAAACAATTATCTCGGCTTCAGTTGGTTGTAGAAAATTTTTATTTTTTTATAAATCTTCGTTTCGTCTTCAGCAACAATAATCTGTAAGTTAGAAACTCATAGGATGTACAGGGCCGCTTCAGCTCTAAATGTTTATAACGAAAATTGCCCCCTTATTTTCAAGCCCAACATTTAGCTCGGCTTCAGTTGGTCGTAGAAATTTTTTATTTTTTTATAAATCTTTTCTTTCTATTTCTTTTTTAGCAACAATAATATGTAAGTTAAAAACTCATAGGATGTACAGGGCCGCTTCAGCTCTAAATGTTTATAACGAAATTTGCCCCCTTATTTTCAAACCCAAAAATTAGAAGTTTAAAAATGTTTTACGCATTTATTTACATCAGAATATGAAAATATAACTCTTTAGAAGGAGATTGGATGTTTCACCAACTCTCTACGACTTATTTTTAAAAAGTTATAGCCTTCGACATTTGACCTCTTGGGATAAACAATTTATAATATCTAAGCAACAAATTCGTTAATCCGGCCTTACAATTTTTTTTATGTTTGGAATTGAAAGATCTTCATTTTAAAGCTTTAAAATATAAAAAAAAATTATTTGTACAATAAATAACGCAATTGTAAAAAACGGCACAATATTTTTATTTTATTTTTATATTGGTCTTTACTCCTTCGAGTAACTAGGTCCATTTTCTGTTGGAATTTACCAGCTGAACAGACGGGGTCGTGAATTATAAGTTTTTTGAATTCCCTCTTCGCTTCAGCATCCATTTGGCTTGCAAATTTTAGAAGCCTTGGAGGTGTTACCAACGAAATGGACCAATAAGTTTTTAATTTAAAAATCTTTTAGTAATATTTTAATATTTTTTAAATATTATTAATAATGCTATTAGGATCGAAAACTTCATCTTTTAATTGCCAGATGACGCTAGTCACCTAATATTTTCACTTCAGTTGTAATGGGTGGGAAAAGCTCTCGGTGCTGGTCAATTGGAGTATGGAGAACAAGCCTACGTTCTCTCCGATGAGGCTCCAATAAGAGCCGAAAATCGCGATTCAGAGGACTGGACTGCGCTCCGTATTCTAATTGAAAAGTAAGATTGTTTTGCCTTCGCATTGCAACTGAATTAAAAATAAAATTTTTATTTTATTTTTATATTGATCTTTACTCCTTCGAGTAACTAGGTCCATTTTCTGTTGGAATTTACCAGCTGAACAGACGGGGTCGTGAATTGTAAGTTTTTTGAATTCCCTCTTGTCTTCTTCGCTTCAGCATCCATTTGGCTTGCAAATTTTAGAAGCCTTGGAGGTGTTACCAAGGAAATGGACCAATAAGTTTTCAATTTAAAAATCTTTTAGTAATATTTTAATATTTTTTAAATATCATTAATAATGCTATTAGGATCGAAAACTTCATCTTTTAATTGCCAGATGACGCTAGTCACCTAATATTTTCACTTCAGTTGCAATGGGTGGGAAAAGCTCTTGCTGGTCAATTGGAGTATGGAGAACAAGCCTACGTTCTCTCCGATGAGGCTCCAATAAGAGCCGAAAATCGCGATTCAGAGGACTGGACTGCGCTCCGTATTCTAATTGAAAAGTAAGATTGTTTTGCCTTCGCATTGCAACTGAATTAAAAATAAAATTTTTATTTTATTTTTATATTGGTCTTTACTCCTTCGAGTAACTAGGTCCATTTTCTATTGGAATTTACCAGCTGAACAGACGGGGTCGTGAATTGTAAGTTTTTTGAATTCCCTCTTGTCTTCTTCGCTTCAGCATCCATTTGGCTTGCAAATTTTAGAAGCCTTGGAGGTGTTACCAAGGAAATGGACCAATAAGTTTTCAATTTAAAAATCTTTTAGTAATATTTTACTTACTTACTTAAGCCGTCCTCTTGTACCTTACGGTGTCGAGGTAAGTGGAGAAATGAGACGTCTCCATGCCTTTCGGTCGGTAGCTAGTCTTTCTGCTTCTCTCCACCCAATATTTCTTTTTCCGCAAGCGTTTCCAATATTTGCATTCCACGTTCTTGCTGGCCTGCCTCTTCTTCGTTTGTTGTCAGATGCCGCTTTCCATACCCTCTTTACAGTTCTACCTTCACTCATTCTCGCCATATGTCCGAACCACGATAACTGTTTCGTTTCAAGTCTGTCTAAGGTCCTTCCAACACCGCACCTTTCACGTATGTCTTCATTTCTTATACGATCACGTCTGGTCACCCCGGATACCGCACGTAAATATCGCATTTCGCATGCTTGGATTTTACTACGGATGTTGTCGTTCACTGTCCACGTTTCACTACCGTAGAGTAGCACCGGCTCGTATACGGTTTGAAATACTTTCATTTTTGTTTTCAGGCTTACTTCTTTCTTCCTAATAAAACTTTTATTTAGTGCATAGTATAATTTTGTTGCACTCATTACCCTGCTGTTTATTTCTGGTTCTATATTTCCTTGCCCATTCATTGTTGATCCTAGATACTTGAAGTCCTCAACTTGTGTAATGGTCTCATTATTCAACTTAACATTTATATTTTCTTGTGTTTTCGATATTACTAAAGCTTCTGTTTTTTCAATATTTATTCTCATCCCAAATTTCTTAAAGGCTTCATTCCAAACATTCACATTTACTTGCAAGTCTTTTTCTGATTTTGCCACAATAACCAGGTCATCGGCATATATCAACTCTGACACGCAAACTTGTTGAAGTTTATACACCCCAACCCTAGTTCTTTTTACCTTACCCCTGCATTCTTTTGCAATTTCGTCCATTAGAGTGATAAATAACAAAGGACTCAGAACACCACCTTGTCTTACACCTGTCCTTGTGTAGAATTCAAGAGATGAGCAATTGTTCGTTCTTACATTATTACGTGTACATTTATATATACTCTTTATTGCTTGGATTAACTTCGGTTTCACATTTCTACGGTTTAATATTTCCCAGATCTTGTTACGTGGCGCCCGATCAAATGCTTTTTCCAAGTCCACAAAACAGAGATACAACTTACTGTTATGCTCTAGGGCTTTTTCTGATAACTGTCTCACCGTGAATATGAGATCGGTTGTACCTCGCCCTGGCCTAAAGCCGCATTGGCTGTCATCCAGTGTGGCCTCGATCTTTTCTCGCAGCTTTTTCTCTAGTATTATTTCGTAGATTTTACTAGCAACTACCAACAATGATATTCCTCTATAGTTAGAACACTTATGTTTATCGCCTTTTTTGTGTAATGGTAGAATAGTTGCAAGCGTCCAATCTCTAGGTATGCATCCGGTACGCCAACAGCTCCTTATGATCTTCCATAGTAATTGTAATCCTTCTCCTTCCATATATTTAATTAGCTCAGCCTTAATATTATCGTGTCCTGCAGCCTTGCCATTTTTTAATTTTAAAATTGCTTCCCTGTATTCTTCGTATGTTATGTCATCATCATCTTGTTGTTCATTTAAATTGTACTCCTCCCTGTCATTCTCTATTTCGTTGTTGTCTCCCATTAATAACTCCATAAAATGTTCTCGCCATCTTTCGGTAATCTCTTCATTTTTTAATAATATGTTACCATCTTTGTCCTCTAAACCTGTTAATCCGTTTGATTTTTTTTTGTCTTAGATTTTTTAAAGTCCTATAAAGCAACTTCGCATTCCCCTTACTATCACTTTCCATTTTATTTCCAAATTCTTCCCATTGTCGATTCTTAGCTTCTTTAATTTTATTTTTAACCAGTATTCTCTGTTCCTTATATTCTTGATAATTACTTTCACTTTTATTGCTTATATACTTTTTCCACAATTTTTTCTTCTTCGAAACTTCCAATTTTATGTCATTATTCCACCAAGCTGTACCTTTCAGATATCTTCCTTTCGTTACCCCACATACTTTACTCCCAGTTGCGTACACCAGCTCCTTAAAAATGTTCCATAATATTTCTATATCCTCCTCATTTTTCCAATTTGTTTTTCGTATTTCTTCATTTAATTTACGACAGTATTCTTTCCTAATATTTTCAGACTGAAGTTTGTATACTTTAATACTTGGTTGTTCGTAGCGATTTTCTTCATTTTTAATATTAAATGCCTGTTCTCTCCTTGTCTTTACTTTAGTTTCAACGAGAAAATGATCCGAGCTGATCTCATAGCCTCTTTTAACACGCACGTCCGCTATTTCATTTTTGTATCTGTTCTGTACTAATACTAGGTCAATAACGGATTTTTCGTTCCGCGAATCCATCACTCGTGTGTATTTATGAATCTCCTTGTGTTGAAAAAATGTGTTACTAACTTGCATATCATTCATGATGCAAAACTCGATGACTCTTTGTCCATTATTATTCCTGACCATTTCTCCATATGGTCCTATAGGGTAGTCATATTCATTGCTTGACCCCACTCGCCCATTAAAATCGCCTACTATTATGACCTTATGATTTATTTGGTCCATTTCGTCCTGCAATTGTTCCCAGAAGCTATCTTTGAGTTCCTTGGCTTCATTTTCCGATGGTCCATACCCAACAATAATTGTTGTCTTCTCGTTTTTACTCATATCTATTCTAAGGAGTCTTTCCGAAATATTTTTCCATCTAGTGATATTTTTATGCTCATTTCTGTGAACCATTAGGGCAACTCCTGCCCTCGCACGTTCTGACTCATTAACACCTCCAAAAATCATGTAGTGCTCATTTCTCATTTTAATACATCCACTACCTTTTCTCTTTGTTTCAGTTAATGCTAAAAAATCCATTTTTGTGTTTTCAAACTCATCAATAAGTTCCTCTTCTTTACCATTTAGACTTTGTATATTCCACAACCCAATTTTCCAATACTTATTTTGTTTTTCATTTTTTGCATTCATAGTTCTTTCATTGTCTGTATTTTTATGGTTTAGTTTTTGCATATTTTTGTCAAGACTCGCATCGATTTTGTTATATTCTCTCATGTCCATAATCTGTGCCATGTTCGTATCCATATCCATCCTCGAATTTGCATTAACTAGTAGTTTTTTAAACCAGTTGCTGCTACATTATCTCTGACTATTTCTATATTATTCGTACTATGGTTCCATCTCCATTTGGTGTCTTCAATAACGATAAAACCATAACCCATTTTTATTCTTTTGCCATTTGCCTTTTCTTTTGCTGCTATATGTCTAAGATTTTTCTGCATATCACTCTCTTTAAGTGTTAAATCGCATTCAATGTATACGCGGTGTTGTCTATAACTTCTAAGATTACTTTTTGCTTTTAGTACTCTTAGTTTGTCTTCAAAATTACTAAACTCAATAATGCACATATTGTCGTTGATCTTTTGTACCTTATTTAACTCTGCCATTATTCGTAGCTCTTTATTTAAAAAGTTTCCTATTTCATTCTTAAGATGTTCCATATCAGACGTACTTATTGGCAAACCCTTCATTATTAAATTATTTTTCTTTCTTTCTTTTTGGCAGATTTCTAAAGTTAGCTCTAATTTATCCATTTTTTGTTTCATACTCATCATTTCCTTTTTTAAATTTTCATTTTCTTGAATTATTTGTTTAATCTTTTCTTTGTACTCGCTATTCTCTTTTCTGAGTTCTTTCATTTCTCCTACCAACTCACCTACCATGTTTTTTATATCCTCTAGTTCCTTATCTTTCTTTTTATTATCAGTTATTAACGTTTTCATCAGTTCCGTAATTTCATTCTCTCTACCTCCAGCATTCTTTGTATCGGGAGATCGATATACTTTTCTGCTCTTACTAAAGATTTCGTCAAATTCATTTCCTTTCCTTTTACCATCCTCTGATAAATAAGTGTCGCTGCCGCTGTCAGTCATCTTAATTTCAATTACTATTATAATTAATTGTTTGACTGTATTTTACTGGTATTCCTATTTCTATCTGAATGTTGTTTGTTTTTATTTATAAAATAAATATATGTTTTGCAATCAATTTGCTATTTACAGTAAAGGTTTAATTCAAATTGTTTATGCACGAGGAATTTGACACCGATTTCAACTAGGTCAAATTTATAAAACCATTACTAATTAAAAAATCACTTACCGCTCGCAAAATGTTAAATCAAAATCCTTCTGTGTCCTTTGTACACAAACAACATTCACAACACTAAATAATCCTAAATCAATCCTAAATCACTTTTAAATCAATTTACATCACATATCTAAATGGTTTTCGTGGTAAAGCCCGAATCCGAGTTGTTTACCGCCGAGTCACATAAAATACGTGCGACCTCCTCGCTTGCTTCAACTCAACTCAACAGTTGGTTGTAGAAAATTTTTATTTTTTTATAAATCTTCGTTTCGTCTTCAGCAACAATAATCTGTAAGTTAGAAACTCATAGGATGTACAGGGCCGCTTCAGCTCTAAATGTTTATAACGAAAATTGCCCCCTTATTTTCAAGCCCAACATTTAGCTCGGCTTCAGTTGGTCGTAGAAATTTTTTATTTTTTTATAAATCTTTTCTTTCTATTTCTTTTTTAGCAACAATAATATGTAAGTTAAAAACTCATAGGATGTACAGGGCCGCTTCAGCTCTAAATGTTTATAACGAAATTTGCCCCCTTATTTTCAAACCCAAAAATTAGAAGTTTAAAAATGTTTTACGCATTTATTTACATCAGAATATGAAAATATAACTCTTTAGAAGGAGATTGGATGTTTCACCAACTCTCTACGATTTATTTTTAAAAAGTTATAGCCTTCGACATTTGACCTCTTGGGATAAACAATTTATAATATCTAAGCAACAAATTCGTTAATCCGGCCTTACAATTTTTTTTATGTTTGGAATTGAAAGATCTTCATTTTAAAGCTTTAAAATATAAAAAAAAATATTTGTACAATAAATAACGCAATTGTAAAAAACGGCACAATATTTTTATTTTATTTTTATATTGGTCTTTACTCCTTCGAGTAACTAGGTCCATTTTCTGTTGGAATTTACCAGCTGAACAGACGGGGTCGTGAATTATAAGTTTTTTGAATTCCCTCTTCGCTTCAGCATCCATTTGGCTTGCAAATTTTAGAAGCCTTGGAGGTGTTACCAACGAAATGGACCAATAAGTTTTTAATTTAAAAATCTTTTAGTAATATTTTAATATTTTTTAAATATTATTAATAATGCTATTAGGATCGAAAACTTCATCTTTTAATTGCCAGATGACGCTAGTCACCTAATATTTTCACTTCAGTTGTAATGGGTGGGAAAAGCTCTCGGTGCTGGTCAATTGGAGTATGGAGAACAAGCCTACGTTCTCTCCGATGAGGCTCAAATAAGAGCCGAAAATCGCGATTCAGAGGACTGGACTGCGCTCCGTATTCTAATTGAAAAGTAAGATTGTTTTGCCTTCGCATTGCAACTGAATTAAAAATAAAAATTTTATTTTATTTTTATATTGATCTTTACTCCTTCGAGTAACTAGGTCCATTTTCTGTTGGAATTTACCAGCTGAACAGACGGGGTCGTGAATTGTAAGTTTTTTGAATTCCCTCTTGTCTTCTTCGCTTCAGCATCCATTTGGCTTGCAAATTTTAGAAGCCTTGGAGGTGTTACCAAGGAAATGGACCAATAAGTTTTCAATTTAAAAATCTTTTAGTAATATTTTAATATTTTTTAATTATCATTAATAATACTATTAGGATCGAAAACTTCATCTTTTAATTGTCAGATGACGCTAGTCACCTAATATTTTCACTTCAGTTGCAATGGGTGGGAAAAGCTCTTGCTGGTCAATTGGAGTATGGAGAACAAGCCTACGTTCTCTCCGATGAGGCTCCAATAAGAGCCGAAAATCGCGATTCAGAGGACTGGACTGCGCTCCGTATTCTAACTGAAAAGTAAGATTGTTTTGACTTCGCATTGCAACTGAATTAAAAATAAAATTTTTATTTTATTTTATATTGATCTTTACTCCTTCGAGTAACAAGGTCCATTTTCTGTTGGAATTTACCAGCTGAACAGACGTGGTCGTGAATTGTAAGTTTTTTGAATTCCCTCTTGTCTTCTTCGCTTCAGCATCCATTTGGCTTGCAAATTTTAGAAGCCTTGGAGGTGTTACAAAGGAAATGGACCAATAAGTTTTCAATTTAAAAATCTTTTAGTAATATTTTAATATTTTTTAAATATCATTAATAATGCTATTAGGATCGAAAACTTCATCTTTTAATTGCCAGATGACGCTAGTCACCTAATATTTTCACTTCAGTTGCAATGGGTGGGAAAAGCTCTTGCTGGTCAATTGGAGTATGGAGAACAAGCCTACGTTCTCTCCGATGAGGCTCCAATAAGAGCCGAAAATCGCGATTCAGAGGACTGGACTGCGCTCCGTATTCTAATTGAAAAGTAAGATTGTTTTGCCTTCGCATTGCAACTGAATTAAAAATAAAATTTTTATTTTATTTTTATATTGGTCTAGGTCTTTACTCCTTCGAGTAACTAGGTCCATTTTCTATTGGAATTTACCAGCTGAACAGACGGGGTCGTGAATTGTAAGTTTTTTGAATTCCCTCTTGTCTTCTTCGCTTCAGCATCCATTTGGCTTGCAAATTTTAGAAGCCTTGGAGGTGTTACCAAGGAAATGGACCAATAAGTTTTCAATTTAAAAATCTTTTAGTAATATTTTAATATTTTTTAAATGTTATTAATAATGCTATTAGGATCGAACACTTCATCTTTTAATTGCCAGATGACGCTAGTCACCTAATATTTTCACTTCAATTGCAATGGGTGGGAAAAGCTCTCGGTGCTGGTCAATTGGAGTATGGAGAACAAGCCTACGTTCTCTCCGATGAGGCTCCAATAAGAGCCGAAAATCGCGATTCAGAGGACTGGACTGCGCTCCGTATTCTATTTGAAAAGTAGATTGTTTTGCCTTCGCATTGCAACTGAATTAAAAATAAAATTTTCATTTTATTTTTATAATAGAAAATTATTTGCTTGCACTAACCCTAACTCTACTGTCATTACTTTTGACAGAATTGACATTTTGCCGAGTTAAGCCTCGTTTGATTATTTTATTTGTGACATTCAGGTATGGTGTTAACATAAATGATTGGTTAAAGTCTTCGTGAGCGAGATAGGCTGTCATTTCTCTTTATTTAGCTGACCTGTGTGGAAGTGGTGGGGAAAATTCCCCAATTTTCCCATATAACATTCCGGGCCATGACTAGAACGACACCCCTGCATCCTCAATCAGATAGTATGGTCGAGATGAGAAACCGAACGATGGGTAAACAACTGAATATAAGATTGGGATTAGCACACTCTGTCTGACATTGGGTCGTGAAGTTCGTTTGCCCTGCTACTAGAGTTTGGCTGCAGATCTTTCGAAGAACATGTTGCAAGCGAATAATATGTCGACCGTCTAAAGTTAAGAATAAACAACATTCATGAGCGTACCCGATAACAGATCCAGATAGCCAGTGACAATGAAATATCAATATGATTTTCGATACGAGAATGACAGATTTAAAGTAGGTGATTTTGTCTGGTTTTATAATCCACTACGTCGTCGAGGCTTGTCTCCTAAACTGCAAAGAAAATGGGAAGGTCATATGAAATTAAAAAGAGAATAAATGACGCAACATACCGAATTAACAAGTTGCCAAAAAATGGTAAACCTAAAGTTGTTCACGTAAATTGTAAATCGTCGCACCATACGTTGGCTCAAATGAAAGGAAAGAAGCACAAATCCTCCAATATGAGATCAAAGGTGACCGAGGGCCAAGTTTTAACGAATTTATGTCAAATAACGCAGATATAAAAAGTTCTAGATCCGGTGTCACCACAGAAGTTCAGCAGAATCTTTTTAGTGTTCTGCAAAACGTCTCTCTAGCCCACTGTGTTGCCCAAGGCCTCAACATGACTAAAGGAATATGGTCCGTATTCAATAAATGGTTCGGTCGCTTGGATGAATTAAGAAATCAGCAGCCAAAGTTGAAAGAGTACAGCGATTAGAAGATGGTCTTTCCTTCAGTTTTCGTATTTTTTTGGAAATAATCAGTAATTTCAAATAATCATTTAACTTCTTACTAACCTTCAAAACAGCTACCAATATAAGGCATCTTCTCTTGGGCCATCTCCCTAACATCTTCTAAACTACCCGATAGCGTGTAAGTCAATTCATAGATATCCATAATATTTGAAAATATCTTCTCTATATCCTGCGGACCTGGATTCAATTTAATAATTTCCTCTCTGTAATGTGTACAACGTTAATAACTTCATTTAAAACTAATACGCCAGTCAATGGGAGCAAGAATAGAATATTACCTCCGAATTCTATCCTACTGCATGGATTTTAATGAAAATTTGGGAATAGTCTCTACTTATCTCCTAATTCAAACTTTACCCTATGCCGATGTGTGCTTTTATCTTGGGGGTGGTTCCCCTTCTCAGGGGTGGAAAATTTTTTGTTAAGATAACCACGGAATTCGCTAGAGAACCTAATTCTAAGCAAAAACTGTTCTATAATTTTTTTTGAAAACTCAATACTTTTTGAGTTATTCGTGGTTGAAAATTGGCCATTTTCATTGAAACATAACACCTTTTCGAACGGTTTTTTTCCAATACCTTAAAAAATATGCATCTAACTAAAAAAACTGTATAAAACATTTTTGTAGGTTATAAAAAACAAAGACACACTTGCCTTCATAAATCTTCTAGTTATAATACAAAAAGAGATATGGTAGGTGAACAGAGTTTGTTTTTTTTTTGCTACATGCTCAAATTGGTGTATTCAACTTGAAATAACAGAGAAACAGTCGAGTTTATGTGTGTAATGCGACCAATACCGTTTGTAGTGCTTGAAAAGACCTTCAAAATGAGCAATATTAAAGGTAAATTACGTACAAACTAAGTGATATATCTTGCAAACAAAATTGATAACTAATGTATTTTAAGAAAAAATGAGAAACAATTTTAACCCCCATCCGCCAGAATGTTAATGCATCATTTTCCGACTACAATACCTTTTATTATAGTGTTATTTCTATGATCAAAAAGTTGGACGAGTTTAAAATGAATGGTTTTTGAAAAAAAAATAAGATTAAATTATAGAGCGCATTTTTAAATTTTCTTAAAAATCTTCTTTTTTTCCATGTAACTTGAAAATGATAACAGATACAGTAATGAAAAATAAAAACGAAATTTTTACCTTAAAAACTCTACATTTTTGTGTTATATCTTTTTTTCGTATCTCTTATCATTTTCGAGTTACATGGAGAAAAAGGAAGATTTTTAAGAAAATTTAAAAATGCGCTCTATAATTTGACCTTACTTTTTTCAAAAATCATTCATTTTAAACCAGTCCAACTTTTTGAACATAGAAATAACACTATAATAAAAAGTAATTTAGAAGGGAAACGATGTATTTAAATTTTGATGGATGAGGGGTTAAATATACTTCTCATTTCTTCTTAAAATACATTAGTCATCAATTATTTTACAGCATATCTCGCTTAGTTTGAATGTAATGGACATTTAATAGTGCTCATTTTAATGACCTTTTCAAGCACTACAAAAGTTATTAGTACCATTATGAACCTAAAATCAACCGTTTCTCTGTTATTTCAAGTTGAATACACCGATTTGAGCATGCACCAAACAACAAACTCTTCTCACCTACCATACCTCTTTTTGTATTATAACTAGAAGATTTATGAAGGAATGAATCTCTTTGTTTTTTTTATAAGTTACAAATATAGTTTTTTTTGTTAGATGCATAGTTTTTAAGTTATTCGCAACAATCCGTCCGAAAGGGTATCATTTTTCAATGAAAATGGCCAATTTTCAACCACGAATAACTCAAAAAGTATGGAGTTTTCAAAAAATATTTATGGAACAGTTTTTGCTTAGAATTATTCTCTAGCCTCTTCCGTGGCTAGTTTATCCAAAAAAAATTTCACTCCCGAGAAGGGGGTGAGAACCACCCCCAAGATAAAAGCGCACATCGGCATAGGGTAGACTTTGTTTATTTAGCTATTCCCTACTTACTGTGAAAATATCAAGTAAATCGATGTAGTATGATGGAATTCGGAGCCAAATACCCTCATTGACTGCCCTATAAATTCAAATATAAAATGTACCTAAATACTTTTATCAACATGTGCAATTCCTTCAGATAAGCTTTTTCAGAAGCGATGAGTTCTCTGACAGTTTCTTCATAAGTAAGACTGGTCCTAGGCGCTGTTGACAGCATCACTGGTGTTTCGTTTAAATTACTACAACCTCCTCCTTCATCTTGATAAAACATATCCATAAGAGCCTAAAAATCACAGAAAACATAGATATCACCTAAAATTTGGGCATATTTATGCATTCTACATGGAAGGAAGACAGTACTGTGCAGGAGATAGTAACTATGCAGAGCTTTTGGTTGTTTAATGACATAGAGGACTTCAAAATATAATCTACGAGGACTGCTATTACAGTTTTGAGATATGGCAACAATGGCGTAGACATCAAATATGATATAAGGCGTTTATTTTCCAAATTAGCAAAAAATCGCGATCACCACGTGCGATGCAATAAAATTCAGTAAAGCCAGGAAAATATTTGTCGTTCGGCTTGAGTGGAGTGTTGTCATGTTGTGATAAAAATACAGAGAGTAGGTCGAAACGGCAAGTTTTAAATCACCACACAAAAAAGTATTTGTTTTAACTCACAAAATAAGAATCAAAAACAGGATAATTTCTGATAGATTTTAGTAGTGTGCAAAAAGTTGTTGCTGTTATAAGTAATTATGAACGTATGGGATTTTAAATATTTTGTTTTAAATGGTAAACAAATAATACATTCGGCAATAACTGTATTTTCGCCGCCAGATGTAATATTTACGAAAATTATTTCATCCGTCATAGCAAAAAAATCTTTTCTGTTTTGAGGTGTACGTTTATTAATGATAAAAGAATTGCCATATAAGTGTGTGAGGTGAATTTGATGAGCGTTTATTTCGTTGTACTGTTATATACCTCTAGGAATAATTAAAACGATTGAAAATATCTATCAGAATAACACAAAAGTAAAAGTAGAGGAGGAACTAACTGATCCAATTGAAGCTAGCAATGGAGATTCCCCGAGTCCTCTATTGTTCAATCTGATCATGGATGAAATAATAAAAAAAGTAAAAACTGAAAGAGGATACCAAATGGGAGAAAAACAACTTAGGCCGCACCTACATTGGATCCGTATTTCTCCGATCCGATCCGACGTCGGTTTGAAAACAAACTCATGGTATTAAATGGCGGCACCTACATTGGATCCGTAGATCGCCCGATATCGGGCGATTGATAGGAGAAGCTACAGCAGAGAAGCAGTTCGACGTCGCGTTGGTCGATATCGGATAATCGGATGGGAGAAAAACGGATCCAATGTAGGCGCCGCCATTTAATACCATGGGTTTATTTTTTAATCCGACGTCGGATCGGATCGGAGAAATACGGTTCCAATGTAGGTGCCGCCTTAAAATAATCTGCTATGTACTAATATCTAAAAGTAAGATGATTTACAACGTATGCTGCCTTAACTTAATATAACCATCAGAAAATTTAACATGTTAATTTCCCAAAAAACGATAAATGCATGGTTATAACAGTAAATCCACTAACGGCCGGTTTCACAAAGTAAAGTTAACGTGGTTAAGAGATAACCTCAAAATTACCCCAAAATATGCGTTTCAGTTTCATAATTGTTACCCTTCTGGGTATACCCATAAGGGTAACCCACTCCAACCTCTGGTTAAAAATTCTGTGACTTAACCATACTTCGCCGTTGACCTGAAACTAAAACGCATATTTTGTGGTAACCTCTGGTTATCTCTTAACCACAAGTTAACTTTACTTTGTGAAACCGGCCGTAAGGGTCGATTTCTCATATCGAGTTCAACTCCAGTTTAACCTGAACTTCTAGTGAACGCCAGTTTAAATTCAAAATCGTCTTTCTCAATTCACGTTCAACCGATGCGCGATGGCAGTTTAAACTACGTTTAGCTTGAACGCTGAAATTCGGGCTTTCAGATGATTTCAAGGATTACGCATGCGTTGTATTATTGCAGCTTGACATTAAACGCTGTCATAATATAAATACTATAACCTTTTATATTATACACTGCGCGTCATGAAAAAGAGGCCACCTAGAATTTTAGAAGAAGTTTTCAATAACTCTAGTTTATACAATTTATTATTGTAACTAAACTCCCACAATGCAGAAACACTTTGAGCGTCTTTTAGGGATCGCCAAACGGTGCCAACAGGTCAATTAAGGGTAATAAGTTTACAGAATTGATATCAGTTTTACAACTTCGGATAATGAACGTGTCGTTTGTACCTTATTTTTCTTGGAATATGGCTATTCTGTTTTTCAAAAAATTGTTCACTAGTGTACAGTTGTTCAAAGAGTGAGCTTGTGCAATTTTTAAATTTAAAACTATGGCTGAGAGATTTGCTAGATCTGTTCAAATTGTTACTTTGATTGATAATGGAACGAGTCAAAGAGAAGTAGCCAGACAGCTTCGAGTCAGTCGTTGTATGGTCCAAAAAACTTACCAACGATTCGTAGAGACTGAATCTCACGAACGACGACCAGAATCAGGCCCGAGAAAAATCACGACGGCCAGAGAAGACCGTTCTTTACAACGCATTACTTTGCAAAATCGGTTCTTTACAGCTAGAGCAATACAAAACCGTTTTAAAAATGCTCAAGGGTGATCATTAAGCACTTCTACCGCGAGAAGAAAGTTGAGGGAATTTGGTCTAAGGGTACGCTGTCCAGCAACAGGACTTTTGTTAACATCAGCACATCGACAACGCCGACTACAGTTTGCTAGAGACCACGAGCATTGGACGATAGAAGATTGGAAAAATATTTTGTTTAGTGATGAGTCCGGAATGGTTCTTTATGGCTCAGATGGTCGCATCAAAACATACAGAAGACGTGTGGAACGATATGCTGCTTGTGTTCGACGAGCACGTGTTGCTTTTGGAGGAGGTTCAGTACTGTTTTGGGCAGACATTTCATTCGAAGGCCGTACTGATCTCGTATTTATTGATAGAAGAGCATTGAATGTTCACTGATACATTACCGAAATTCTAGACGAGCATGTAATGCCTTTTGCTGGGTTTGTGGGCGAAAACTTTATTTTAATGCTAGACAACGCGCGGCCACGCGTAGCCAGGATGGTAACGCAATATGTACCTGGAAACCGTCGGTGTGCCAAAAATGAATTGGCTGGCTCAAAGTCCAGATTTGAACCCGATTGAACATGTTTGGGATCCACTCAAATGAAGAGTAAGAAACAGAATACCTGCTCCAATAAATCGTGAGCAGCTTCGGTTGGCGCTCATGGAAGAATGGGAAGTTTTTCCTCAAGACAACATCCAGAATTTGATCATTTCAATGCCAAGTCGAATGAGGAGTGTAATTTACAATAGAGGTGGTAATACAGGGTATTAATAATTTTCCAATAAAATTATCATTTTATGAGAAGTTTTTTTGTTATTAAAGAAATGATTGCATACTGCTTTAGAACATATTCGTAAACATTACACAAACATCTAATGACAATCAATTTCTTGTAGGATTCGTAAAAATTAAAAAATGCCAAAAACTGTAGGTGACCTCTTTTTAATGACGCGCAGTGTATTAAGCATAACGAATAACGATAACATTATTTTTGTTTTTATTATATTTATTTATAATTATTAAAATGACTGTTTAACTTTAAATACTTAAATTTAACTTTATTCAGAAACAGCATATAAAAAGGCGACAGTTTTTTACCTTTTGCCATCTATTGGCATTTCTCGTAAGCTGTAGAACGTGAACTGACCATGAGAATTGCATTTTAAAACAAGACCGAAGTTCAAGGATGAACCTCAGTCAATTGAACCATAGATTAACGCAGGTATGAGAAATCGACCCTAAGATGGAAATTAGAGCTGGAGGGTCAGATAATAGAATAAGTGAAGGAGTTTAAATCTCTAGGCATCATATTCTCTTGCTTCAGAAAGCTAGAAGCAGAAGTGGAGGATCAAATGAATAGAGCAAAGAGAGTCGCAGGTTGCCTAAACAATATGGAGAAATAAAAATATCGGAAAAGTATTGAAAGGCAAAATTTACAAAACAGTCATCAGACCAATTCAAATTCAAATTAACAATTTCAACAAAAACGTTTACGACGATGAAGTCTTTGTCGTAATGATGAAGAAGTCTTTAATTGTTTGAAGTGTTCAAAGAAAATTTGAAGTAAACCAATCCACGAAGATAAATCATTAGGCGCCACATTTTCAACTTCGAGAAGTCGATTCAGAAAATTACTTTTGGTGCACGCTAAACCAAATTGATGATCACTTATTTCTAGATTTGGAGGTAACTCGTTTGGAGGGAAAAGTGCTTTTAAAGATGGATCAAATTAATATAAGCATAAGCATAAATATATTTTCATATATAGGCCTTCACGACTGGTGTTTTGATACATGATACATTATTTGCCTGAATTACAGTAGGGGTGGGAAAAACCTACCGGTTATAACATTTGTTGAGACGGCCAAGCAATCCACAGCTCGTGCATCGCTTCAATTAGGTACCTATATCTCGCCGCGATATGCAAGTTTATTTCGCATTAAAAAAAATTAAATGATCTCTGTTATCTTTAATGTTTGATACATGCGCAAATGACAACTCTGGCCGTAGACTCGAATTTTGCAAGTGGTAAACTGCTTGCGCAGACGACGACTTATAACGTATAATTGACAAATAGTTAGTGATATATTTACCAAAACAAGTTTTTATTTATACGGGTTTAAACGGGTTACAGGAAATGTATTTATTTTTTTATACATAGAACATGCTACAAAAATTTTAATTGATGTGCACATAAACAAAACAGGAAAATTATGTTAAGTGCAAATAAACAAAAAAAGCAGCTTGTTGCAACACAATGAAAGCTATGAGATTTACTAAGTAGTGCGAATATTACTACGTGTATTCTTAAGCTAAAAGTAAGTTTGGCTGTTTTTTGAAAATATGAATGCTAAAAGAGTTAATTTTCAAAATTTGGGTCTATGGTTCTTACAATAATTATTATTTTCTCTTTTATGCCATATTTCTATAATCTCTTATTTTGTCCAAGTATATTCAATGTAGGTACAGCTATTTTCTTTATGTATCCAATTTGATTTCTTTTACATGTGTGGATCAAAAATTAACCTGATGACCTTTGTTAACAACGCTTTATTCTTTTAACTACATTTACTCATCGTCTATAGACCGCTTTTGCAGAGACAGAGCTACGTATTTCTTATGGACGATAGAAGCGCGCCGATGCCACGCCGTCTGATTAGAATGAATCGTATATCGACAGTCTAGTAGCAACACGTGCCTGAGAAATTTGGCAACACTGATCTGCATAAGCCCAACGTTCCATTCTTAACGTAAAATAAAGGTTCTGTATCATTTCCATAAAAAAGAAAGATGGCTTATTTTCAATCATTTGTGCACATGACGCAACGGAATTAGACGCAAATGCAGATATCTCGAAGATACCCAATTTGGTTTTAGAAATGCTATGGGAACCAGGGAGGCACCTTTTGCGCTTAACATCCTATTACAAAAATGTCGTGACCAAAGAAAATATGTATTTGCATGTTTTGTGGACTTCGAAAAGGCATTCGATAAAGTACAGCATGTAAAATTAATGCAAATACTGAAAAATATCGGAATAGATGACAAGGATATTCGTGTCATTAAAAATTTGTACTGGAATCAAACTGCTATCGTAAAAATTGGAGATAACTACACCGATGAAATCTCCATACAACAAAGAGTCAGACAATGGTGCATTTTGTCGCCAACATTATTCAATTTTTACTCGGACCAGTTATTTAAAAAGGCACTTGAGAGACAGCCATATGGAATAAAAATCAGTGGGGAACTACTTAATGTGATTAGATATGCAGACGATACAGTAATTCTGTCAGATAATATTGAAGGTCTCCAAATTCTCCTTGATCGTATTCACGAGGTAGGAGAGGAAATGGGCATTAAAATAAACTCAAACAAAACCAAGTGTTTATTCGTGACTCACATCCCGATGCAAAGCTTCAATTAAACGGAGTGCAAGTTGAGAAAGTTCACAAAATGGAATATTTGGGAACTGTGATAACGGACCAACTAGATCCAGACATAGAAATAAAACGTAGAATAGCAATGACTAAAACTACTTTTATGACAGAATGGTTATAAAGACAAAGAATGGTTAAGTGCTATGTTTGGTCCGTACTTTTGTATAGTGCAGAAGTGTGGACGCTAAAAGTATCGATCATGAACAAAACTGAAGCATTGGAAATGTGGATTCATAGACGAATACTGAAGATACCTTGGACAGCAAGGAAAACTAATGAAGAAGTACTAAGGAGGGTCAACAAAGATACAGAACTGCTAAAGACTGTTAAACATCGAAAAATGTCTTATCTGAGACATATAGTGAGGGGAAGTCGATATAAAATATTACAACTGATCCTTAAAGGCAAAATAGAGGGCCGTAGATGTGTAGGAAGAAAACAAGTTTCTTGATTAAAAAACATTCGAGAATGGACTCAGATACCAAATGCAGGACAATTAATCCATATTGCAGAAGATCGAGAAGCCTTCGCAATGGTGATCGCCAACGTCGGATAATTCTGATATGGCACGTGAAGAAGAAGAGTGCACATGAACTGCTCCACTTAATTATAGCTGTCAAAGTCAAATGCATTTTCGCCAGTTTTTCAGCTGTAAGCGGTCGCTACATCATGCAGGAGCAACATTTTCCGACATCTCCGTCTTTTAGACCAAGAGGAATTTCTAAACCTGCTCCAAAACATTATAATAGTAAGCAACATACGACCATATATATACGAGTTTCTTATTTTTTTTCTTCCTTTGCTTCATTACTTTTTTGCTCTCCGGTGAAATAAAATATAACGTAACGTGTCAGAAGTATCCACTGAAATGATCAAATTTGATACTATACACGTTCATTCCCAAAATAAGCTGGAGGTCACAGTGATCGGTGGGTGTGTCGTGTCGTGACAGCTAGACATTGGTGACGACATGACACACCCAGCAAACACTGTGACCTCGAGCTTACCTTGGGAATGAACGTAGTATAGTATGTGGAAGGAAGCTATATTCACAGAATACCGATGCTTCTTTTCTTCACAACATAAGAACAACTTACTGCCACGATTGTACAATAGATAATGTTATGGCAATTATAATTCAGACCATTCTTGGCAGTGTTCTGTCAAGTGTTTCTGTGGTCGGAAAGTAATTCTGATGCTTTTTTTCGCTTCTTCTTCTTCTTCTACATGTGCCTCATCCTTTGAGGGCATTGGCGATCATTATGGCCCATTTTACTTTGTCCGCAGCGGTTCTGAAGAGGTCTGTTATTGTTTTTATATTCCAGTGCTTTAAATTTTTCAACCAAGTAGTGCGTCGTCTCTCTGGTCCTCTTTTTCCTTCTGCTTTCCCTTATATAACTAATCGCATCAACTTATATTTTTCACTTCTAAGTATGTGTCCAAAGTAGCTCATTTTTCTTTTCTTCATAGTGATGAGTATTTCTTTTTCATCTTTCTAATATTTCCGCTTCCACTTTCCCTTGTATAACCAATGGAATTAACTCATATTTTTCATTTCTTAGTAGGTATGTGTCAAAAGTACCAAGTAACCATATTTCTTTCCTTCATAGTGTTGCGTATTTCTTTTTCTTTTTTCATCTTTCCTAATGTTACCGTGTTTGCTACGTGTTGTGTCCACGATATTTTCCACATTCTTCGATAACACCACACCTCAAAGCTGACAAGTATTTTTCAGTTGCGTTCGTAATTGTCCACGCTTAAACTCCAAATAAAAGGACAAAGAATACGTAGCATCTCAATACTCCAGTTCTAATTTCTGTTCCCAGTTTTCCATTGCATAACACTGTTTTCATCTGGCGCTTCTTGGCTAACTCAATGCGTCGTTTTATATCGAGGCTGAGGTCCCATTGTTCATCTAGCTCTCATCCCAAATAGTTGTAACTCGGTACTTTCTTTTTCCTTTAAGTTGGATTATTTCGTCTTCAATCTTGCTCTTACTGACAATCATGATCTGCTTTTTTGTGTGTTCAGAGCCGTTCCACGCCTCTCGCAGTACTGCGTAGTGCGATCAACCAACATGTTTTATGTGTTATTTACATTTTGATGAGTAATCTTTTGGATTTTAAACTTGCGAGTAACCGTTCTAGAACGGTTCCTCGAAGAAGATGGGATAGTTCTTCTTTTGAGGTTGTTAAATTGAGAAATAACCTGCTCATTTCACCTTTCTATCATTTCTTAAGTGGCTGTCTGCTGGTGTTTTCATGGCAAGTTTATCTTTTATAATTTATTTCGCAGTTTCTGCTAAGACTTAGATTTACTCTTGTTTCTCTACTCATATTTGCCTTACACTTACTTTTTAACGCTACAGAAGCAACGCATGGATCTTAATACTTAGTCAACTAAAATATTTAACTAAAAATGTCAATATGCTTATGGTAAAAAACATTTTAATTCAAAATATAAGTAACCAATTTTTTTAAAATAAACATACAAATCCCATTCCTAAAATTCGAAACCCAATTTGCAATTAGTACAAAAAGTGCAAATAATTTCGAACAGAGTCAAAGCGAAAAATTCGAATAATTTCATTTAAAAAAAATTAATGCTACGTACCATGGATGTGGGCTGAAGTGCAGCGTGGAAAGCAAAAAGCAATTTTTAATAATAAGCTAATCTCTACAAATCTTATCATATTTTGTATTGATGATGCCGTTTGATTGAAAACAATGCATTAAAGAAATCAGTACTGAATAAATGAATCTGGTTTAACTGAAAAGTTTCGACAGTTTTGTTTGACGAGTCAGTCTGTTCGAACAAAAATGACGAAAAATTGCACACACACTTTGGAGTTTTGTTTAGAATCTGAACGAATTTATTTGTGAACACTAGTGGCGGCGTTCCTGGGTATTGTCATATCACTTCTAGGGCCGCTATGTAATTTCCTTGTGTATCCTGCTCTTAATAAATCAATATTTTTCTTGACCGTTTCTTTTGTTGCATCAGCAACCACTTCTTTTAACTTTGCCAATAGACTTTGATATCCTTTGTTTTTCTAAGTCGATCACTGTACGTACTATCGACTTTTATTCTTCCATACACACGGAAAACTACGATACAGTTCTTTGAATTCTAATAAAAACGTTCTATATTGATCTGGCGAAGATCCGTCATATTGAAACAGAAGCAGCATATTGCTTTTCGCTTAAATTAAATGTCAAACAGCCACACACCTGCCTCTTGGCAGTTTGAACATTTACACGAAAAGCAATGTTTATTTGTCAAATAACATTTTTTTTTCTCTTTTCTGATAGCAGTAAAATGTATTTTGAGTTAAATAACGATGGTGAAAGTTCTCAACCTCCTATGTCAAGTTTTGGATATTGTGTTATGTTACCCTTAAATTAAAGAGAAATATGTATTTTTACTGTTTACAAGCTCCTATGTCGTTATTTCATATAGGAGCATCTATAAGCCAATTAATGAAATAACGATATAGGAGCTTGTAAACAGTAAAAATACATATTTTCTTTAATTTAGGGTAACAAAACAAAATAGCAAAAAATTGACATGAGGTTGGGAACTTTCACCATCGAAATATTACATATATGCTTTTTTTGCGGCAATTAATTTAATTCAAAAATTATTTTTTTGGCCACCCCGTATAAATAATGATGTTAATGTTTATATTACTGAATAGAGAATTAAATCACCTTTTAAATGAGCTACCACACGACCCCTATTCCCATTTAAAAAAATCATAGATGACGTCATCACGCCCAAATCGATGACGTCAAAAAATCATAATTTAAAAATAAAAATCGACCTGTCAGAGCTTTACCTCTGAAAATAATTAAGTCATGAGATAATAGACCGTTTCCACACTTTACGAATGCACTGTATATTATAATTCAATGTAATTCACTTTTGATTTAGGATTTATAGCACTAATTTTACTTTTTACTGTCAACTGTCACTATAAATTGATAAACTTTGAATGATTTATATTAGATAAATATTTTAGGGCTTTCATTATCGCTATTAATTCAGCTGTGTATATACTCATGATATAATTTAGTTTAAACATTTTACTGTATTTATTACTGCTATCCCAATAGGCACACCCCACACCAATATTTTTGGATTGGATGGATCTGTATATAGCATACAACAATCTTTGAACATTTGTGAACTGTCGGAGATAAACATTAATTTTTTTAAAGATAGAGGCAAATTGCTATAGTTCCTTAAAAAGTATACCTGAACTTGTTCCATAGCATTAAAGTCAATATTATAATTTGGGTTTATATCAGATTTATAAAGTTGTTTATCATATATTGTCATTTTTGAATATAAATCTACTATATTTAGACTTTTCTTTTTTATCCAGTATTTTTCTGTGAAGTCTGCTAAAAACAGATGATGTATTTTGGAAATTAAACTTGCCTTTTTTTTCATACAATCTAACTAAAAGGCTGATGCCAAGTTTATTTCGTCTTATATCCATTGGCATTTCACAGCATTCAACTTGTAGATTATTTATCGGTGTAATTCTTAGGGCTCCTATACACAATCTAAGACATTTATTAATGATATTGTCTATTTTATTTAAATGGCACTGTGATGCATCACTGTATAATATTGATCCGTAGTCGAATATAGCTCTTATATTATTTTTAAATAACAACAAAGAAATATTTGGATCTGCTCCTCAACGTAAGTGTTATACGAATCGAAGGTTTATTCCTCTATCTGTTTTTTTAACTATATGGTCTATATATTCTTTCCAGAGAAGCTGTCTATCCAGAGTAATACCCAAATATTTAACATAACTTTCTACTGGATAGGAGATATTGTTTATTAAGATGTGATTAGGTATTTCTTTTCGTTTTCTTGTAAAAATACATAATTTTTACATAATACATATTTTAATATGTTTGTCTCCTTCTTCAATGGATTTGACTGCGTTTTCTATTTTAATGTTTTCTTGATAAATAACAATAGGTTTGTTCCAACACGATTGAGAACCGTCATGTAACGGTTACGTTACTATATAATTAACGTTCCATGGATTCCATGGGACCGAAATAATACGTTCTATGGTACTGCACAGGACGGTGATCGTTACATGGACAAACCTTATATCATCTGCAAAAGCTACAAGGGTGAGTAAACATTGAAATCATGTTATAGTTTCCTGTTTTGTGAACATTTTGTTTTTTTTTAAGTCCCCTAATATCTTTAAAAACAAAGAAAACAGACAGTTGTATTATTTAACACGTGTTTTAACTGAAAAAATACTAAATTAACAATAAAAAATAACAGTTAATAAAACTTTAAAACAGAAAGACACGTCTAAATTAATATCGCGTGTTTCCCCTTCTACTTCTAGTAACAGTTCTGATCGACGCTTCAAGGCGGAAATACACCATTCAATTCGGTTGAACAATGTGGATGATTCAATTACATTGTTCAATCAAATTTAATAGCACACATGTACACGCTTCAATTATTTTTCATTCAATTCGGTTGAACAATGTGGATGATTCAATTCGTGATTTTTATACAGGGTGTTTCATTGGGAAACGGAAATACTTGAATGGTGAATAGAGGTCACTGAGGCGGTTCTAGATATACCACATTTATTGCCTTATCGATTTTTATAACCGAGTTACAGGGTGTTTTATCGATTTTGCCCATTTCTTTCTGGACCCATAACTTTAGAACCAGCCTGTATATTTTTTTAATATTTGGTACACATATGTCCCATTTAAAACACAAACCATCCAACTAATAGTCAAAAGAAAAATCCAGGTCCGGACTAAAAAAAATTATAAATGCTTTGTGACCTTGAAATAACACCCTGTATATTGAACTTTTTAAAATCCGTTTACTACATATTTGAAAAGAGCACAAAAAACTAAGTTTAACGGTTTGCTTAAATTTTTCGGCCAGACAATTTAATGACTTTAATTTTGAAATTATAATGAAGTTTTTAAGAACTTAGATTAAAAAGCAGGTATTATTAACTTTTAATAATAAATTATTAAAGTTAATGAACAAATATTCATTTTACAAATAATCAATACTTTTTTACTACATTAGAACGACCCATTTACTAATCACAAGAAAAATCCAGGTCCGGATTAACCAATAAACATAAAGTAATTGTGACCTTGAAACAGTTGGTTTGCACATTTAAAAAGAGCACAAAAAACTGAGTTTACAGTTTCGCTTAAATTTTTTTGCACAGAAAATTTAATAATTTTAATTTTGAAATTAAATCTATTGAAATTTTTTATAACTCTGAGATTAAAAATCAGGTATTAGTGACGTTTAATAATAAGTTAATGACCAAATACTCATTTTAAACGTAATCAGTAATCATTTACTAGATTGTAACGACCCATTTACTAATCACAAGAGAAATCCAAGTCCGGATTAACAAAAAAATATAATGTAACACTCACCCTGTATACAACTGTTTACACCCAGTTTGAAAAAACACCCTGTATATTATAATTTTCAAAATCCGTTTAAACATTTGAAAAGAGCACCAAAAACTATATAATGGCTCGCTTTAATTTTTTGCTCAGACCATTTTATGAAATTACTTTTGAAATTATCGAAATTTTTGTTAAGTTCTCAAAAATTTCGGTATAATTTCAAAATTAAAGTCATTAAATTGTCTGCACAAAATATGGAACGAACCATTAAACTTAGTTTTTTGTGTTCTTTTCAAATGTTCAAACGGATTTTGAAAATTTCAATACACAGGGTGTTTTTTCAAGGTCACTATTACTTTATATTTTTTTTTGTTAATCCAGACCTTGATTTTTGTTGTGATTAGTAAATGGATCATTCTAGTGTAGTAAATAAATACTGATTATTTTTGGAATGAGTATTTGTTCATTAACTTTAATAATTTATTATTAAAAGTTAATAATACCTGCCTTTTAATCTAAGAGTTCTTAAAAGCTTAAATATGATTTCAAAATTAAAGTCATTAAATTGTCTGGCCGAAAAATTTAAGCGAACCATTAAGCTTAGTCTTTTGTGCTCTTTTCAAATATGCAAACGGATTTTAAAAAAATCAATGTGCAGGGTGTTGTTTCAAGGTCACAAAGAATTTATAATTTTTTTGTTAGTCCAGACCTGGATTTTTCTTGTGATTAGTAGTTGGATGGATTGTGTTGTTAATGATACATAATATGTGTACCAAATATCAAAAAAATATACGGGGGTAAAGTTGTGGGTCCAGAAAGAAATGGGTAAAATCGATAAAACACCCTGTAACTCAGTTATCAAAATCGGTGAGGCAATAAGTGTGGTATATCTAGAACCGCCTCAGTGACCTCTATTCACCATTCAAGTATTTCCGTTTCACAATGAAACACCCTGTATAAGTCGAGAAATATCGCAGTCTTTTCGTCTTACCATCTATGCACCATTATTAAATGAAATTATTACGTATTTTTTTAAATAAAATGCGAAACTCACGCAGCACTAGCCAAAATGAAATAAACGGTTGAATCGAACGTAATCAACAAAACTTATATAGACGCCTCAATGTGGATGAATCAACCCAGTTGTTCAACGGAGTTGAACGAAATTGTCTCAACTTTTTTCAACGTTCAATTTTGTTGAACGCTTTTATTGAATTGCAAAATACATGGTCCATTTTGGTTGAATCATCCACATTGTTCCATCGAATTGAATGGTGTATTTTCCCTTTAAGAGTTATTCGTCGACCAGGTGAGAGGTATGCACAGTGTAACATAAGAGTGATGAGATTGTTTAATGGAGGCTCTGTGATGTTTTGGAGTCGAATTTCGCTCACAGCAAGAACGGATTTGGTGTCTTTACGTGTAGGCTTTTTAATTAATGAAATATACATTACAGAAATTTTGTTTCTTTGAACACATTGTTTCTTTCGCATCTTATATAGGAATAATTTAATCTTAATGCATGATAACTTAATGCTCATGTAAAGGGTGTCGTTATTAGATATTTAAGTGAGGTAAATATTCAGCAATTGAATTGGCCCTCTAACAGTCCCGACATGAATCCTATTGAAACTTTATGGGATATTGTCGGTAGACAATTAAGACTTCGTTAGGCCCTTCCTGCTTACCTGCAAGATATAGAAACTATGATTATTGATATCTGAAACTCCATGGACCAAAATCAAATAGCCCGCTTAATATTTAGCATGTCTAGGCCATGGTACAAGTACCATGTGTCTAGGCGACGATGTGAAGCTGTTATTAGAAGTAGAGGTGGAAACACGCAATACTAGCTTACGTTAAGTTTCATCCGGTTCTTCTTAAGTTTTATTAACTTTTGTTATTTTTTATTGTTAATTTAGTATTGTTTCACAAAAAGGTGACATGATTGGTGGCTAAAACATAAGAAAAACGTTTCCTTTCTTCCATTCGGCAAGCCCAAAAGAGAAGTTTGAGCCAACCTTTGCCCAACAGTGTGAATACCAAAGAAAAAATCTAAAATAATAAAAAAAATAGGGAAATCCGTTAATCCGTTCACGAGAACAGGACAAGCGATAACGGGCCGGCAAGGAATGAACTACAGGCGGGCACCCCTGTTTAAGGGGACACCAAAATTAGCTTTTTTCTGCTGATGTTATACAAAATAAACTATCGAAATGAGCATTATTTTTGGTGGTGCAAAATTTTTGCGGGTTAAGTTAAGTACAATGTAAGAAACCCACCATTAACAACAGCGATTTTTTTATAACCACTTGATAACCATATCTTTTCTTTGTTTTTTTGGTGCACAAAATTCGATCGATTTTATTTATTTCTCATTTATTGTGACTTAAATCTGATAATTTGTTATAGGACATATTTCCTCTGTCCAAAAATAAGGTATACGGTATACATTTGGATTTTACCCATCGAAAAATACAATGTTAAGAAATTTAGTGACTTATTTTTATAATAATTACAAATTGTTCAATAATTTTAAGTTATACAAAAATGATAAGGCATGGGAAATTTTTTAAGAATGATATGGATATTTGAATGGCTTGTGTGGACATGATAATGTTGACGGTGATCGTCCCTCGTAATGGAGCTTTGTCTTGGAGATCCAATTACTTTGTCCATTACTGGGTATATATATAGCAATATACGAGAAATAGGACCAACTTGATATTTAACATTTCATTACAGCAATGTCAAGACTTGTTCGGCCTGTTATAATGGCCCACTTGTTGAGCTGACACATCTGAATAAAATTTATAGTCTAGTTAGTGACGGTAATTTATCATTCTGAAGGTCAAAGTTGATGCAATAAGTAAAATATCGTCTGAGCTGACAGGGGATTTGCGAATCGAGGATCAAAACTATTGTCGACATTTGCTGATGATCTAGATGTAGTCACCCATTCTACAAGAGATGTGAGAGAGGTGTTTTCACAACTCGATGAGAAAACAGGTAATCTGGGTCTAATAAATGAAAAGAAGACGAAACACATGCTAGTAACCAAAAATCTAAGACCAGAGTTAGGCAGAACATAACTATTAATAAGGTAGTAAAAGAGTTTGAATATCTGTGGACGGTAATCAGAGATGACAACCACATAGAAAAAGAGCTATAGACAAGGATAGCTGCGGGGAATAGAGCATTATACTCCCTATCATCATTACTAAAATCTAAGCTGCTAAAAAGAAAATATAAATTAAGACTGCACATGTCAATTATTCGCTCAGTTGTTACATATGGAAGTGAAACACGGACTATGCAGCAGCAGGAAAAAATAAGCTGCTGGCATTTGAAAGGAAAGTTCTCAGAATGATAATATTTGGCTCTCAAGAAGAATTGACAGAAGAGTGAAGAAGGCGCCGCAATGCTGAATTGGTGGCTTTGTATGGTACTGAAAACATCGTCAGACATTATCAAAGCTAACCTGATAGATGGGCAGGTCATGTCGTAAGATCAGAGGAAGACAGAGTGTTAAAGACAGTGTTTTTGAGAGACCAGATGGTAGAAGATCAATAGACCGTCCCAGAAAAAGATGGTAGGTTGATGTTGAAGTCGATTTATCTAGGATAGGGGTACAACAATGGGATATGGAATCGCAAGCTCGTAGAAGATGGAGAGCTATAGTGGATATGGCGAATATTCATCCCAAGTTGTAAAGCCAAGTCAAGCCAAGCCATGCAGAATCGTGAATATACTCCTTTCTGATGATATCGGCACTTGTGTCTGAAATACTTTGGTAGATATTTTTATAATTACCACAACAGCTCCCATATTCGGAAGACGTGCTTTATTTGTGTCTTACGATAGCGTTTATATCAGTAAATCGCTTTGTAATAGTTGTTTTTGATGAAGCAGAGTCCAAATATCCCAGAACAATTGCTCTACTTAATCGATAATTTTTTTTAGTAGTAATAAATATTTTATTAACACAAATTTGTTTTGGAAATTACAAAGTAACACCATTAACACCACTATATGGTCCGGTTTCACCAACAACAAATAAATCAATGAATAGTTATTCGTCGAATAAAATTTATTAGACATTTATATTTATATTTTCAATTAATTTATTAGACGTTTCAATATAATTTTGATTATTTCATTCATAGGAGATTCTGACCAATAGAAAGCTACAGAAAACAAAATTAAACTGATAATTTTTGATAATATCCCGTCGTCAAGTATATTACGTCAGATGCCCTTCGTTGCTACGAAAAAAATACATTCAGCGACATTAATGACAATTAATGTTTTAAAAGTTATAAAAGTGATGACTTTCAACCGTCAAATATTTATAACAACTGTGTGTTTAATTGTACTAATTTGTACTTACATAAATAAATTACAATAAAATGTTGGTTTTGAACAGTTTTATTCATGAAATAATCGCGGCAAATTGCACTCGATCTCTAAAATTATTATCGAATTGTTGCCCTCGTGATACTTTTGACATAATTTCACTCCCCTTCGGGTCGTGAAATTAAAACTGTCAAAGTGTCACTCGGGAAAAATTCGATAATTTTAGAGCTCCTGTGCAATTACTACTGATAATTTAATTTAACGTTAATTATATTTAACTTGCGAATTTACTTTCTTATAATGAACTGAATAAAAATGGTATACATTTTTATTTTATAGTCGTATTACTCCGTAGAGTAACTAGGTGCATTTTTCCGTTGGAACTTTACCAGCTGCAGACGGGGGATGTGAATTGCATAGTGTAGAATTCCTTCCCTCTCGTCTTCACTGCAGCATCCATTTGACTTGCAAATTGTAGAAGTCTTGGAGGTGTCACCAGGAAAGTGTACCAATAAGTTTTCAATTTAAAAATCTTTTAGTAATATTTTTAATATTTTCAATATTAATAATTTACTATTAGGATTGAAAACTACTTCGTCTTTCAATGCCAGATGGCGCTAGCCACCTACTATCATCACTTCAGTTGCAATGGGTGGGAAAACCTCTCGATGCAAATCAGTTAAAATATGGAAAACAGTGCCTACGTTCCTTCCTATGAAGGCTCCAATAAGAGTCGAAAATCGCGGTTCAAGGGACTGGACTGCACTCCGTATTCTAATTGAAAAGTAAGATTGTTTTGCCTTCGCATTGCAACTGAATAAAAATGGTATACATTTTTATTTTATTTACTTTCTTATATTTACAGCGAGATTAGCTTACGAACTTATTCGAATAGTAAGTAATTATTTGATAAATAAATAAGTCTTATTTGACGTTAATAAAATGGAAAAATGTAGTTTATTGGTCGAATAACTTTATTCATCGAATAAACTACTATTTATCGTTGGTGAAACCGGCCATATGTCATGTAAAATAATGGTAAAAAGATAAAAACATATTGATGGAAGTGATAGATTGCATGAATGATGGATTAGAAATAAAACAATACTAGATGGGCATTAGGAACGAAACAATTGTTTGAAAATCTTCCTACCCACTGGCAAGAATTAGGTTAAATCAAATAAATTCGTTATCTATCATTTTTCTCATAGGTACGTACAAAATATGATAAGACTCAATGGCTACTCATTGAACCCCTAAATCCAGTTTGGCTGATCGTATGAGTTTTCGTATCAAATAACATAACATTTAAACACTCTCGACAATTACTAAAAAGTTCAGTTAAAATGCAAACAAAAAATATCTAACGCTTGAATCAGCTGCTCTTCAAAATTCTTGTATAACGCTCATAAAAGACACTAGTTCTAAAAGATAAGCATATACAGGAACAAATAAGGACTCTTAAGAAACATATTTCATTTAAAATGTTAAATTAATTAAGGAAGTTAAATGTTTATATTTTCAATAGTTATTTTTTTTTAAGAACTGGTTGATGAACTTTCGTCATGCAGATTTTGAGAAAACCCAATTTAAGCAGCATTGGTTAAATAAATTGTGTTGTGCAGAATGGGAAGAGACAGAGAACTTTTGACCACTATTAAAACAGCATATTTGGGGCACATGCTTAGAAATGATAAGTACGAGTTGTTACAGCCAAGTATGAAGGGTAAAATCGAAGAAAAAATGGGTCTTGGTAGACGACTGGCTGAAAAACATTCGCGACTGGACCGGGTTAGACAAACGCTTTTAAGAAAAGCAGAAGATAGAGATGAATTTGCAATGGTTATAGCCAACCTTCATTAGTGGAGTCGGCACTAGAAGAAAAAGAAGCAACCGCAGCAATGAAACAGCGGCTGGAACAAGTCCGTCTGGATAGCCGATAATGTTAAATAATACTCAACCTAATGAATATTAAGTTTTTGTCGATCGTCTCCGACCTGGGGAATCCGGTAACAAAAAGAAAAAAAAAGTAATTCCGCGCACCTTGCCATAATTTGCTATACAAGCACTGATTTTCAACGCTAGGCTAACATACCTTTTTTGTTTAATACTGTCAATTCTGTCAACTAACTACACTGATAACAGAGTTCTAAAAATTTACAAAATCCACAAGGAAAAGAAAAAGTTTTCCTGTAGTTGGCTGTATACCATCAATCACAAAATTGGAAAGAAATCCTTTGTAAAAGGTATAAATTTTTTTTATTAAAAATCCCTTAAAAGGGCTACATCACAACAAAACGTTTTCGATTTTTATAAAAAATCATCATCAGTGTTCGATAAACTGGATGCTAGCTGAGCCACAAAAGAAAAATATCTGGGTAAAAACCCTTTACATAAAATATAGATGCCTTAAAAGTGCATACTTCAAGAAAAAGGCCTTTGATGGTCACATGGCAAACAGGATAATGCCCTAAGGTAAGGTATACAGGTTTCCCAACACGTGGGATCCAAATTGAGTTGTTCACATTTCAATGACTTAATGGCAACTGTGACCATCACAGGCCTTTTTCTTGAAGTATGCACTTTTAAGGCATCTATATTTTATGTAAAGGGTTTTTACCCAGATATTTTTCTTTTGTGGCTCAGCTAGCATCCAGTTTATCGAACACTGATGATGATTTTTTATAAAAATCGAAAACGTTTTGTTGTGATGTAGCCCTTTTAAGGGATTTTTAATAAAAAAATTTTATGCCTTTTACAAAGGATTTCTTTCCAATTCTAAAAATTTGTCCTCGCGGACCATAAGCATTGGATAAATTCCTGACTGAAATCAACAATAAAGAAGAATCAATCAAATTTACCAAGGAAAGAGAAAAAACAATTCACTTCTTTTTCTTTGTTGATCACTAAAGAAGTTATACGATATGCAACCAAAGTTTACACAAAGCCAACCCACACCAACAGGTATCACACTCGGATTCACACAGACAGATTCCCACTCAAATCACAATCTAAACATCAAAAAAGGAATCATTAAATCATTATATGATAGAGCCCAAAATATCTGCTCCAATGAAAAAGCATTTCAGGAAAAAAAAAACCTGCCCTTGTCATTTGTAATTGTCATTTGTAACAAGGAATTCCATAAGAGAGAAGAAAGGAAATAACAAAACAACACAATAAATCCAGCTACAACCAAAAAAGGGACTCAAGGTTGATAACGATACCATATGTAAAGGGCTTATCAGAAAAATTAAAAAGGATAGGAAATAAGTACAACATAACAACATTTAGAACAATCATCACACTCGGATCTATCCTATCCAAAACCTAACCAAACAACCCACAGGAGAGGTCAAAGAACTGCGCCTACAAAATACCCTGCGAATGCAACAATTTCTATGTGGGGGAAACTGCAAGACCACTAAGCGTCAGGATTAACGAGCAGGAAACATACATCAAAAACAGGGTATTCGACAAATCACAGGTATGCAAACATGCCTGGGGCAATGAACACAGACAGACCACAGTGGAAAGATGCATCAATAATCATGAAGGAAACTAATTCTAGTGATAAACAGTTGCAAGTGTGAGTCCATGATAGAGTGTATTAAAAAAAGGTCAATACTCACAATCTGTATTAAAGTTGGTGACCGGTTTCGGAGCTTACAATGTGTGCTCCATCCTCAGGCTCAGTAAAGAGTTTGTCTTTTCCAAAGAAAGAAAAAGTGTTAATTAAAAAAAGCATTATACTTTTTCTTTTTTTGGAAAAGACAAACTCTTTACTGGGCCTAACGATGGAGCACATATAGTCTGGGCTGATTATCGGAGAATAGGCCATTTTTGGGAAAAGTTATTTACCAGCAATTTGATTGCTGGAATCGAATCTTATGATTGTATATATTAATAATATAGGTATGCAAAGTCCACAGATAGTGTGCTACTTTTTTTATAAACAAAATGGAGCCCGAAAATCGTGTTTTTTCAATTTTTGCTCTATAACTCAAAAGATTTTAACTTTACACCAAAAACACTAAAATAAAAATTCACCGCAATTAAATTCTGCATAGAGACGTGTTTTTTCCGATTTACTTCGATGAAAACTTTCCCCGGAAAACGCGGGTTTTTCCAACAAAATCTTTAATTTTCAACTAAACTTTTAGATAAGTAATTGTTCATCAATAATTAAATAACTTGGTGATGTAAAATCCCTTTCCCTATAGATTATAATTCCAGAAGCCGATAGAAATTGAACTAACAGTTTAGCAACAATTGGGATAATATAGCCTCAGGAATATTTTAAAATTATAAACAATTTTTTGGCTTATAAACAAATAGAATATCTCGGGAAATAATAAACTAAATTAAATTATAAAAACGGTATTCGAAAAACAGCGGCAGGACGCTTCTTTTAAAAGAAAAAACGTTGAATTATGATGAGTAGTTCCTGAGATACAACCGGTCAAAGTTAACCGGAATTTACGGCAAAGATATAAACACTAGGATCATAATTTTCAAATTTTCACAGTTTTATTTTTGTCGTCTTTCTCCACACCAATTTTCATATCCTTAAAATACTCATAACATATATTATTATAAAAAAACTATCCATAATACGTGTGAAAATTGACAAAAATAGCAAAATTCCAATCAAAAATTAGGTTGGAGAAAATGTAACCCTCAAAGTTCAAAATCGGTATACGTTAAAAAAATGCATTTTCTCGGCTTCTCATCGAGCAATTTCCTTCATTCTTTTTTTGTTCCCAAGTAATTCGAGTAGAGCCATCGAACTAACGCATTATTAAATATCAAACTTGCTTTTGTTTTGTTATAATAAATTAATTTATTTATTATAACACAAAATTTTAATTTGTTTAAATAAAAATTGTTTAAATAATTATACAGCTTTCAAATGAGAATATTTATGTTTTTAACTTTAAAAGGTACACTTATAGTAAGTTTATCTAAAAAAAAGCCTACAACTGGAAAAAATATTTAGTTTTCTCTTCTTATAAATAAATTAATCTATTATAACAAAACAAAAGCAAGTTTGACATTTAATAATACGTTAGTTCGATGGCTCTACTCGAGTTATTAAGGAACAAAAAAAGAATGAAGGAAATTGCTCCATGGGAAGCCGAGAAAATGCATTTTTTAACGTATACCGATTTTGAACTTCGAGGGTTACATTTTCTCCAAATTTTTGATTGGAATTTTGGTATTTTTGGCAATTTTCACACGTATTATCGATAGTTTTTATTATAATAATATATGTTATCAGTATTTTAAAGATATGAAAATTGGTGTGGAGAAAGAGGACAAAAATAAAAAGGTGATGTTTGGAAAATTATGATCCTATTGTTTATATCTCTGCCGTAAATTCCGGTCAACTTTGACCGATTGTATCTCAGGAACCACTCGTCATAATTAAACGTTTTTTCTTTTAAAAGAAGCATCCTGCCGCTGTCTTTCTAATACCGTTTTCACAATTTAATTTAGTTTAATATTTCCCGAGATATTCTATTTGTTTATAAGCCAAAAAATTGTTTATAATTTTAAAATAGTCCTGAGGCCGCTTAAATAGTCAAATTTCAATTCTGTAAAGTACATTAGATGGGTATAGTGTCTTTTTATGAAAAAATCACAGCTATTCTTATGCATCATAATTATTGTCGTTATTATAGCGACCGTAAATTTTTAATTAACAATTCAATTGTTGCTAAACGGTTTATTCAATTTTCATGGGCTTCTGGAATTATAGTCTATATGAAAAGGGCTTTTACATTACCAAGTTATTTAAATATTAATTAACAATTACTTATCTAAAATTTTAGTTGAAAATTAAAGATTTTGTTGGAAAAACTCGCTTTTTCCGGGGAAAGTTTTCGTCGAACTGAATCGGGAAAAACACGTCTCTGTGCAGAATTTAATTGCGGTCAATTTTTATTTGAGTGTTTTTGGTGTAAAGTTAAAATATTTGGAGTTATAGAGCAAAAATTGAAAAAAACACGATTTTCGGGCGCCATTTTGTTTATAAAAAAGTAGCACACTATCTGCGGACTTTGCATATCTATATTATTATTACATACAATAATAAGATTCGATTCCAGCAATAAAATTGCTGGTAAATAACTTTTCCTTGTATTTTGCTAATTAGCCCAGAGTAATATTGTAAGCTCCAAAACCGGTCGCCTCTTTTAACAACTTTAATAAAGATTGTGAGTATGTATTGATCTTTTTTAATACACTGAAACTAATTATGTTGATGCTTCTGCTTCTGTTGAGACTTTGGTTGCCAATATCTAGAGGACAAGTGAATAACAAAAACATACGAACAATAGGGGATAGGAACAAGTGAAGCACATATCTATCATACACTATACGTATGCAACACACAATACATAAAAACACAATTTTTCCCCAAAAACTCATTATTACGAACACTTATAACACATAGAATAATTATTGCACAAATAAACAGAATAATATCATAGGGCATACAAAATCCATCCTCATATCTTTCCAGCCAAAGCGGCTGTTGACTATAAGCATCATATGCAAAGTACATTCAATCCTCAATAGGGCATTCCAAGACTTTGACGTTTATGAAAAATTTGGGAAGCAAACTGTCAAACACTGTTTTGTTTATATTATTTGTACCACATGTTTCTAAAGTTTTTATCGTTAACAGTTTTTTAGTTGTATTTTCCCAATATTTTGTTGTAGATTTTGTGTAGTTTTTAGTTGTAAAGTACTTCAATAACTTTATTTAGTTTTAAACAATGAATAAATAAACATGAGTGCATATAAAGTTGTTGGTAGACAATACAAATGTTGCTAGCAGGTACAAGCAAAAGATTGGCAAAATAAATAATATAGGCCCACTTTTCTTCAAAGGGTCTGAGTTAACCTACGGTTTAGACACTTTTCCAAGCGTAAGTAACATGAACATAGTTAGTTATTTAGCATTTTTATAGGACATTCTATAGCATTTAATGTTTTTGTCTCAGACAATAACTTATTTAATGGGAAAGTCCCAGTAGCTGGCTGTATACCATAATTAAAAATCATACAGAACAAGTAAAAACTTCGTTTGTATAATGGTATGAAAAGTTTATTGAAAAACTATTAAAAAGTCATCCAAAAGGATTCGCAAAACGTTTTCAATCTAGATCAGATCATCTTCAGTGCGTTCTGCTTAGTACATGAAACTAACAACCTTATAGAATAGGTGACATCGAGAAATATCGCTTTTAAAAATGTAAATCATATTTTTCGATGTCACCTATTCTATAAGGTTGCTAGTTTCATGTACTAAGCAGAACGCACTGAAGATGATCTGATCTAGATTGAAAACGTTTTGCGAATCCTTTTGGAGGAATTTTTAATAGTTATTCAATAAACTTTTTATACCATTTTACAAACGAAGTTTTTACTTGTTCTGTATGAATAATAACTTATTTAGTTGTTTTATGTCTTTGTCTCTCAGATGATAACTTATTTAGTTGTTTTATGCTTAAAATGTAGCACTGATGGTAACTGATAAAACGGAATTTTATCATGAATACTTCGCATTCCACATTTCAAAACACAACAGAAATGAGGCATATTATCTTTTTAAATTAATTATTCTAGTGAAAATGTTAGATTAATCCTTGTACAAAACAAAATTACAAAGAAACGCAACTAAAATTATCTGAAACACATTAAGAACTGATAGAATAACCTTTATGTTTGCCTCCCGGCTGCCATATTGATTTAATTTGACATAATAATTTGACAGCATGTTGGAATGCCCTATATTTGTTGACTGTGATATAACAACGTCAATAACAATAACTGACGGCTATATACATTTTTCAACAAATTTCTCTTAATTTTTTGATAACAATTTACGGAGCGGAAATTGAAACGTCTAGTATTATTTAGGTAAAAATGTAATTGTCATGATAACCAAACTATGGCCAATCCCATATAAACAAACATTTACACTGAAAGTTTCTAGAAATATGGTCACCCTCACATTCGAAAAAATTTAATATCATTTTAGTTCTCTGACTGCTTTTTTGGAGACCTACAGATTCTATAACAGGAAAAAATCTTAACATTATTGGTTATTCAGGTAACAGCTTTTAACTAATAAATGTTCCCATATATGATTATCCTCTAAGATTCTATCAGAAAAAACAATGTTTAAGAACACAAGCTCCACTTACTTTGTCTACCTTCATAGATATCTGCACATCTTGATAAGTAATCTCTACATGCTTTATGTTCTTTGCATAGTTTCCAACCAATTTTAGAATATCAGCTGAGATGTACTCTAAAACTGCCACCAAAAATAAAGACACCGTGGAATCAACTTTGTAGAGCAAAAGTTCCTAAAATACAGATTGTATGTCAATCTCTGCTCAGTTGTATAGCAAAATATATTGTAAAAAAATTATGATCTACTTACTTTTTGTAATAAAGAATGGATTTTATCGACAGGCAGCTGTAATACTGACTTTTTCTTTCCTCTTTCAAGAGCTTCTTGGGCTTCTTTTAGTGCCCATTTATCAATTGGTGTGGGAAAAGTACTAGTTACCCGATCTTCAACATCCTACACAAACAAAAACCGAAATATAAATTATTTTCATAACTTAAAAAATTCTTAAAAAGTTATTATTACCGCAATAAAACATTTGAATAATAATAAAGTCAATTATTTATTTTGGTTTATTGGCAAATGAACAAAATATGGCAAATGTTTACCTGAACTGTGTGAGGACTTGGTTTGGCACACAGCATCCCAAGAAGACGCAAGCATAGGCTTTCCACATATTCTAAGGCTTCTTCTCTTGCACCTAATGAAGGGTGCACTTGTTCTAAAACCTAAAATAAAAGAAGTGTTCTATAATAATTGAAACTTTAGAACTCCATATTTTTCAACTAATTTGCTATTTTTGTTTCCATTTGTATATTTAAATTATATAAAGGTATACAAAATTTCGCTAATCTACAACTAACGAACCATCAAACAACAGTGTCAAACAGCAGTTTATTATTAGGGCAGTCAATGGGGGTACTTGGCTCCGAATTCCATCCTACTACATCGATTTACTTGATATTTTCACAGTAAGTAGGTAATAGCTCAAGAAACAAAGTCTACCCTATGCCGATGTGCGCTTTTATCTTGGGGTGGTTCCCACCCCTTCTCAGGGGTGGAAAATGTTTTGGTTAAAATAGCCACGGAAGAGACTAGAGAACCTAATTTTAAGCAAAAACTGTTCTATAATTATTTTTTGAAAACTCAATACCTTTTGAGTTATTCGTGGTTGAAAATTGGCCATTTTCATTGAAAAATGACACCTTTTCGGACGGATTTTTGCGAACACCTTAAAAACTATGCATCTAACAAAAAAAAAACTATATAAAATATTTCTGTAGGTTATAAAAAACACAGAGATTCGTTCCTTCATAAATCTTCTATTTAAAATACAAAGAGGGATATGGTAGGTAAGAAGAGTTTGTTTTTTGCTGCACGCTCAAATCGTTGTATTCAACTTGAAATAACAGAGAAACTGTCGATTTTAGGTGTATAATGATACTAATAACTTTTGTAGTGGTTGAAAAGACCTTTAACATGAGCAATACTAAATGTCGATTACATTCAAACTAAGCGAAATTCTGCAAAAAAGTTGATAACTAATGTATTTTAAGAAGAAATGAGAAGTATATTTAACCCCTCATCCATCAGAATTTAAATACATCGTTTTCCTTCTACAATACTTTTTATTATAGCGTTATTTCTATGTTCAAAAAGTTGGACTGGATTAAAATGAATGGTTTTTGAAAAAAATAAGATCAAATTATAGAGCGCATTTTTAAATTTTCTTAAAAATCTTCCTTTTCCTCCATGTAACTTGAAACAGATACGAGATACGAAAAAAGATACCACCCAAAAATGTAGGGCTTTTTCAGGTAAAAATTTCCCTTTTATTTTTCATTACTGTATCTCTTACCATTTTCAAGTTACATGGAGAAAAAGGAAGATTTTTAAGAAAATTTAAAAATTCTCTCTATAATTTGATCTTTTTTTTTCAGAAACCATTCATTTTAAACCCGTCCAACTTTTTGAACATAGAAATAACGCTATAGTAAAAGGTATTGTGGAAGGAAAACGATTTATTTACATTTTGGTGGTTGGAGGTTAAAATTACTTCTCATTTTTTCTTAAAATACATTAGTTATCAATTTTGTTTGCAACATATCTCGCTTAGTTTTAATGTAATGGACCTCTAATATAGCTCATTTTAAAGGCCTTTTCAAGCACTACAAAAAGGTATTAGTAGTATTACACATCTAAAATCGACCGTTTCTGTTATTTTAAGTTGAATACACCGATTTGAGCATCCACCAAAAAAATCTTTTTTCACCACATATCATATCTATTTTTGTATTATAACTAGAAGATTTATAAAATCAAGTGTCTCTTTGTTTTTTTATAACCTACAAAAATGTTTAATATAGTTTTTTTAGTTAGATGCATAGTTTTTAAGGTATTCACAAAAAACCGTTCGAAAAGGTATTGTGTCAATGAAAATGGCCAATTTTCAACCACGAATATCTCAAAAAGTATTGAGTTTTCAAAAAAAAATTATAGAACAGTTTTTGCTTAGAATTAGGTTCTCTAGCGAATTCCGTGGTATTTTAACAAAAAAATTTTCCATCCCTTAGAAGGGGTGGGAACTACCCCCAAGATAAAAGCACACATCGGCATAGGGTAGACTTTGAATTAGGAGATAAGTAGAGGCTATTTCCAAAATTTCATTAAAATCCATGAAGTAGGATAGAATTCGGCGGTAATATCCTATTCTTGCTCCCATTGACTGGCGGATATTTAATATAATGAACATTAAGTTTCTTTCTTTGAAAATACAATAATTCTTGAAAATGCGTAGTTAATTGCAAAACAGATTATGTTGCTCCGTCTAAAGCCATCTGATATAAAGACTATGCATTCAGACTATACACAAAAATTCACAATACACTTTCTCATTTTACACTTAAAAATAAATTCTCTATTTTCCTATTTTTTTTCTTACTTCAGAAATGTAATATTATAAAGTAAATCTCTCTTCTGTTAATTAGTAAAAATGTAGGATAAGTAGGATAGAAAATATTAAGTAGGTATATTATATAGGTGTAGGAAAATATATTGTAAAATAAATGAGCAAAATTGGTGAATCAGTGAATGAGCTTGAAGGGCCCCAAGGAAAAAAAATTAGTAAAAATAAAGATTAGTTCACTTTAATATTTTGCATCTGGTGCTTTAATTTGATAGCAGTTTCCCAGTCAAAGAAAAAATGTGTGATATTTTCAACTCATCTTATGTGTATGAGATTAGAACATGATCCACACATCAGATATTAAATATTCTCTTCCCTGTTTAATTTGTAACAGTGACCTCTTAATGTTTTGTCTTGATTCATGGTATTTAGGTCCCCAAAATTATATTTTAAAGTATGGAAGGTCATAATTAGGTTAGGTCACCTCGTGATGCTCGAATGTCATTAGATGAGCCACAGATAGTTTATCTTCATAATTAGGTTTTACACAGCCGGATGCGATTCTTGTAGCATTACTCTGAACATTTTCAAGTAAGATTTTATCATGACAGATCTGGACCCCACACTGGTTCGACAAACTCAAGAAGAGGTCTGACCAATATTGAATAGAGCATACTAACAGAGATATACGTAGAAGTTTACGTATTAGAAACAGTTTTAAGTTTGTACATTTTTTGTAGAAGTCTTTTTTACTTCTACAGTATTTTTGCTATGGTATACAACCAATTAGAGGGATTGCCCTATTTATGTTAAAAATTAAAACTCATGGTCTGGTAAAAGAGTATCGTTCCAACTTGTGACAAGAAGGTGTGCTAGTTTCCCGTGAAAAACATTTAAAAAATATTAATCCAAAATGCGACCATATAATATAATACATTTTAACATTTCTTTCAGAAAAAAATGTCAAATTTTTTGAGGAAAACAAAACATTTTTTCTTTTTGTATTATTTGGAATCAAAAGTAAGTAGTCCAGGAACCGAAGCTTTTCACCCCTCAATTTTTACAGAATGGATCGATTTGCTTGAAAATTTGAGAATAAGTAGTGGATGTTCCAAGGATCAAAATCTATATGATGCCAAAAGGCGCTTTTATTATGGGGGTGTTTGCCACCCCATCTCGGGGCCGGAAATTTTTTATTATATTTTGACAGCAAAAGTTGATAAAAACATTAATTCTAAGCAAAAAATGTTGTATACATTTTTTTGATAGAACTAATAGTTTTCGATTTATTCGCTATCGAAAGTGTTAGTTTTATATAGAAAAAATAAATGTTCTTCTATAGTATACTCATTTACTATTCACTCAATTTTTGTCGTAGAAAAAAATTTTTCACACCAAGTTCTTACGAATTAAATAACCTACAATTTCATATTTAAACATTTTTTCTTATCTTTGATGCTAATCTTTCTATTCTGAAGAAAATGGCATTTTTTACAAAACTACAGAAATTCTTTATTCGCTTTTAACTTCAGTTTTTAAAAAACTAATCATTTTAAGCCAGTCAAACTTCTAGAATCTATTAATAATACACAAATAAAGAAGGCCAATGACTAAAAACACCGCTAACTTACATTATTATGCTTGCAATTGGATTTCTCCTTTTTTTTCTCAAAAAAAATATGTTGATTTTTTAACCGTAACTTTTTTATTTTGTATCTTAGAAAGTTTGATGTAAAAGATTTTTGTAGGTTTTTAACAGATCTATAAGCCTATTAATATTAAATCTTATTACAATTCTTAGTCACAAAAAGAGGTGACTTTGAAAGGGTTGGTAAAGGTGGTTTTTGCATGCTATTACAAGTTTTAATTGTCAATAGCTCACTTAATTTTTGTTATAGAAAAATTTTTTTCATACTAAATTCTTGGGAATTAAATTAGCTACAATTTAATATTAAACATTTTTTCACATCTCTGATGCTAATCTTTCTATTCAGAAGAAAAGACCATTTTTTCTAAACTACAAAAATTCGTTAATCGCTGTTAACTTCATTTTTTTTAAAAACGAATCATTCTAAGTCGGTCAAACTTCTCGAACCTATTAAAAATACGTAAATAAATAAGACCAAATAAGGTCAATGACTAGTTTTAATTAGGGTGGTGATTACGGGGTTGCTTCCGACCACTTTTGCGCTGAAAAAAATAATGACTGACATTCTTTTCATTATAAGTCACTTAATTTTTGAGCTAGAGACTTCTTTTTTATTTCTAGGGATAGATATTTTTAAATTCTTTAAATTAGTTTTAACAAGTTATTCTCGAAAAATGCATATTTTGCCCGTCTTTGGACTTTGAAACTACAATATTTAACATTTGACAAAGGAGAGCTAACATATAATAAAGTATATCTTGATTACTGTTGGTCTTAAAGAAAATTAAAAAACACGGTTTTGTTTATTTTTTCAAATAGTACATTTTTATTAAATAAGGTTGTTTTGATAAAACAAAAACTTTTGGAGTTATTAGCAGAAAACTGATTAAAAACATTGATTTTTCGATATAATACTAACACTTTCGATAGCGAATAAATCGAAAACTATTAATTTTATCAAAAAAATGTATAGAACATTTTTTGCTTAGAATGAACGTTTTTACCAACTTTTGCGGTCAAAATATAATAAAAAATGTCCACCCCCAACAGGGGGTGCCAACCACCCCCATGGTAAAAGCGCCTTTCGGCATCATATAGATTTTGATCCTTGGACTATCCACTACTTATTTTCAAATTTTCAAGCAAATCGATCCATTCTGTAAAAATTGCGAGGTTTTGTCCTATTTCAAGCTTCATTACTTGGACTAAAGGTTGCTTTTTAGTTGTTATTTTCAGGTAGCCAGTAGAATATTGATACAAAGATTAAAAACATACTAACTAAAATATATCAGGAAACACTCAAACATATTTTGATTTCACTCTCGTGTAATATTTTGAGATGATATGGTTTAGAACGGGACGTGTGATTTTTGTCCAAAATAGCAAAAAATTCTTAACCAAAACAATAACATCAACTGTGTACTTAACCTCTAACTTGAATTCACTGATTAAAACTTATTTTTTATTTTTATTTATTAATTTATAATATGGGAAAACCCTATTAATAGATAAAATACATGCTTAGGTTTAGTACAAAAATAAATATTTTTCCTAGTAGGTAATACTTTTATACACACACCGGCAAAATTAGCCGAACACCTTAAAAATGGGACAGGTTTGATGTCACGAATTTCCTAAACCAGTGGTCCGATTTGAGTGATTCTTTTAGTATGTTACAGCCTTATTATTTAAGAATATCTTTGTAACAACATTATTGCTAGACAACTAAATATCATTTTATACCGGGTGTAACAATAATACTGTGATTTTTTCTTAAAGTTTGGAACACCCTGTGGACTATTCTAGCATATATAAAATATTAAAATTAAAACTAGGTTATAACCTTAGGCTTTCTTAAAATTTTCTTTCTTGATTCATTTGCTTATGTTGGAAAATAAAAAAGTTATGGGCTTTAACAACTAGCCATGTTTTTCATCGATAAATCCTCATAGTAGGGGAGGAAAGTATGCTAAATTTGCAGTTACTCGAGCGTTATGGGGACCTATTGGATTGTGAATAGTATGTGCTAAAACCAGAAAAAGGTTAAGTTAAGTTTTTCATATATTGAGGGACTTTTCATTTTTTAATTTATTTTTCATTTGAAACAATCGTTCTTTTCCGATTATAGAGCGATCCATCCATAATTCTAAAAAATGTGTCGAATAAAAGTTGTTTATTTTTACGTAAAGAATCCAAATCTGCAATAAAAATTGGGGCTCCTATTTAAGATTTTAAATTAAATCCCCCACCCCACTTCCGTGGGGGGACGTGTTTGGTGTCATTCGATAGATTTTTCAAAAATATTGAATACGTGTATGTTGCAGTTTTTCGATCTGATGTTCAGCTAGTTCAGATGAAATCCACGGGAGTTCGTCATTGTGACATCGCTTATTAATTTATTTATTTAATACATCTATTGAATTATTATAGGCTTGTTTATTAAACTAAGCAGATAATGATGGTAGGGGAGCCCAGGCGGGAATTTTTTCAGTTACTCGAGCGCGTCTGATTATCACATGGGGAGAAACCTTGTACCCTGTAAATGTACCTATAGGTACCATATATTGGTTCTTAACACCGGGGAATTCATTAAGGGGGACCGAGAAAAATCTATTCTTAGAAAAACTCGAAATCGTCAGATTAAGATTAGGTAAGTTAAGTACATGCAAAACAGTGTATATTTAAAAAATCTGACGATTTGAGCGGGGCGTAAAAAAATGGGTGAGTCACAAAGTTTCACAAAAAAAGCGAATATTTCACGAAGTAAACGTCACTTTGAAAAACTATGAAATACGTGTTCAATATTTTACAAAAATCTATCGAATAATACTAAACACGTCACCCCACGGAGAGGGGTGGGGGTAAATTAAAAATTTTAAATGCGGTATTTCGCGAAATGAACCTCAGGTCGTAAAACTGCGAAATACACGTATTCAATATTTTTCAAAAATCTATCGAATGGCACCGAACACGTCCCCCCACGGAGGTGGGGTTGGCGGGTTACTTTAAAATCTTAAAGAGGAGCCCCCAATTTTTATTGAAGATTTGGATTCTTGACGTAAAAATAAGCAACTTTTATTCGCAACATTTTTGTAAATTATGGATAAATGGCGCTATAATCCGAAAAAAAAAACGATTGTTTCAAATGAAAAATTAATTAAAAAATGAAAAGTCCCCCAATATATAGAAAACTTAACCTTTTTCTGGTTTTAGCACATACTATTCACAATCCAATAGGTCCCCATAACGCAAGAGTAGCTGCAAATTTAGCATACTTTCCTCCCCTACTATGAGAATTTATCGATGAAAAACATGGCTAGTTGTTAAAGCCCATAACTTTTTAATTTTCCAAAATAAGCAAATGAATCAAAAATGAAAATGTTAAGAAAGCCTACGGCTATAATTGAGTTTGAATTTCAATATTTTATATATGCTAGAATATTCCACAGGGTGTTCCAAACTTTAAGAAAAAAACACAGTCTTATTGTTACACCCGGTATAAAATGATATTTAGCTGTCTAGCAACAATATTATTACAACGATATTCTTAAATAATAAGGCTATAACATACTAAAGGAATCACTCAAATCGGACCACTGGTTTAGGAAATTCATGACATCAAACATGTCCCATTTTTAAGGTGTTCGGCTAATTTTGCCGGTGTGTGTATAAATAAAATATGTATAACGAACTTAACTAAAAATCACCATTTTTAATATTAAATTAAAAAACAAGCAGTCTTAATAAAAAAAACAAAATGCTTCTCTTAAGTTTCGTTGAAGATATGTTAAAAATTTCAATATGTATTTAGTTTAACAAGACTGAATATCTATCCAAAAGATTGTTAATACCATAAAAGGTTACTATGGAATGGAATATAAAATGTTAACTGAAGACAAAGCTCCAGGTACGGTGGTGCATTAATGTAGATCTCATCCAAGAGAGCAACGCAGTCCATGCCACCACTAAGTAACTTGTAAATAAATGAAACTACAAAAAAATATCTCCTAAGACTCAGAGTGGTTGTAAATTCTTACATTTGAAGTAGAGGCCCAAATTTTAGTTGTACTGTTTCTATCATATCTTTATCATGTTTGATACTATGGCTACTATACAACTGAGCCATGTTCCAACATACCAATGCGCAATAAACCAATCATATAACATCAGTAAAAAATAACTTGTAATTTCTGAATACCAAACGCAACATTCTAAAACCCTTCAGAGAAATTGTATTAATATAGTCAACAAGAATAAAAAACCGCTAAGCGCCGTAAAAATGAGTGGCGCATACAATATTCTAGCTACAAAAGATCTGATATGAATTTTACGTGGCCCGAAAACGTATTTTCATTTTGATGCAAAACAAAATTCTAGTTTTATTTTAAAAGATTTTTTCATAATATTTGCCCAATTTGAAGTAAAAACGCGCCACAAAAGAATAACTTTGATACAGTTTGAATTTTGAAACTCTTTTGTGGCGCGTTTACTTCAGATTTAGCAAATATTATGAAAAAATCTTTTAAAATAAAACTAGAATTTTGTTTTGCATCAAAATGAAAATACATTTTCGCGCCACGTAATATTCATATCAGATCCTTTGTAGCTGGAATCATCACTCATTTTTACGGCGTTTAGCGGTTTTTTATTCTTGTATCAGGAGTTTTTCAAAGTTATTTATAAATTAAATGTATAAATTTGAATGCAATGTTTGTCGATTACACGTTAAGCTTTATAAATGTGGCCTTTGTCGCATTATCTCCCAAATGATCTAGTGTCCATCAAATGTACACTAGATTTTTTTTCTATTCGAAATAGATTGAAAAAAATATTGGGATGGCCGGTAAATGAACTCGGATTGCCCGTTGCCAGATCAAATTAGCGTCGTAACCACTACAACTACATAAACCATTTAGGGAATAATCGTTAATTGGATTATACTTTTGTAGCTTAATAACTTCTAAACGGCTTAACCGATTTTGTTCACTAAACATGAGTTTGAAACGTATTGACAAGTAGTATCTTATGTATCTAAGGTCAAGTATGATAACTGAAGATATTACAGGAATTATTGAGCTTGAAAAACCGTTTTTTCCCATAAGAAATAGGTTTGATCATACTTATGAAGCCTATAACTTAAAAATTCGAATTTTCCCGGATATAAGGTATACACCGTTAGCTTCGTCTAGAGTCCTTCTACAAACACTTAGTTATTGGCGTAATTCGTAGGTTGAAATTTTGAGTAATTGTCGAAAAACCAAAATTTTCAAAGTTTAGTTTTTCAGTTTTTCGGCTATACTGAGCCGTGTGTATGTCTGATCCTGACAGCTTAGACATCATTTGAAAGCTTAACTCAACGCTATTGATTTGGTGTATTTACTGTTCTCCTGTCTCTTCTTGAACCGAAGATATATACCGCCAAAAAATGTGCCGTTTTGTACCTGCTAAGTCCTATAGCTGGATTATGGGTAGTCAAAACTCACAAACTACACCGGTTCTGAATCGGCCCTCACCCCCTCTTCAAACACAGAAAAAAAAAATCAGATCGGTTTAACTTTTCCACACACATACATACATACATATACATATCCACAAACATTTTCCCTTTTTTAAATAAAAATTGACTCATATTTCTGAGCTCGGTAACTTTTGAACGGTATAACCGATTTTCAAAATTAGACATGTGTTGGAAAGGTAATGATCGCTTCTATTAGAAGCCGCAAAGGTCGGAGTTAAATTTTCGAAGTTTTTGGGAGTTTTGGGGACGAGAACGAAAAACAGACCCTAAATAGGAAGGGCCGTAAAATCCACACCCTTGGACCAAAATGGATGGTTGACATATGAATGGGTGAGTCTTTTCGTGAACTTTAAGATGGGAGTTGGCCCAATTTTCAATTCAGCCAGATTTAGAAAATCGAAAATTTCGTGTATATTTAGTGTTGCGTGTAGGGGGTGTAGGTGTGCGCCACTTGCGAGAACTGCCGTTCTCTGGTAATAAAGGTTAGATTTACATTGAAAATCATACCAAGATCCGTTACTCTGCATAATATATTAAATTCTGGTTATTTATTTATTGTATAATCTATAACAATTCTGCGAGTACTTCGAGTAAAGCTAATAAAGCAGCATTAATTTACATGTAACCCTTTAACGCTTTGTGGCTACATAAGTAGCCACAGGAAAAGTACCTGAATGGTCCAATTTATTGTTATCCGTAAGTATGTGGTAACATATTTAAGCAGAAAGCCTTTGTGTAAATGTTAAAAAATCTTGTGTGACTGTTAAAAGGTTAATAAAAGCTTATTTAAGTCACACATGTCCAAAAAACGTCTAAATCAGCTTACAAGAGGATCTGGTCCGATACACATTTAATTGGTCTCCAGAATTTAAGATCATAAAAAAAATTTACACAGAGACTATTACAGAAGCAGTTTATACTGTCAGCTATAAATATATTGCATAAAAGAGCTGAGCATTGACCACCCTGTAGAACTCCAGATGTTACTACAATTGAATCCGAAAAACAATTACCAAATTTAACTTTTTGAGTACCACTAGAAAGAGAACATTTAAACCAACAAACCATTTGAAAATGAAAACCAGTTGCCACTATTGTTTTAAGCAGTATTTGATGATTTACTCTATCGAATGCCTTAAAAAAATATGTGTATATGGTATCTATTTTTTGCCATTCTCCATGTACATGATAATATCTGACTGATAGGTAACCAGATTACTAACTGTAGATTTACAGTCTCTGCTCAATTTATTAGACTCGCCCTAGAAATCAGTTTTTTTTTAATTTCAAGCACCTTAAAAGTATCCTCCAAGTGATATGGTAGGGGAGCCCAAGCGGGGATTTTTGCAGTCACTCGAGCGCATCAGATTAGCATATAGTGAGAAACCTGGTACCCTGCAGATGCACCTCTACTATATATTGGCTCTTAACACAGGGGAGTTCGTTAAGGGGGGCCCGAAAAAAAAAATCTACCCTTAAAAAAACTCGAAATTGTCAGATTAAGATAAGGTAGGTTAAGTACATGCAAAAGAGTGTATATTTCAAAAATCTGACGATTTGAGCCGGGCGTAAGGAAATGGGTGAGTCCCAAAGTTTCACAAGAAAAAAGCGAATATTTCGCGAAATGAATGACAGATCGAAGAACTAAAAAATATGTGCTCAATATTTTTTAAAAATCTATCCAATGATACCAAACACGACTTCTCACGGAGAGGGGTGGGGGTAAATTTAATATTTTAAATACGAATACTGCGATATTTCGCGAAATGAACATCAGATCGAAAAACTGTAAAATAGACTTATTCAATATTTTTGAAAAATATGTCGAAAGGCACCAAACACGACCCCCCATGGATGTGGGGTGGGGGGTTACTTTAAAATCTTAAATAGGAACCCTCATTTTTTATTGCAGATTTTGATTCCTTACGTAAAAATAAGTAACTTTTATTCGAAACATTTTTTTCGAGTTATGGATAGATGTCGCTATAATCGAAAAAAACCATTGTTGGAAATGGAAAATTAAATTAAAAAATGGCAAGCGCCCACTAAAATGGAAAACTTTACTTAACTTTTTTTGGTTTTAGGACCTACTCTTTACAACCCAATAGGTCCCCAAAGCGCTCGAGTGACTGCACATTTAGCATACTTTGCTCCCCTACCAATATGGAACTGCTGAATGGGTTAACCCGGCATTGGTCGCTAGGTAAGTTGTTACGCGAGTGGTCGCGCGTGCGATTTTCTCTCACATATCCAACTATTGCTTTTCATCAAAAAGATGAGGTTTCATCAACGATAAAGCCATTTGCTTTAAAAAGACACGACGTTTTTCTGTTTTATCATTATTATCTTTATATAAAATGTGACTATTGATGCCGCCAATATTTAACATTGAAAAATATATGGTAAGTGACAAGTGATGATTTTCATATCATCGACCACATCCACGGCGCCTTGTATTACGTCATAAAAGGATATTATTTTAGGTTTTAAGGGGAAAAATAAAATTAATTTTTATACACAGTTAATGACGCCGGTGGTCGCTTGATGAGAGAATCTCTCACATGAAGCGCACTGACTCAACAATGAGATGATACTAAGTAAACTGGGTCACTATCTGAGCGGACGAGTCTATTAGATTGTCGAGGGAGGATAGTTAGAAGACTAGAACGAACTACAGCGCATATAATTTCCCAAAAAAAAGTTGTGCGCAATTTTCTGAAACCGTGAGAGAAAATCTCATACAGCGACCACTTGCGGGTTAAATAACAATGACTTAATAATTGTGCTACATTTTAAGTTAAAAATGGTGAAACTTTTTGATTGAATTGTGATAACTTGACAGATGGCAATATAATGTACTAAAAGTGCACAGTTACTCGACTTTTTTCAACTTTAGCTTTTAGTTAAATTAGTAATTGGAGTTCAATTTTCGTAAAATTTGCAGTGGTGAATATTACTTAATATTGTTCTATATTAATGTTAGTTTTTAACTTGGTTAATTTACATTAAGATATTAATAGAAATAGGTTAATTTCTAAAAGAAGGATATCTTTCATAGTAATTTTTTCATATGGGTGTTTGTAAAGATTTTTCTGTTGAGCAAATCTCTTCTGTTACTGCTCTATTAGTCTGGGCTGATTATCGGAGAATAGGCCATTTTTGGGAAAAGTTATTTACCAGCAATTTTATTGTTGGAATCGAATTATAAGATCCTATATATTAATAATATAGGTATGCAAAGTCCTCAAATAGTGTGCTACTTTTTTTTATAAACAAAATGGCGCACGAAAATCGTGTTTTTTTCATTTATTGCTCTATAACTCCGAAGATTTTAACTTTACAACAAAAATACCAAAATAAAAATTCACCGTGATTAAATTTTGCATAGAGTCGCGTTTCACCCGATCTGCTCCGACGAAAATTTTCCTCGGAAAATGCGGGTTTTCCCAACAAAATCTTTAATTTTCAAATAAAGTTTTAGATAATTAATTATCTACCAATAATTAAATAATTTGGTGACTTAAAAGCCTTTTTGGTTTAGATTATAGTTACAGAAGCTGATGAAAATTAAACGAATATTTTAGCAACAATTCAATTGTTAATTAATAATTTACGGTCGCAATAATAACCAAAATAATTATGATACACTGATCAAGCTTTGAAATCTTATGAAGATTAGATGCCTATTTAATATTTTGTCGACAAAATATGAATTTTTTATTTTTTTGCATAATCATTAAATGTTTTAAAAAAATAGTTATAAACAAATTAACGTTTCTCAGAAAGTTTTTATTATATTATAATTTTAAAAAATAGCTAAAATGCGCATTTTAAATATCTTTAAAATAAATGCTTTAAAACTTTTTTGCAACCATTTGTAAAAAAGTTATGAAACAGCAAAGTAAACATACGATTACTACTGTGTTTATATATTTTTTTAATCCTTTCAAAGCGTAGAAGTGAGTTTAAAGTACAAGCTAATTATTTACAAAAAAATATCGATTATCAGTTTAATAGTTATATTTTAATTAAAGATTATAAATATATTTTTTTGTAATTTACACGCGCGAAAGTAGAGTAACACAGTACTGTAGTAGCTAAAATTTTCACTCGGAGCGACGACCGGCCGCGTGATGTACACTTTTAATAAATAATGCATGCTGCGTGTCAGTCGCTTCGAGTGAACATTTTAGCTCCGACTCTGTATCAGGCCTACGTTTGCGCTAAAAATTACAAAAAAGTATTTTTAATTCTTGGTTTAAAATATAACCATTGCACTAATTTTCGACATTCTTTGTGAGTACATAATTAGGTTGTACCATAAACTAACTTTTAAGCTTTGAAACAATTAAAACAAATTATAAACAACGGAGATTTGGTATATTTACTTTGCTGTTTCATAACTTTTTTGCAAATGGTGGGAAAATTTTTTTAAAGCATTCGTTTTCAAGACCTATGAAATACGCATTTTAAGTATTTTTTTAAATTAGAATATAATAAACAATTTATGAGAAATGTTAATTTGTTTATAACAATTTTTTTTAAACATTTAAAGATTATGCAAAAAAATGAAAAATTTATATTTTGTCGACAAAATATTAAATAGGCATCACACCTTTATAATCTTTCTAAGTTTGATCAATGTCTCATGATTATTTTGGTTGTTATTGCGACTGTAAATTGTTAATTAACAATTGAATTGTTGCTAAAATATTCGTTTCATTTTCACCGGCTTCTGAATTTATAATCTATAACAAGAAAGCTTTTATTTCACCAAGCTATATAATTATTGATAAATAATTACTGGCCCAAAAAATTTATTTGAAAATTCGAGATTTTGTTGGGAAAACCCACATTTTCCGAGGAAAATTTTCGTCGGAGCAAATCGGGAAAAACATGACTCTATGCAGAATTAAATTGGGGTGAATTTTTATTTGAGTGTTTTTGGTGTAAAGTTAAAATCTTCGGAGTTATAGAGCAATAATTGAAAAAAATACGATTTGTCGGCGCCATTTTGTTTATAAAAAAAGTAGCACACTATATGCGGACTTTGCATACCTATATTAATAATATATAGGATCTTATAATTCGATTCCAGCAATAAAATTGCTGGTAAATAACCTTTCTTTGTACTTTACTAATTAAACCAGCGTATTTTAACTATTTTTTTTTTCAAAATTTAAAGATTATGCAAAAAAAGAAAAATTTATATTTTGTCGATAAAATATTAAATAAGCATCTCATCTTTATTGAATTGTTGCTAAAATATTCGTTTAATTTTCACCGGCTTCTGGAATTACAATCTATACCAAGAAAGCTTTGATGTTACTAAGTTATTTAATTATTGATTAATAATTACTTACCTAAAACTTTATTTGAAAATTAGAGTTTTTGTTAGGAAAACCCGCATTTTCCGAGGAAAATTTTCGTCGGAGCAAATCGTGAAAAACATATCTCTATGCAAAATTTAATTGCGGTGAATTTTTATTCAGGTGTTTTGGTTGTAAAGTTATAATCTTCGGAGTTATAGAGCTATAATTGAAAAAAATACGATTTGTCGGCGCCATTTTGTTTATAAAAAAAGTAGCACACTATCTGCGGACTTTGCATACCTATATTATTAATATATAGGATATTATAATTCGATTCCAGCAATAAAATTGCTGGTAAATAACTTTTCCATGAATTTTGCTAATTAGCCCAGAGTATATTAGAAAATACCACATGTAAAGAGAAATAGCAAAAAATGCGGTGTATCTTAATTGTCAGTTCAAAACTTGAGTCAAAGACTTGAACATCTTATGTCAGTTTGGAGGGGTCTGTGTGGCAGAAAGGCGTTCAGTCACCCCCGGAGGGCAACGCGTTTTAAAGAATTTGGCTGTAAAACGCATAAGAGAAACCCATATGGATATTAGGAATAAAGTGGAAGAAGCAGAGTGTTCAGTACCGGAGGCCACTGTATGACGAAATTTGTAAAGTATGGGGTTCAAATGTCATAGGCATGTTAAGGAACCAAATCTATCACCACAGATGCTTAAAAAATGCTTAAATCAGACCAATTTGTATAAAGACTCTGCAAATTGTCTCAATCTATGCGTTTCTTGAGAGTTCATGCAAATTGGCCCAAACTAAGCATTTTTTGAGCATTTGTGGTGATAGGTTTGGTATCTTAACACGATGAATGCTGCAATAAAATAAGCTTGCATCGTATATAATTCGCGCGGCGTTCAAAGTGTTAACAGGTCTATCACATTTGAATCACATGCTTTACAAATTTCAGCATACAGTGGCCTCCGGTGTACACTCTGCTTCTTCCAATTTTTATATCACTATGGGTGACTCTTCTGAGTTTTACAACCAATTCCTTTAAGATTTGTTACCCTCTGAAGGTGACTGAAAACCTTTGTCACTCCGAACCCTCTGAACTGACATGCCTGGGTGTTTCTGACGATTAATATACACCACATTTTTTTGCTATTTCTTTTAACTAGTAGTAGTTAACAGGAACAGAAGAGAAACAATTCCAATCAAAGATATTCAACTTTTAAAAACATAACATACAGTAGAACCCTGATTATCCGTGCTCCTCAGGACCGGAGGTGACACGGATAATCTGAACATGTATTTCTTATGTATAATACATATGTACGTATACACATACATATGTACCTACCATAAAAAGATAAGAGAAAAAATAAATCTTTCATTATGAGTCTCTCTTTCGTCATAGAGGGTCAAGTGATTTATGATGACGCTATTTTGATAAAAGCTCAAAAATGCAACTTGAGTAATAGAAAATCATAGCACGGATAATCCGCATTTTAATATAAATTAACCAAATTAAAAACTAACATTAATATAGAACAATATTAATACTCATCAATAAAATTTTACGAAAACTGAACAAAAATCACCAATTTAACTAAAAAACTGAAGTTGAAAAAGTTAAGTAATTGCACAATTTTAGGAAATTCTATTGCCATGTGTTAAGTTTTCACAATTGAATCAAAAAGGTTCACCAGTTTTAACATAATTATGTAGCACGATTATTAATTGTTATTTAACCCATTCACTAGTTCCGTATTGCTTTTAAGATAGTTTTACGGTGCTTGAAATTTAAAAAAAAAAACTGATATTTCTAGGGCGAGTCTAATGAATTGAGCAGGGACTGTATTCTTACAAAACCATGTTTTATTCAGGAAGAATATTCTTACACAAAAAGAGTTAAAAATTCAGTTATTTGTTCTCATTGAACCTAAACAAATAATCAACAATTCCTTGTAGATTACTCATCTCTAAATAACAATGTTATGATCAATAATAATGTAATGACTTGGCTGACATGGATAATTTAACAGAGACATAAAGATTATTGCAATTTGAGAAACAAAAGCAATTCTAGGAAAAGTGAGTAATTGTTACTTTTAAAAATAGGAACCACTAGACTGGAAAAGAACAGTGTCTGTTACTTAACATAAGTATTATGAGATTTTATATAAAATTATTACTTAAGAGCAGTGCTGTTTTTGTGATGATATGCGCCGGTACGGCGTACCGGTACCTCTTGGGATAAAAAAATAAAAAAAACAACAAATTATAAACAAATTCATGAATTTTTTTGGTTGCTCCCAAATAGCTTTAAAATGCCCCCATTGAGGCTAAATGTAAAAAGTTTTCCCGGTGGCGGACCCCCTTATGAACACTCCTCAGACCCCCGGAACATTGCATACCGGAACCTATATTGTTACAAAAACAGCACTGCTTAAGAGTATTCTAAGAAAATCCACAAGGAAAAGAAAAAGTTTTCCTGTAGTTGGCTGTATACCATCAATCACAAAATTGGAAAGAAATCCTTTGTAAAAGGTATACAATTTTTTTTATTAAAAATCCCTTAAAAGGGCTACATCACAACAAAACGTTTTCGATTTTTATAAAAAAATCATCATCAGTGTTCGATAAACTGGATGATAGCTGAGCCACAAAAGAAAAATATCTGGGTAAAAACCCTTTAAATAAAATATAGATGCCTTAAAAGTGCATACTTCAATAAAACTTTTTTTTTTCTTTTGTGGCTCAGCTAGCATCCAGTTTATCGAACACTGATGATGATTTTTTTTTTATAAAAATAGAAAACGTTTTGTTGTGATGTAGCCCTTTTAAGGGATTTTTAATAAAAAAAATTTTATACCTTTTACAAAGGATTTCTTTCCAATTTAGTATTCTAAGCTTATACAGTACATAAATCGTTTAGCTGAACATAGGGAATATATGTTGAGATCATTGTGACAACTGCGCTAACCTGTGTTAGTTGAAACTTCTGTTTGAGTACGAGTTTTTGGTGCAATAGAGCTGTTAGAACGAATAGAATGAGTGAGTTCTGAAGCAAGGCTGTCCATAAATAAATCAAAAACAAAGTTTATTATTAATGAGTTAATAATTTTACTTTCATTTTTAAAATATTTTTTATTTAACAGCTAATTTCAAAACTAAACAGTTTTCCCATTCCCTCAGGCTAAAAATGTTTAGCTACTACATTGTCATATTTTGACATTTTTTTGTGTCAGTCGAAATGAGTTGTCAATTTTGAGGTTAATGCCTCTTAATGCTAACAACCATACAATGTATATATATTGTTATATTTCTATTTGATATGAAAATTAAAATTTGATAATTATAGACAAAATTCAATTTAATATAAAATATTTTCAATTTTCTCAACCACGGGCATATAAATTTAGAACAACCTGTATACAACAAATTGTTATATTTAATTTTAAGAAGTGATTAAAACGATACTCGGAACAATGCGCTTAAAATAAAACTAAAGTGAAATCGAAAATAGGTCATTATCGTTGTTCTCGGAAGGTTCAATCCTTAGCCGATGCTAAAGAAGACTTAGTGAAAGTAGATAATAGATCATTAAATTTTGTAATTAGTAGAAAGTAATTTTAGAATGGGAATTAACTATTTTCTTTGAAATCCATTAAGCATATTTAGAAAGTTTAAAAATTGGTTTTGAGGAATACTGCGAATGAGAGTTGGTGGTGGAATTTTGATTTGTGAATCTGGAAGGGATATTTAGAAAGGAGGGGAATGAATGACAAATAGAGATCAGAATGTTTTGAGCTGTCGAGAAGAGAAGTCGAGTAGTAGACGGTAGTGTTCGAGGAGTGAGAAAGTCGTTGTAGTTCCGTGAGTGTGGAGTATCTATCGTGGAACGAGAAGTAGGCCAGGTCGAGAGTAAAAGAACCTCCTTGAGCCAAGAGTTTCCGGTAGCTGATTGCAGTTTCGAAAAAGGTAGAACACAGCATCACGACAGAAGCAGGAAACGAGAGCTATACGAGCTAGTTTCGGAGGAGAACATTACTGGAAGCCAGGACGAGGTTTTGATTGCAGCCAAGGATAGCAGGAAACGGGTCTTGTGTGAAGACATTCTCAGTGCACCAGAAAAAGGTCAGTCTCATTTGTTTGGACATGAATGTATGGGTTTTTCGTAGTAAATACCACATTTAAAATTGAAAAAACATAATCAATAATATCAGAAAAGCTTCATCAAACTTAAATAGAATTGTTGCTGATAAATCATAATAGTTAAATGTTAATAAAAACTTTCAATTGGAAATCAAAAGAAAATAAGATTCCCATGTATAAATGTTATGTTTAAGAATAATAAGATATAGCAAATATTAAGCAGTGATTGCCATTTAAATAAAATAAACAATATTTTGATTACAATTGTAACCCATATGTGTATTTTTTTTTACTCTTTTCTTTTCTATCCCGATTAGGAACCATTAAGAAATACTAGAAGCCACGAAAGTAAGTAATTAATTTATAATTCGCCTGAGATTGAAAACATATTGATATGTGATCTGGTTAATTAATTAGATTATTATTAAAGCATTGATTAAATTAAATGACATATAAAATTATTATCTCATATCAATAATCAAGATCACAACAACTGTCGTCCAACGTGGAGGGCATTGTAAAGTATTTCTGGTGGCAAATTTGAAGGATAGAAAGAGTAAAGCCGGTATTTGAAAATTTATATGCCTGTGGTAAAAAGTGAGATACTTACATTTGATAACATAAAATTTTAGATCTCTTTAGGTACAAATTTTACATAACTGATTTAATATTTTATTTTTACGATATTACATTTGATATATTTATTGACAATTTATAATATTTGGGTGAGAAAAAGTCGTCTTGGTAACATACTAGTAAAATTTCATATTTGGCGGGGACAGTACTTCTTGAAAACAAATGTCTGTGACAAGAAGCCAAAGCAAAGACAACAAAAAACAAAAAGAACATTCAAATCAAGAGAATAATTCAGACCAAGAAGACATTTTAGACACGACAATCATGGCATCAGAACAGCAAGAATTATCAGGAATAGATAAAATATTACAAATGATGCAACTCCAGTCACAAAGAATGGAACAAAAACTGGATGAAAATCAACGTGAAACGAAACAAGCCATGGAAGAAACATCAAAGAAAATGGATAAAGTGGATCAAAAAATGGATGACAACCAAAAGGAAACAAAACAAGCAATAGAAGAGAACAATAAGAAAATAGAGGAACGCATAGAAAAGTATGAAAAGGAAATAAAAGGATGTTTGACAACAATGAAAAACGAGATAGAACAGCAAGAAATGAAAATTAAAGATCACATGCAAGAACAAGAAATTAGAATGAAGGACCACATGAAAGAACAAGAAATGATAATTCAAAACAAAATGGAGGAGTTAACGAATGGCCAGAAAAAGGAACTAGAAAATTTGGAAAATAAGTTAGAAAATGCTATTCAAGTAGACAGAGAAGAAGTGGAAAAAAGAATCACAGAAATAGAAAAACAAGTCACCGAAAACAGGACGCAACAGAATGTCGGAGAAAGAAGAGAAATGGTTATACATAGCACAGATGACGTGAAGATAAGGTTTGGCGGGGATGTAAAAAGATTACACCCAGTGCCGTTCATAAATAGCCTGAAAAAGAAAATACAGCACATCGGAAATTTCGAAACAGCAAAAGAAACTATCAGAAACCATCTAAAATATGAAGCAAGCCTATGGTTCGATTGCAAAGAAGAAGAATTTGACAGTTGGCAACAATTTGAACAAAAATTTTTGAATTATTTCTGGGGAAAAGTCCAACAATTGGAAATTAACAAGGAATTGCAAAATGGGAAATACAATGATAGGATGGGTATATCAGAAAGGACATATGCATTACAAATTTACTATAACGCAAAACATCTACAATATAATTACTCATCGGAACAATTAGTCGAACTGATTGCAAGACATTTCGAAGAAACGCTGGAAGACCATATCACATTGCACAACTACAAAGACATAGATAGTTTATGCCAATTCCTACAAATAAGAGAATCACGTTTAAGAGAAAGAAAATCAAGAAGGTCGCGAGAAGATTACAGGTTCCGAGAAACACAGGATTACAGAGATAGAAATCAAAATAGGAGGGACTATACAAGACGAGATTTTAATCCCAGAAGGGAAAACGAAAATAGAGACAACGGAAGAGGAAATTATGAACAAAGAAATAGGCAATGGAATGAGGACAGAAATCGAGAATACCAGAATAGAAACACCACACGCTCAAATCAAGAAAACAGAAATAATGGTAGACAAAATGAACAGGGATATCGAGAAAACCGAAACAGATCCGACAGACCAAGAGAAAATAGAAGAGAAGTAAATAATACCCAGACAGATGAATATGACGGAGAGAGACATTATGACGAAAATATAAACAACGATGAGCAACCGGCGTTTTTTCACGACGGCGCTCACTAAAAACCAAAAATCAAACAGGAATTTTTTGTAACCCCAAGGAGTTTATTAAATTGGCAAGAAACAACGAAAAGAAAAATGGAGTTAATTTAAAATTTGTGGATGGATTTATCAACGAGAAACCAATTAAAATTATGATAGACACTGGATCTGAAATAACATTGGTCAACAGAAAACTAATAGAAGAAGTTAACTTAACAAATTTAATTTACAAAATACCTAGGGTAAATTTAGTGGGCGCAAACAAACGGACATTGGCAACTATAAATGAAGGCATACGAGTAATGGTACGACTGGGTAAGAAGATGTATGCACTACAATGTGTAATAATGCCAAACATGTCACATGACATGATAGTAGGAGTTGACGAATTGGCAGAAAAACATGTAGTGATAGATTTTAAAAATAATACGATGAATCTAACAGAAGAAAAAGAAGAAGAACAGAACAAGGAACAGGAGAAACAAAATACGGACGAATCAGGTAAAGAACAAACAGTGGAAATGAATTTGGCAACGAAGCAAGGACAAAGAAGAAAAGGGAGAAAAAGTCAGAAAAAGACAAAAGAAAATGAAACCTGTGGTTCCTCAAAAGAAGAGTTGAGCCCAGAAGAAAAAAAATTGAGAGTATCAAAAGCAAAAGAAAACTGGGATTCCTCAAAAGAAGAGATGAGCTCAGGAGAAGAAGAAATAAAGCTAACAAATGAAAGCGAAAAAGATATGATCGAAACAGTGGCATTTGAAGAGGAGGCATATGAAAACGAGGATGCAGAATACACGGTAAAAGTATGTGAAAAATCTGAGGAAAAAGACAGAAGATTGATATGGGAAAAAGGGAAAGACAACATAATAGCCGACACTCTAACACAGGATGAGGACACTGAAAATAAGGAAACAATTACTCTACAGGTGGGACTAATTAGAGTAATACAAGAAGAAGGGGTATAAGACGTAGATTAAAGTAAGGAAATATACAGGGAGTTGGTTTTGCCCTCGAGAAAATTTATTTAAAAATGCAGATAAATTTTATCGAATACAAGGCGGGGATTTGTTATATTTCTATTTGATATGAAAATTAAAATTTGATAATTATAGACAAAATTCAATTTAATATAAAATATTTTCAATTTTCTCAACCACGGGCATATAAATTTAGAACAACCTGTATACAACAAATTGTTATATTTAATTTTAAGAAGTGATTAAAACGATACTCGGAACAATGCGCTTAAAATAAAACTAAAGTGAAATCGAAAATAGGTCATTATCGTTGTTCTCGGAAGGTTCAATCATTAGCCGATGCTAAAGAAGACTTAGTGAAAGTAGATAATAGATCATTAAATTTTGTAATTAGTAGAAAGTAATTTTAGAATGGGAATTAACTATTTTCTTTGAAATCCATTAAGCATATTTAGAAAGTTTAAAAATTGGTTTTGAGGAATACTGCGAATGAGAGTTGGTGGTGGAATTTTGATTTGTGAATCTGGAAGGGATATTTAGAAAGGAGGGGAATGAATGACAAATAGAGATCAGAATGTTTTGAGCTGTCGAGAAGAGAAGTCGAGTAGTAGACGGTAGTGTTCGAGGAGTGAGAAAGTCGTTGTAGTTCCGTGAGTGTGGAGTATCTATCGTGGAACGAGAAGTAGGCCAGGTCGAGAGTAAAAGAACCTCCTTGAGCCAAGAGTTTCCGGTAGCTGATTGCAGTTTCGAAAAAGGTAGAACACAGCATCACGACAGAAGCAGGAAACGAGAGCTATACGAGCTAGTTTCGGAGGAGAACATTACTGGAAGCCAGGACGAGGTTTTGATTGCAGCCAAGGATAGCAGGAAACGGGTCTTGTGTGAAGACATTCTCAGTGCACCAGAAAAAGGTCAGTCTCATTTGTTTGGACATGAATGTATGGGTTTTTCGTAGTAAATACCACATTTAAAATTGAAAAAACATAATCAATAATATCAGAAAAGCTTCATCAAACTTAAATAGAATTGTTGCTGATAAATCATAATAGTTAAATGTTAATAAAAACTTTCAATTGGAAATCAAAAGAAAATAAGATTCCCATGTATAAATGTTATGTTTAAGAATAATAAGATATAGCAAATATTAAGCAGTGATTGCCATTTAAATAAAATAAACAATATTTTGATTACAATTGTAACCCATATGTGTATTTTTTTTTACTCTTTTCTTTTCTATCCCGATTAGGAACCATTAAGAAATACTAGAAGCCACGAAAGTAAGTAATTAATTTATAATTCGCCCTGAGATTGAAAACATATTGATATGTGATCTGGTTAATTAATTAGATTATTATTAAAGCATTGATTAAATTAAATGACATATAAAATTATTATCTCATATCAATAATCAAGATCACAACAATATATATATATATATATATATATATATATATATATATATATATATATATATATATATATATATATATATATATACAATATATACAATGTATGTTCCCCATGTCCAGTTGAATGATTTATGTACTGTACATATATATGTAAATACAAAATCAGTTTATATCTAATATAATTATTATCATTTGATACTGTTTTGTACCTTTTACACATCAGATTACAATTTTGATTTCACTGTTTTTTGTATATTCCCTTGATCATTTTGTTTCTTTTATGGGTTTTCTACTTCTACACCATTTTTTCTGGTTGATCTTTAAAGTTCTTTCTTGGACATCGCTTGTTTTTTGAAATTTGAAATTGGGATCTTTTGCCTGCTTTTCTTAATATGTGCTCAATTTTCCTTTTCTTCTATTATTTTCCTATTTCCTTTGTTTGTTTCTCTCCAAAGCTTTTCTGAATGTCATATTGTATCTTTTATTACAATATTGCTATATTTGAAAATTTTTGCTGTTAACTCTGTGCTTATTTTAACCACAATCTGAGCTAATAATTTCTGTTTGAGGTTTCAAACTAAGATTTTGCAATTCAAATTAAGACTCTTTCACTGCAATAATTGCTACTGTTCTTCCTACGGATCTGTGCACATACATGGAATTATTCACAAATTACATACTTTTTATACTGTCGAACTTTTTGACTTCTTGTTCCAACTGTCTAGTAAATTTAGTAATTTTTTTCTGCTATATTGGTCAAATTTTGACTTTGGAAGATACTGTACATTGGGTATATGTCAGTAATGTTGCGACAGTTAAAAAGTAAGGAGATCAAATACAGTAAAACCTCCGTTAACTGAAAGAATTGGAGGTGAGGTCGTTTCGGATAACAAGAATTTTGGTTAAAAATAGCATTGTTTTTTGTGTTCTTCTTGTATCACATTACATAGTATTCTTGGTCAATGTTGGTATTAAAAAATACTATGAGGTAATTTCGTAATGTATTGTATATTTAATTGCATCCTTTAGTTGTATAAAAGCAATGTTGACAAATTAATATCGACTTGTTTCTGTTTTGCGACAAAAATTTACTTTTTATTGACGAAATTATTGAAGCTCTCAGCCGTTTCATTTAAAAAGGTTTTACTGTAATGCATTTTGCAGAAATGAGAATATCCACATAAATGGGTGGTGTGGCAATAAATACTAAGAGTAACTGGAAGTATATGCTGTAAAGTGAATTAATATTGAGCTTTTCCAAGGATCAAGATAGAAAAAATCCAAGGATCAAGATAGAAAAAAAAAGGAGACTGACCTTTACTGACTGAAAAGTATGCAATGTTTGCCCTATATACTGCCAATCACATTTTAGACAAGACTGTTAATAAATGAGATGACTGATTTAGATGGACTCTTAACACTAGAAAGTCGGAGGGGCCAATTTGGCCCCTGTTGCGATTTGAAGTTATTGTAGTTTTTTTTATTTGAGGCAATAATAATTTCATATTTTATGACTTTTAATATTTTGATACAAAGACTTATTTAACACAAAAAAATATTGTTTACTAAATTTATTAAATGGTTTTTCTAACAAATCTACCATAGAAGTCTAAAGGGGCCAAATTGGCCCTGTGTAAGTTATTATCGTTTTCTGGGAAATTCGACGAGCCTTTCTTTCAAATTCCTGTCAAATGGGTAAAATTATATTTATGTATGTTTATTGTAAATAGTTACCCTTATACTGGTACTGATCATCTACGTAATAAAGATAAAATTGCTGGTGAATACAAGTGAACACAAAGATACAATTGTGGGTGTAGAGGACCAAATGACACGTCTTTATACTACAAAAGAAACTTCAAGACGATGGCCTATGTACATGTTTTATAATACTCTTGACTTGGAAGCAATAAATGCATGGATTATTTATAAAGAAATAACTGGAAGTAGACTCAGTCTTTGTAAGTTTATTCTTCGGCTGCATGAAGAATTATGGGCCCCATACCTTGCCTCCCGAAATCTGGAACTACGCCTAGCAACACCAGGTCTACCAACAACTAGACTGTTACTATCCAAAAACGACAAAAATATCAGTTGAAAATATTTTGTAAAGGAAATCATACTTCCAATCATTGCCGCGGCTGTAACAAGGCAATGTGTGGCAAATATCAAAAACTGCGGTGTTCCGAATGTTTTTGATAGGCAGCGAATATGTTAAACAATGAAAGTAACAAATAAAATCAGATTCTATCGTCTAGAGTAGATTTAATTTCTTTAAACTGAGTTTTAATTGATTAAAGAACGTGGGGCCAAAATGATCCCTTCCGGCTTTCTAGGTAGGTAATCTAAGCCCTACTTTCTAGTGTTAAAGACCAGACACCGTTTTTAAATTCGAGTCATCTCATTTAGCAAAACTTTCTTGTCATGAATGTGATGGAGTATATATAGGGCAAACATCCCATTGGTTAAAACACAGAATAACGCAACACAAAAGCGATTGCAAAATGTAGGACACCATAACAACACAACAGACCACAAATTTAATTTATCAGATATCAAGATCTTAAATACAGAAAATAATAGATATACATAAACATAATTTTAAATACACACAAACAAAAATAAAAAGTCAATCAATTATTACAAGATCATCAGCAGATTTTGTAAAAAACAAAATATTTAACATCTGGTTCGATAATGAAACTTGTAGGCCCTTGGCACATGTGCAGTTTTTAAGAATGGGTGTGTCTGATAAGAAATGATTTGATAAGATTTTTGTTTTGTTGTCTGTCCAATAAAATAAGAAATATTTTTCTTGTGTGTGAGTATTTCCAGAAAAGGTTAAGTATAAAAGATCTAATTTCTAATCTACCTTAAAACAAATCATGTTTATTTTGGAAGTAAACTTTGTTGAGTTATGCTATTCTATTCATTATTGGGTCATATACTCCAGGCTATGGGTGAAAAATAGGTCGATTTCAGGATATAATTCAGGAATTTTTGAAACCTATCAGGTGTTGTAAAAGACGATGTCAGGAATAACTTATACTAAAATGTGACCAAAAATATTGTGAGCTTTTTTTCTATTGCGATTTTCATTTGTTAAATTTGCAATGTTTAAAGATTTTTAATTTTGCAGCTTAGTATATTGATTCTAGAGAAAAACTTTTTAATAGAAAGTTGTAGTAAATTAAAAAACCTACAATTTGAGCTATGGTAAGTTCAATTTCGTTATTTTATTCAATTGCGGTATTTATCAATTGCGGTATTTATTGTACAAATAATGTTTTTTATTTTTTAAAGCTTTAAAATGAAGATCTTTCAATTTTAAACATAAAAAAATTGTAAGGCCGGATTAACGAATTTGTTGCTTAGATATTATAAATTGTTTATTCCAAGAGGTCAAATGTCGAAGGCTATAACTTTTTGAAAAAAAATCGTAGAGAGTTGGTGAAACATCCAATCTCCTTCTAAAGAGTTATATTTTCATATTCTAATGTAAATAAATGCATAAAACATTTTTAAACCTCTAATTTTTGGGTTTGAAAATAATGGGGCAAATTTCTTTATAAACATTTAGAGCTGAAGCGGCCCTGTACATCCTATGACATGAGTTTTTAACTTACAGATTATTGTTGCTAAAGACGAAACGAAGATATATAAAAAAATAAAAAATTTGTACCACCAACTGAAGCCGAGGTAAATGTTGGGTTTGAAAATAAGCGGGCAAATTTCGTTATAAACATTTAGAGCTGAAGCGGCCCTGTGCATCCTATGAGTTTCTAACTTACAGATTATTGTTGCTGAAGACGAAACGAAGATTTGTAAAAAAATAAAAATTTTCTACAACCAACTGAAGCTGAGATAATTGTTTCTTTTTTCTTAAATCGTAGTGCCTTTATTTATAACAATTAAGAAATTATTTTACAGTCATTGACAAAAGAAGAACTTATATTATCTTAAAATAATTATTAAAAATAAAATTATAAAATAAAATAAAATTATTTTACAATAATTAAAAATTATTGTAAAATATAGTTACATTTAATTATTAAAAATTATTTTAAAAATCGGTGCTTTTGCGAGCGGCCGAATTTTACAAATCGCCCGGCTCGCTTCAAATCCGCGCGCGGAAAATTTTTACGTAACTTGTATTAATTTTGACCGAAAACAATTTAATAATATTACCATTATAATATACAGTCTATTTACCACTGTATTTGTTTTTCTTGATAAACTTTTATATGTGAAATCTCATTTCTGAAGAAATAATATTACAAAAATGATACATATAATATGTGAAATATAAAACTATATTTTAAAATTTTTCATTGTTATATAAATAATAATAATGTTACTTCTTATTATACAATATAAAACTTTTTCTTCTTGTAGGGACTATCCGTTTTGGATGTTGACGACCATCATGGCAATTTGGCAAACCCCATTTGGAAACTGAGAACAAGGAAGGCGAAGGATTATCTTGCTAGAAAATTTATGTATGTCGTCGTTCAACACAACAACTACAAATCTTTTTAGAGCAGCAGTACCGATTTAGTGTGCAAGTACAGATTGCCATGATGGTGGCCAACATCCAAAACGGATAGTCACTACAAGAAGAAAAAGTTTTATATTGTATAATAAGAAGTACTTAACATTATTATTATTATATTTATATAACAATGAAAAAATTAAAAATATAGTTATTTATTTCATATATTATATATGTATCATTTTTGTAATATTATTTCTTCAGAAATGAGATTTCACATATAAAAGTTTATCAAGAAAAACAAATACAGTGGTAAATAGACTATATTATAATGGTAATATTATTAAATTGTTTTCGGTCAAAATTTAATACAAGTTACGTAAAAATTTTCCGAGCGCGCGGAATTGAAGCGAGCCGGGCAATTTGCAAAATTTGGCCGCTCGCAAACGCACCGATTTTAAAAATAATTTTTAATAATTAAATGTAACTATATTTTATAATAATTTTTATTTAAGATAAAATGAGTCTTTCTTTAGTCAATGACTGTAAAATAATTTCTTAATTGTTATAAATAAAGGCACTACGATTTAAGAAAAAAGAAACAATTATCTTGGCTTTAGTTGGTTGTAGAAAATTTTTATTTCTTTACAAATCTTCGTTTCGTCTTCAGCAACAATAATCTGTAAGTTAGAAACTCATAGGATGTACAGGGCCGCTTCAGCTCTAAATGTTTATAACGAAATTTGCTCCCTTATTTTCAAACCCAACATTTAGCTCGGCTTCAGTTGGTCGTAGAAATTTTTTATTTTTTTATAAATCTTCGTTTCGTCTTCAGCAACAATAATCTGTAAGTTAAAAACTCATAGGATGTACAGGGCCGCTTTAGCTCTAAATGTTTATAAAGAAATTGCCCCATTATTTTCAAACCCAAAAATTAGCGGTTTAAAAATGTTTTATGCATTTATTTACATTAGAATATGAAAATATAACTCTTTAGAAGGAGATTGGATGTTTCACCAACTCTCTACGATTTTTTTTTTCAAAAAGTTATAGCCTTCGACATTTGACCTCTTGGAATAACCAATTTATAATATCTAAGCAACAAATTCGTTAATCCGGCCTTACAATTTTTTTTATGTTTGGAATTGAAAGATCTTCATTTTAAAGCTTTAAAAAATAAAAAAAATTATTTGTACAATAAATACCGCAATTGTAAAAAACGGCCATTTTGGACCTTTCGCAGGCCGTTTTGCAATAACCAATAAATGAAATTGAACTTACCATAGCTCAAATTGTAGGTTTTTGAATTTACTACACCTTTTTATTAAACAGTTTTTCTCTAGAATCAATATCCTAAGCTGCAAAATTAAAAATCTTTAAAAATTGCAAATTTAACAAATGAAAATCGCGATAGAAAAAAAAGCTCACAATATTTTTGGTCACATTTTAGTATAAGTTATTCCTGGCATCGTCCTTTACAACACCTGATAGGTTTCAAAAATTCCTGAATTATATCACGATTTTTCACCCACAACCTGGGGTAATAACAAATTTGAAATACTATGTAGATGTATAAGAAAGTCACTAGAAAAATTACCAAATACACCTCTTTTTTTGGTTAATCATGTAAGCCTTCAATTTTAATCCATAAATATTATTATTATACTAATATGTTGCTAAAAATTTGTAAAAACAATAGTTTTCTATATAAAAGCAGACTAAAAATCTAAAAATTTAAGGAATAACGCAGAAAACACAAAAAATGCTGATATAAGTTAATTAACCCTCTAGTGCCTGAGTTTTTTTAGTACCACTGCCAAATTTTACACTAAACTGACAACAGCACAAAAATTTGTCTGATCAGCCAAATTTTTAACAGCTGGTTCTTATCCGATCTAGTTCAGAGGCTGGTTTGGGCATAGGGAACTTGCACATTTTTTTTATTAGATAATAATGTACAGTTTTGTTTAAAAATGAGATTTCCAAAATTTCACTCTTTAAAAACTCATAATAACTTAGAAATACATATTTAAAGTCTTCTGCGGTATAAAATAGTTCAAACGGCCTGTGACGTCACATAGTTTTGCATTAGTTTTGATTATGGTTATATTTCGCTGTGTCTAGGTACACGCTAATGTGTACACAAATAAAAAAGTTAGGTAGACGCGAATTAAACTTCATCAAGCCAGTGACGTCATTATTTAGCTTGCGCAGTGACTATACATTTTAGTACATGCTATTTTGATATGTTTAGTGTTTGTTTGATAGAAAAATATTTGTTAAGGGAAGGGAAGCAGAACTATTCAGATGTTTCAAACTTAATTGTAATAAATCAATGTATATATATAAAAGTATATATTTAGGTTAGCAAAATAATTATATGTATTTAGTTGACATGACATGTAGGTACAAAATATTGTTAAAATAAGTTTTATATGTAAGTGAATTATTATAATCAACTATTCTAAATGGGAAATAAGCCACAATTTAACTAAAAAAATTATTTTATTAACGTTTCGATGTCCAAATCGGATGTCATTGTCAAAATACAAAAATTAGTCAGATTAAATAAATTATTAGAAAAAATTTTGTTACTAAGCAATTTTTGTTTAATAATATTTTGTATTTTGACAACGACATCCGGTTTAGACGTAGAAACGTTAATAAAATCAATTTTTTAGTTAAATTGTGGCTTAGTTCTCATTTAGAATAGTTGATTACAAAAATTCCACAAGGATAATAGCTTCAGAACAAGTTAATTATTATTGTGAAAGCTTTAGGTCTTCCTTTTATTTTAATCTTGGACGGTAATACTATTTCATTTATAACTAAAAAAATATATATTAATTTATAGTCTCTTATCTTTTTTGTACTGTTTTAAAATGTTCTTAAACTCGTTAAAAGAACTAAATAATTGTGCACACTCCATAGTTAATTTAAAAACAAACACTAAACAAATAAAAAATAAGAAATCACTGACACTCTAACTTTTTTATTTACGTACATGTTAACGTATACCTAGACACAACCTTATAGTTAGGTATATTCTTCTTCTCCTTCTTTAGTTTATTGGCCTCCACCTACTTGGGTATTTGGAAAGCTCATCGTCGTGGAATAAGTCAAAAATATTTATATTCTAATGACATTTATCGTATGTCATTGTAATAATATATACCAGTTTGTTAAAATTGGAGTTTTATACTGTTTTTGAAGGAAAGGAACGAAGGTTTACTATTGAAAATAAAACCATTTTGTAAAAGAAAAATTTTCTATGAATAGTTCAAACGATCAAAAACACTTGTAACGTCACATAAATGTATTTTCTACTGACGTTTATAACATCTAATTTAAAATTATGTTTACTTTATTGGAAAAATGTAAATGTACAACCCAGTGACGTCACGACACGTTTTGGACCACCTGTTTTAATTTGAATTTTTAATCATCTTTAGGGGCCAAACGAAAGACAAACAAAACTTTTTTATCTTTGATACATGTTTTAAATTATGTTCTGTTGTGATTTATAACATTTTTTTCGAATTTAAAAATTTATGTAAGTTCCCTATTGTAGGGGGTTAACCTATGAAATGCCAATAGTGTCAAAATTTTATAAATGTCATTAGTGTCAAAATTTCATAACAGTGGCCAGTTTCATAATAACTTGCCTGCAGTTGAACCAATTACAAACAAGCATTATGGAGTGGTAAATTTAAATTACTGCTCCTGGTTTAACAACAAACCATAGTATAGGTGGATGTATTTTATAAAGTTATATTGTAAATTTCTATTTAACTATGTTATAATATATTTAACCCAATATATCTTTATAAAATAAACACAATATAAGTTATAAATTCCAATAAAAACAACAAATGCACTAATGTCACTAATGACAATGATAAAAATCAAAATTCATAGTAAAGGAGGTATCAAAGACTTGCTGTATTTTTATCCTTGTTTAACTTGCTTGCTATGGACAAGCAGTTTAATTTTTCTATACTAGTTTCTGTGAGTAAAAAAGAGACCTAGTATAAAAGTATCTAATTCTTGAATAATTTCCTTCATGGACAAAGATAGAGTGGAAGAGCTATATTATCAGAGCCTAAGGACAAAAGCCAAAATCTAATTTAATAACACTGTTCCTTGTTTTAAGGATACACTTGCAATACAATAATACCCATTGTCAACAGATCCCAGTATGTCATTGAATAATTAAATATGATATTAGTGTACCTTTTGTATCATACTATGACAACTATATTTAGTAATAACTTGTTTAATTATAAGAGTAATTTTATAAAAAATATATAAAGGGACAAAGTTGAGTTTTACAGAATATAAATAAATTTTATTCATATTATGAATCTATGTAGGGGATATAAAATTGTCTTAAAATAACTAAAATTTTGAGATGGAGTTGACCATTTCCATTACTGTTCGAGCATTATTGAACATTTTTACTTTTAAAATAATTTACATTGGTCATTGATTTCATTAGGATGATGACTTCTCACAGAATATTTACTGATTATAATTATTTTCGGAAGCAGAAACATAATCGATGAGTAATCAAATTTGTATCTTCTATCAAATCTATAATTTGTTTATAAGGTCTGTACTGTTTATGGGAATAAAATTAATCTTATAAGTTATAACTCGATAGACATTCAACAAATCAATGCTTACTTTTTTTAATGCAGCAGTCAAGAGACCTTTCCATTTTGCAGCATTTTCTTCCGAATTAAAGTCGTAGATATTTTCGCCCGTAACACCAGTATTCATATTTTCTGGAAAGGATTCGAAAAAAAACTGAGAACAGCACTTCTACAGAGGGCCACTCACAACATACATATTCCCCAGTTGAATACAACAAAAAAGACAAGACAAAATAAAAACAACTAAATTCGTCAATGTTTACGTCCAATCGCACTTTTGCATCATTATCTTCAATTTTCAGATGAAAATTTAACACTTTTTTGGCCGAAGGTGGACAAAATACGATCACTTGTTTTTCGCCATTTTGGTTTTCTAACTTCTGTCGATGCCCTACAGTGGTGCCACGATTCGTATTCTGAAAAATATTTTCTTTTTGGGCAAAAGTTCCAGGACCCATATCAAAAATCAGTATTTTTCTACAGATTAAAAAATAAGTACTTAAATAAATATGTTTAATTACTTTTTATTAACAAAGCAAATTTATTTTATTTTATTAAAATTCAACAGAAAACAAAACTAATAAATACATCGCTTTGGAAGTCGTAATCTTAAACTTTACAAAAGTAAGTACCTAAAGGGAAACGAATATAAAAAATAAGATTTAAAATTGTTTTTAAATGAACTTTTTAACAAGAAATAACCAAAACAAGTCGAAAGCATAATGACAAGGAAAGAAAGAACTTTATATAATAACGTTAAACGAGGAAATTAACAGGGATTTAAAAGCAAAATAAATGTGACAGAAATTATGTTTAAAAGAAAAATAGATGCAAAATATAAAAAACAAAAACAATTATTTCATAAGCATCAAATAAATACAATATTAACAATAATAAGGGATAGGTAACTCAGTTGATGTTAACGTACTTGCAGAATGTCAAAAATAACAAAATATATTATATGAACAAATCTAAAAAAGCTATAAATAAAAATAAAATCAATAAAATACATAAAAAAAGAGCACAAATTTAAAAGTCGTATTTCTCATGATACACTTGTAGCAATGGCACCGATGGATTTCTTTCTCTCTCTTTATTGTGACGCACATGTTTAGTTGTCTCTTTCTCGAGAACACAAAGCAACCACTGCGCATAGTAAACCTTCTTTTGTCTTTTCTTTACTCATTGTTATACGTATTTGATGGTCTCCTTTTTCTGGCGATGCGTATATACAAAAGGGAAATTCCTCTTGGAAATAAGTATGCGTATTGGAGTTAATCGATATGGTATTTAAGTTGTAAGAAATATTGGAAAATTTAATACGTTGTCCAAGAAACTTCAATGTCAACTTAAATATTTTTAGATACATATTATGATGAATTAAAAAAAGTTTCGATAGAGTAAATATAATTTAGAGGACGTACGTAATTTCAAAATAAATTATTTGAACTCTAAAAATACAAATACTAAGTTGCCGCCTTTTTGAATATTAGCGAATGTGTAATTTTAAAGTATAATTTTAATTAGTTAATACTACGGGTTATTCTCTAGCAATCGTTATAAACACATTTGATAAACACTTTTAAACAAAATTAAAATTCGGGACAGTTTTATTAAAAATAATTCCGACGGAGCGTAGTGTTATCGCGCACTTAGCGAAATATAAGTACCTATAGATTGATGTAACAAAAAAAAGATAAAAACTGAAGACGGGAATCAATGCAACGAAAATAGCGAAATTTATCTCGCAATTTGTTTTTTATGATCCAGAAAGCTAATACCGAACCCATATTTATGGCCCCTATGGAGCGGAACGTTTTACCACCGTTTTACCCAGTGAACCGTCGGTAAAATGGCACGGTTCAAAGGAATTTAACATGTTACTAAAGCGTCCACCTTTCCGACGGAGGGACCAGGGCCGTCTTAACCCGGGGGTGCAAGGGGTGCGAAGCACACGGGCGCTAAGTCCAAGGGGCGCAAGCCGAACTCTTCCTAGGCTCAAACTTATTGCGCTTCTTGTCCTTAAAAAAAACTACAAATAACAAAATTATACAAGTGCATTTTCGGTATTTTATACAAAGGCATTATAATGCTTACTACACCTACGATATGAAAATGAGATATGAAACCCATTTAGATTAGGAGCAAAATTCCGATTCTGCTGACAAAAGTATAATTATTGTGGTTTTGCGGAGCTATGTATGTAAAAGCGCCGCATTACTATGTAGTCGTTATTTTTTAAAGGTGGCGGTAGAATCTTTTATGATGGCCGAAGTTAGTCAGTTTTTTACCGGTTACTGATACTACCGAACAACGATTAGCAATAAATTATTTGTTAGAATGTTTGAAGTTAATGAATATTGATTTAGATGATTTACGACGCCAACGCCAAAAATATTACAAGTAAATATTACAAAATATACAAAATATTACAAGTAAATATCGGAAGGGCCAAGGTGGGACATGATCTGATTCACGCCAAAGCTCTGGAAATAAAAGCAGACCTCATTATAGTCCCTGAACCTAATAAAAACATCTCTAAAAAGTTTGGTTGGGTCGCCGACAAGCGGGCTGACGTCGCCATCTTCTTGGTTAATAGGAACCTGTCCATAAGCAAAATCACCAAGAAAGAAAGCTTCATCAAGTTAAAACTCAATGATGTAGCTATTATAGCCTGTTATATCTCACCAAACATCAACATCACACAACACCAAGAGAAGGTCGAAAACATCATAGAGGCGGCAATAACAGAGAAGCATTATATAATTGCTGGCGACATAAACGCCAAGTCCATATGGTGGGGGTCCCCAAGAAATGACGTCAAAGGGAATGTATGGAACGAATGGATTGCCTCTACCGATATGGTAGTGATGAATAATGGGAAACACACGTTCGAAAGAGGTGAATCGCGGAGCCACATAGATGTTACCCTGGCATCCAAAAACTACGCTAAGAAGATTACGAATTGGGACGTGCTAGATGATAACATCTTTACCTTCCATAAGTACATCTTCTTCGAGATTGGCACAAAGGTAACAAAAAAGAACGGCAGGAAGATACTTGACTTCAACAAAGCAAGATTTGCGGAGTTGATTAGTAATCTACAGGAAGAAGCCACTGACTTTCCCACCTTCAGGAATTCCATTACTAGGACATACAAATTAAGTAGTAGGAGCAAAACCGCCTCATACACCGTACCCTACTGGTGGAATGACGAAATTCAGTCGAAACGGACAGAATGCCTTAGATTCAGACGAATCGCCCAGAGACACAGGACCCAGCAGACAAAAGACGAATATAAATCCGTCAAGAATGAACTAAACAAACTTATAAAGAGCGCAAAGCGCACATGTTGGCAAGACTTATGCGAGGCACTGGAAAATGACCTATGGGGCGATGCCTATAGAATAGCCACCAAAACGCTGAAGTTCGAGGTCCCATACAATCTGTGCGATGAGAAAAGAAGAGAAATAGCTAACACTCTCTTTCCCAACAAGCCCGGCATTGAACATACGTACAATCCACATATCTGTCCGGAGAAAATAAGTAATGCGGAACTCATCAAAGCAGCAGAGTCCATTAAAGTAGGTAAATCCCCAGGACCCGATCGTGTGCCACCAGAGGTGATAAAACTAATAGTTAAAACACAGTCAGACGCTATCAGAGCCATATTGAATCAGCTGCTGACAAAACAAGAGTTTCCTAACCAGCTCAAGCTCGCGAGACTAACTCTAATACTCAAACCCGGTAAAGACCCGGAAGAAGCCACCGCCTATAGACCAATATGCCTACTCGACTGCCTAGGAAAGTTGTATGAGAATATTGTTAAAAACCGTCTTGAAAGAGAGCTGAGAGAAAAGACATCATCTCAACCAGACAGTACGGTTTCAGGAAAGGAAAATCTGCTATAGATGCGGTCAAGCATATTACAGACACTGTGAAGAACACCAGAAAAAGATGGGCCGTTTTAGTAATGTTTGACGTAAAGAACGCCTTTAACTCGGCCAACTGGGCCCATATTATTACTAAATTAGAAACCGCTAAAGTCTCGGGATAACTGATCAATATTATAAAAAGATATTTAATCGAGAGACATGTATCAGTGGCCAAAAATGTTGAGATGAAACTAACAGCCGGCGTACCGCAAAGCTCTGTACTAGGTCCAACGTTGTGGAATGTCTTGTACAATGGGGTTTTAAATATCTATTACGGTAGAAACAACATGGCAGTAGCCTATGCAGACGACCTTGCTATATTGGTCACCAACGACATGTACTGGGACCTTGTGGAAATCGTAAACGAATGCTGCGAGAAAGTGAACAGGTGGATGGAAAATAATGATCTTGAACTTGCAGGTCACAAGATAGAAGTGGTCATCCTTAAAGCTCCAAGAAATGGGCCGGACTTGACCTTCCAAATAGGTAGTAGCCAACTAGAGCCGACGAACTGTGCGAGGTATTTGGGTATTGACCTGGACAGAGGCCTAAGATACACGAAACACTTATTAAGAGTGGTTAAGAAGGCAGACGAACGGACGGCAGCTATCCAGAGAATAATACCTAACATTGGAGGGCCCAGCAGCAACAAGAGAAGTTTGTACCTCCAAGTGGTGCAGTCGACCCTTCTATATGGAACCCCCGTCTGGATCAGCGTACTAAAATACCAGAAGTACAAAGATATCATAACAAGAGCCCAAAGGAAGCCTCTTTTAAAAATGGTGAGCGCGTACCGAACCACTTCTACGTTGGCCTTACAGGTGATAGCGGGCACTCTTCCTATTCACCTGTTAGCCAAAGAGAGACAAATGCTGTATGAAGCACAGTATGGCCACTTAAAACAGGTGAGAAGGACCATACGAGTAAACATGCTAATGGAATGGCAAAGGGAATGGGAGGTACAGACGACGAAGGCTCGCTGGACCAAAACACTGAGCCCCGATGCTATAGCTGGGTACAACTGTAAATTTAAACAGGTAAATTACTACTTTACTCAGTTCCTGACGGGTCATGGATCTTTTAGGTCTTACACATATGGCATCAAAAAAACCAACGATGATATATGCACCACGTGTCACGAGAGGGACGATGCGGAACATCGCATTTTCCGGTGCAATTTTTTCGTCGTAGAACAACAAAGGCTGCAGAATAGGTTTGGCGCTATCTCGCCCAACAACATCATGCAGATTGCAATTACCAGCAAAGAGAATTTCGAGTGTATAATCGACCATATAACAAGCATCATGAAAAGAAAGTCTATAATGGAAAGAGTAGAACAAGCTGGGTGAGGAAGTCTACCTCCTTCATAGCGGTCAACTGTAAAAAAAAATAAAAAAATAAAAAAAAAACTTTATTTCTTTCTTTCTTCTTTATTGTATAAAAATGTATCGAGTTACCTTTTCTTTTTTCTCAATGTTTCCAAGTTCCTTCGCTTGGGAACTAGATCTTTTCCCTACACGCTCACCGCTATTAGGTAAGTGTTGTAGATATAATAAATAGCTCTAAGGGCACCTTTTATCCGGTCTGCGCGAGGTATCCCCATGTTTCGTTCGCTAATGAACTCGTCCAGGGATACCTCGGGTCGAAGAGGAGGTGGTTTTAGTTGGTAGGTGACCTGGGAGGGATGTCCGAAGGGGGCCCTCCGTCACTTAGTTTTGACACCGTTCCGTCGGCGTATGTCTCTGGTTTGGTTGATTCCAACAGTACTAGGGACACCTTCCCTAGTCGATTTACGAATATTTCCACCTCATTCCAAAAAAAAAGAAGGTGTGTCGGATTCAGCCCGCCCTATCTCTATCTTGCCGGGCCGCCTACCGACTAAACCCACCTCCTCTTTCTCCAGCCGGCGGGTCCGGAACTGCTCTTAGCGAGCATATCTGACCCGTCGACATTACTCATAGCTCCCCTCCGGCACTCCCAGCATGTATTCCACGGACTAGCCGGCCGCCTGGCCGCCCCCCGCCCCCCGCCCCCGCGCCCTACACCAGACCGGTCGCCGTGCGCGGGGTAGTAGGGCAGCCAGAAAATAGGCAGTCAGCGTGGTTAGGGTGTATAGGGTCCTCCCCCCGCTGACTACCAACCACAACACAGACGATTTTTTTGTAAATAAATAATATGATATGTAATATGGGTCATCCCGCCTCTAGTCGTCTCTCTTTTTCTTCTTTGTGCTTCATGGTTTTTGTGAAAAAAGCAATGAACAAGTCGAAGTCCCTCTTGCTTCCGATAATTCTATCCATGAGCTCTTGTGGCTCACCTAGAGGAGACCCCAGATCCAGCTGCAGCTCAGTTCGGCCCGCACGATATGCAGGGCACACGAATACGACATGCCGCGCGTCATCCACCACCCCACACTCAGGACATAGATCGTCCACCGTTTTCCTTATACGGAAGGTGTAGTTCCTGAACGATCCATGTCCCGTCAAGAACTGTGTGAAGTAGTAGTTGACGCGACGATGTCGGCACTCGTACCACCTCACTACATCCGGAATCAGGCATCTCGTCCAGGCAGCCTTTCCGACTTCAGTTGCCCATTCACTCTGCCACATCTCCAAGCTCCTCTTTCTTTCTTGTGTCCCTGAACCAATTGCCCCGTTGCCCCTCTGATGCATTCGGACCCTTTCTCTGGCCAGGATGTGCACCGGCACAGACCCAGCCACCACTTGCAAGGCAATGGTTGAAACGGTTCTGTACGCACTGCACACCCTGATCAGAGGTTTCCTCTGTGCTCTAAGAAGCATGTCTCTGTATTTGGCCATCTCTAGAACCTTGTGCCACACTGGGGCCCCGTATAGTAAGATGGACATGATTGATTGCAACATTACTACTCGTTTTTGTGATCCCGGACCCCCTATATTTGGCATTAATTTGTTTAGTGTGGAGGTCCTTTCTTCCGCCTTCCGACATGCCTCTTGTATGTGTGGTCCGAATTTCATTTTGTCATCAAAAGTTATTCCTAAGTATTTAACTGTTTTCTGGGGTCTTATTACGGAGTCTTTGTACTGGAATAATATATTTTCTCTATATCTCGGTCCCCTCAAGATTATTGCTTCGATTTTCTCTACTGCTAGTTTTAAATCATTTTCTTCTATCCATTCCGCGGTTCTTTTTATTGCTCGGTTTACTTTTTCTATTATGCCCCAATCATTTTCGACTAGTAAGGCCAGGTCGTCCGCGTATTCAATCGCCCTTACTCCTCTCTCCGTGTTTACTTCTAGTACCCCGTTATATAATATATTCCATAGTGAGGGTCCCAGGACTGACCCCTGGGGTACACCCGCGGTCATTTTTATCTTCTTTTTCTTGGATATACATACGGTTCTTTCAGATAGGTAGTCTTTTATTATGTTGGACACATACTCCGGAGCCCCACTTTCGACTATTCTGTCTATAATGAGGCCCCAGTTTGCTGAGTGGAAAGGGTTTTTAATGTCCAACAGAACAAGGACCACCCACTTTTTTTGCTTACTCTAGTCGTGTCCCTTATCCAGGCCGCGGCATCGACTGCCGATCGGCCTTTTCTAAATCCATATTGCTGGTTTGATAGCACTCTCTCATCTTCCAACACGCCCTCCAGCCTCTTCTTGATAAGCGCCTCATAGAACTTACCAAGGCAGTCTAGGAGGCATATTGGCCGATAAGAGGATGCCGAATCGGGGGTTTCCCAGGTTTTAGGAGCAGAACTAGGTTCGCCTCCTTTAGGTCTCTGGGAAACTCTTGTTTCTGCAGTAGGTCGTTGCATATTCTTCTGATCAAACCTGGTTTCTCCGTTGCTACTATCTCGATTGCCTCTGGTGGCAGCATGTCAGGGCCGGGAGCTTTCCCTGTCTTCATCTCTTCTGTAAACTTCTCCACCCTATTTGGAAATATTTTTATAAAATTCTGGATGTCTTTGGTTGGGAAGAGGAGTTCAGCCGATTCCATCCGCTGGTCCTCATCCAATTTATATGGGGCGATTATTTTCAGGGCCTTCATAGTTATCTTGAAGGCATCGCCCCATACATCTTCGTCCAATGCTTTTATGAGGGCCTGCCACTTTTCCTTTTTTTCCTGTTTTATTTTTTTATTTAATTCTTTCTTTAATTCCTTGTATATTTCTTTGAGCTCGAGGCTGCCCTAGCTTCTCGTATAATTCCTGCGAGCTCTGAGGCATCTCTCCCGTAGACCTTCAATCTCATCCGTCCGCCAATAGGGGGATTTTTTATCATTCTTTTTCTTCACGGTGGCCAACTTTGCTGCATCTTTTAGTGCTCTTTTTAGTTGGCCAAGGTCAGAAATCTTTTCCTCGTTGATCTTTCTGACCTCCGATAGGTACGTGGTTTTGTTAAAATAGATGTCAGTGTGTCCTATCGACCGTCTTATTCCCCCCTTTACCTTAATTTCGTACCTAATGTACCGGTGGTGGGTAAACAGCTGGTCGTCGAGGACATCCCAGCCGTGTATTCTGCGGGATTGCCCTTCACTTGCTAATGTTACATCGATGTGTGTCTAGCTGGCCCCTCTCACAAAAGTTGGTTTGTTGTTGTTCAGAACTTGGAGGCCAGCCTGGGCTATCCATTCATTCCAGAGTTCCCCCTTTTTATCATTTATGAGGGAACCCCACAACCTTGACTTCGCGTTGATGTCCCCGGCAACGATCACGTCTTTTTCGTTTGTAGCGGCACTCATTATTTCGTCTACGATGCTTTGGTATCTCTGCATAGGGATGTTCGGAGATACGTAGCATGGCAGAAGGCTGAAGTCCCTCAATTTAATGAGGATATGATTTCCGCCCCTGACAATACCCCGCACTCCTAGATCCCTATTTCTAATGAGCACCGCCACATTTTTTCCGTTGTCTTGTACCCATCCACCTTCCGAGGTTATCTTTTTGTTCGGTTCGGGGACGATGAGCAGGTCAGTTTCTAGCATGCAGGCTTTTGCGTGGACAAGGTCATGTGATCTTCGAGCCCTGCCCACATTCACCTGCAATATCCGTATACCAGGTTGATCCTTGAGGTTCGTTTGGTTCAGTTCCTGAGAGTCGCCCCTACATCGGATTTTCCATTTACATAAACGGCTTAAGCGATTTTGTTCACTAAACATGAGATTGAAACGTATTGACAAGTAGTATCTTATGCATCTAAGGTCAAGTATGATAACTGAAGCTATTACAGGAATTATTGAGCTTGAAAAACCGTTTTTCTCATAAGAAATAGATTTGATCATACTTATGAAGCCTATAACTTAAATATTCTAATTTTCCCGGATATAAGGTACAAGAATAAAAGACCGCTAAACGCCGTAAAAATGAGTGGCGCATACAATATTCCAGCTACAAAAGATCTGATATGAAAATTGCGTGGCGCAAAAATGTATTTTCATTTTGATGCAAAACAAAATTCTAGTTTTATTTTAAAAGATTTTTCCATAATATTTGCTAAATTTGAAGTAAACGCGCCACAAAAGAGTACATTTGATACAGTTTGAATTTTGAAACTCTTTTGTGGCGCGTTTACTTCAAATTTAGCAAATATTATTGAAAAATCTTTTAAAATAAAACTAGAATTTTGTTTTGCATCAAAATGAAAATACATTTTTGCGCCACGTAATTTTCATATCAGATCTTTTGTAGCTGGAATATTGTATGCGCCACTCATTTTTACGGCGTTTAGCGGTTTTTTATTCTTGTATCAGGAGTTTTTCAAGTTATATACAAATTAAATGTATGAAGTTGAATGCAATTTTTCTCGATTACACGTTAAGCTTTATAAATGGTCACCTTTGTTGCATTATCTCCCGTATGATCTAGTGCTAGTGTCCATCGAATGTACACTAGATTTTTTTTCTAACCGAAATAGATTGAATAAAAATATTCTGATGGCCGGTAAATGAACTCGGATTGCCCGTTGCAAATCAAATTTAGCGTCGTAACCACTACAACTACATAAACCATTTCGGGAATTATCGTTAATTGGATTATACTTTTGTAGCTTAATAACTTCTAAACGGCTTAACCGATTTTGATCACTAAACATGAGTTCGAAACATATTGACAAGTAGTATCTGATGCATCTGAGGTCAAGTATGAAAACTAAAGCTGTTACAGAAATTATTGAGCTTGAAAAACCGTTTTTCCCCATAGGAAATATATTTGATCATACTTATGAAGCGTATAACTTAAAATTTCTAATTTTCCCGGATATGAGGTAAACAACGTTAGATTCGCCTTCTACAAACGCTCAGTTATTGGCGCAATTCGTAGGTTGAAATTTTGAGTAATTGTCGAAAAATCAAAATTTTCAAAGTTTAGTTTTTCAATTTTTTCGGCTACACTGAGCCGTGTGTATGTCTGAGCTTGATCGCTTAGACACCATTTGAAAGCTTAACTCAACCCTATTGATGTGGTGTATTTTCGATTTTCCTTTCTCTCCTTGAACCTAAGATATATACGCCCAAAAAATTTGCCATTTTGTATCTACCTAGCCCTATAGCTGGCTTACGGGTAGTCAGAAGTCAAAAATTACACCGGTTCTGAATCGGCCCTCACACCCTCTTGAAACACAGAAAAAAAAATTCAGATCGGTGTAACTTTTCCACATACATACATACATACATATGTACATATCCACAAACATTTTCCCCTTTTTAAATAAAAATTGAGTTCTAATTCTGAGCTCGGTAACTTTTGAACGGTATAACCGATTTTCAAAATTAAACATGCGTTGGAAAGGTAATGATCTGTGCTATCAGAAGCCGCAAAGGTCGAACTTAAGTTTTTGAAATTTTTGGGAGTTTTGGGGACGAGAACGAAAAACAGACCCTAAATGGGAGGGCCGTAAAAGCCACAGCCTTGTACCAAAATGAAGAAATAATACATGGATGGACGAGTCTTTTCCTAAACTTTAAGATGTGATTTGGCTCAATTTTCAATTCAGTCAGGTTTAGAAAATCGAAAATTTCGTGTATATATAATAGTGTCGGAAGAAAAAATGCCGGAAGAATGGTACAAAGGACAAATTATCACGATTCATAAAAAAAGAGATCAACAGATGTGCAATAACTACAGAGGACTGACGCTATTAAACACAGCATATAAAATCATGTCCGCCTTAATACAACGAAGACTGACCGAAGCTACCACGAATATCATAGGACACTATCAATGCGGATTTGTTAAGGGAAAGTCTACAACAGATGCCATACATACGATTAAACAAATTATGGAAAAATCACATGGATATAAAATAGAAATTGAACTGCTTTTTATAGATTTTCAGCAAGCATTTGATACAATAAAAAGATCAAAATTAATGGTAGCTCTTAAAGAAATGGGAATACAAAATAAATTAAGAAGATTAATACAAATGACAATGAGTAGAACTGTAGTTAGCATAAAAACTCAAGTAGGCGACACAGAAGAATTTGTTATCAATAAAGGCGTGAGACAAGGAGATTCATTATCAGCAACTCTGTTTAATCTTGCCCTAGAATACATCGTCAGGAAGATCAACAAAGGCACCCTCCGAACGAGAGAAGGACAAATAATAGCATACGCTGATGATATTGTTCTAATAACAAAAAATAGAAAAACAATGGAACGAATGTTAAACGAATTGGTAACAGAAGGAAAAGTAATAGGATTAAAAATAAACCAAGAAAAAACTAAAATAATGAGATTTGACAAAAACTTTGAAAAGAGAAAGGTTAGAGTAGGAGAATACACTTTTGAAGAAGTCGAAAAATTTAAATACTTAGGAATATTAATAACAAACAATGGAGAAAGAGAAACCGAAATCAAAGAAAGGATTATTACAGCAAATAAAAGCTTCCATGCAAATAAAAAATTACTTAAAAATAAGTTATTGAGTAAGAAATCAAAAATGAAAGTATACAAAACAATAATTCGACCGACGATGATGTATGCAGCAGAAACTCTTAGCATGACAAAAAAACAAGAGGAAAACCTTAGAATACAAGAAAGAAAAATACTAAGAGCAATACTAGGACCAATAAAAATAAGTGACAATGAATTTAGACAAAGAACGAACCTTGAGCTACTGGATGAAATTAAGGAAGATATAGTGTGTAAAATAAAACAGCAAAGAGCAAAATGGCTAGGACACATATGGAGATCCGGATCAACTACGACGATATTCTCAATATTGGAATGGACACCAGCTGGCAAGAGAAGACGTGGAAGACCAAGATCTACATGGTTACAAGAAGTAGTAAGTGATCTCAACAAGGCGGGCATACGACATTGGAAAGAAAAAACCAGAGACAGGAAAGAGTGGAGAAAAATAACCGAGAAAATTAAATAACGAACATGAGGACTGATCTACCTCAAACCATAGATCTAGAGAGCGTAAGCGGCGTAACCCCTAAAGGGGTGTTTAGCCACTATATATATATATATATATATATATATATATTAATGTGATATTCAAAGATCGGTGTGCTCAAAGCAATTGATTAGATAATTAATTAATTAATTAAATTTAATTTTAATGATGCACTTATGATTTAATCACACTATTTAATGCTCTAATCTCAGGGTTTTATATTCTCGTGCTTCAATATCTCCTTTGCTTTACATATGATAAATAAGGTCAAAGACTAACGGAATAAAACACATATATGGTACAAAAACATCTATTGAAATAAATTCACCCTCAAAATATCCTCTAAAAATAATATCTCCTATTCTGATTATTGAAATACTCCTACCACTATCTAAAGTACTTATTGAAATTTGCGTTATGAATAATTCTACAAAAAAAATAAAACTGTCTCTCGGATGATGAGTTGTCCAAATTCTTGTCTCTGGTCGCCTACAATTTACTCTTAGCAGCCCCCTATGTAGTCAGCAATCTCGCAACAAACTATTGCAAGCCTATTGTCATCAATGACCCCCTACAGATGCACGTATCTTTCAAAAAACAATGCTAGCCTTTTCTCCTCTCGATAAACTGAATCTATTTCTCGTTCCGGCATGCAACGGTGACTCTTGGAATATAAGTAGAACAATATAACTTACAATGCTTTACGTGATGAGCCTCCGTCAGGACACTTATTTCAACAAACTCACAGCTATTCATTTATCTGCCTTACTACTTCAGGAGACTCTCAGAGATCACCACTATTCGACTTGACGATCATTTAACAACTATCATCTAGAATCACATTCGTTTAAAGGCCAGCACTAAACAGTAACGTTGAAAAAATTATTCCACCGTAAAATTAAATTATGTAAAAAATTATGAAAGTCCACTGACAACGATTCTAAAGAATTCAAATTAAATACTGTCAATGTCAGATTCAACACCAACTTTCCCTACCATTAGAAATTTCCTAAAACTAATTACATGCCAATCGGTTTTTAAGGAGATTACATTCATTTAAATTTCTAAATACAATTGTTCCCTCGCCGCAAAAGTCCATTTGGGAAACCCGGTCTCATTGTCCAAACACATAACCACTTCCTTATCATACTAACTGTACAAAGAAAATACTTAATCCCTATTTAAATTTTGTTTACCTACGGCCATCCAAAGATAATTGACTTTCATTTCTTCGAAATGAATTTTGGTATATTTTTATTATATGTTTTAACTTTTCTAAAATATTAAGATCGAAACCATATTAATTCAAATTTTACATATCTTAACAACTCCCCGCCATTTGATTTGCCGAAAAACTCTGTTATTTATTTAAATGACACAAGTTTTTTTTAGGATCAAATTATTCCATTATGTTACCAAACTCTACTCATGATACTTATAAATGTCGTGAATGTTAAAAATACCCCGTATCTTGCCTGTCTCTATATGCGCTAATTCATAACTATTTACCCCATTTTCCGTATTGACCCTATATGGACCTTCAAATACCGGCATCAATTTAGCACAAATACCATTTTGTAAATTGGACACCCTTAGTGCCCTCACTAAAACTTTATCCCCTTTCTGGAATGTAACCGGCCTTCTTCTTCGGGTCCTCTCTTGCCTTTGGAGATATTTCTCTCCACTTCGTCTCAATCTTCGTTGAACCACCTCGATCACTTCTTCGTATTGTCTGGGGGCGGTGTCTTCCCACGGTCTCGTAGGCATTGTTCCTTTCATTACATATAAAGGCGTCTCCTTGGTAACCGTATTTGGTGCACAGTTCAAATACGTCTCTATTTCAAACACTTTTCTGTCCCAATGTCGATGATGTTCTTCCGCAGCAATTCTTAGAAATTTTGTGACTTCTTGTATAAAACGCTCTGATGGGTTGCTCTGTGGATGTCGGATGCTTACAAATTTTGTATTTATGCCTCTCTCTCTTAATTCCCCTTTAAAACGGTCGTTCCTAAAGTATGTTGCATTGTCCAACAAAATATTGTCTGGTCTTCCCACTGTTTCGATAAAATCGTCTATCTTCCGAAGTATTTCAGCTCCTTTCGTGGTTCTACATGGGTACAGTTTTAAATACTTTGAAAAAACATCCACCATAACTAATATGTGTTTATTCCTCTGTGTTGTTGTTATTAAATCGCTCAACATATCAATGGCGACAATATCCAGTTTCTTCCGAGCTATGACGTTTTTTGTGATGTTTTCGTTTTTGAAATTCTTACTTTTACACTTTTGGCATGTCTCGCAATTTCGAGTCATCTCTTTGGCTATTGTATAGTCCTTTCGACAAATGTAGTTCTCCCTGAACATAAGCCACACCTTCCTGCTTCCAATGTGTCCGTTGTCACAGTGTAATTTTGCTAAAACTTCTTTTGCCATCTGTTCCTTGATTACATATAGTTCTCTACCATCGACCCTCTTAAAATATAAGTTATCCTCTTGTTCGACCCTTTGCTTTTCTCTTTCATCCAGTTGTTCCTGATTTTCCCTGATCTGAGCCAAAGAAAATAAGCCTACTTCTTCTCTCATTATGTTCATGCCAACGTGGAGAGTTTTGTGGTCCTCTTTGCGGAATTGTTCATCTCTCGTCAACGCATCAGCCAAGATATTGTCAGTTCCTTTGATATATTTAAATTCAAAATCATACTCTTGAAGTAAAAAAATGCCCCTATGAATTCTATTATTTACCAGCCTATTTTTCATTATATGTATCAAAGCTGCATGGTCTGTTTCAATGGTGAATTTTGCCCCTAGTAGGTAAAACCGTAATTTATTTACACAAAATAACACACTGGCGAACTCTAATTCAGTAACGCTGTACTTTCTCTCATATGTTTTGGTTACACGGGAGACAAAACAGATTGGCACCTCTACATCGTCTTGGATCTGTGATAACACCCCTGCGAATTTTGTTATGGAAGCATCGGTCCGGAGAATGAAAGGTTGATCATATCTTGGGTGGTGTACTCTTACAGCTGTGGAGAAAGCTCCTTTTAAATTTTTGAAAGCCATTTCTTGTTCCGTTCCCCATTTCCACCTAACATTTTTCTTAAGTAATGCTATCAACGGTATTTCTTTTGTGCTGATGTCTGGTATTAGTTTTTTGAAATAGTTTACCATTCCCAAAAATCCCCGCAATGTTTTTAAATTGGTTGGCCTAGCGTAGTTATTTATAATTTCGATTCTATCTTCTGCAAGACTAATCCCTTTTGTGTCTAATTTGAATCCTAAATACAGTATTTCCTTTTGGAAAAACTGACACTTTTGAATATTTAATTTCAATCCCGCTTGATCCAGTTCTTCTAGCACAGTGTGAATATGTCGTAGATGGCTTGTTATATCTGGTGAGAAAATTAATAAATCATCTATGTAATGTACAACAAATTCTCCATGCCTATTTAAGATTGTGTTCAATGCGCGAACCAAAGCAGCGCATGCACTCTGTAGGCCAAATGGTACCACCCTAAATCGGTATACCACTCCGTCGATCGAAAAAGCGGTATAATTTCGACATTTCTCTGCCAAAGGTATTAACCAAAAACTATGTTTCAAATCGATTTTTGAAAAAATGTGTGACCCTGTGATTCGTCCAAATATGGCTTCGATGTTCAAAGGCGCTTCGTATTGCGCGATTGTGTGTGAATTAATGTTTCTTGCATCTAAACATAATCGCAAATCACCACTCGATTTTTTAACGCATACTATCGGGTTGATATATGGAGAGTCACATCTTTCTATCACCTTGTCTTCGATCATTTTTTCAATTTCCTGTCCGACGCTTTGCCTGTATTTATACGGGATTGGATATGTCTTGGATTTAAAATTTTCTAAGTTTTTAACTTTAAAAGAATGTTCATAATTTTTAGCCACTCGGCTTTCTTCATTAATCAAATCTCCATAATTTTCTAGAATCTTCTCTACTTCCTTTTCCATGTTTTCTCCACATTTTAATTTTCTTTCATCCTCATTTTGTTCGCATGTATTCACTGTCCATAATATTTCTTCATAAAATTCTGGATTCTCGTCCATTATTGCCATTTCTTCTCTGTCCTCATCCTTTATTTCTTCTTCTGTTTTTTTTTATCTTCAATTTCCATTTGGTATCCCGAGCACCATGTTTCTACTGCTTTCATTTCTCTTATGAGAACTTCCTTTTCTTCCTGCTTCCTTTCTGTTTTATCGTCGATTGTCGACAATTCTTCCGTACCTTCGATTTCCTGTCTTTCTCTTGTATCCACCTTGTTTTCCTTCTTTCTTTTTGAACTCTTCTTCTTTTTCTTCCTTCTTTTTTTTTGGTTGATTTTTTTCTTGTACTTTCGGTTTTTCCTCTACAGTCATATTGATTTCTTTATGTTTTTCCTGTTCATTTATCTTTTCAACAATTATTTTCCTATCTATTTCCATTTCTTCTTCTATGTTGTCTGGTTCTGCTCTGATTTCCAGTTTATTCTCCGAAAAATTTATGGTGATATGTTTTTCACTCAATTCATCAATTCCCGCTATCATATCATGGTTTAAATCTTTGATCACCACACATTGCATAATATAGTATTTGTCTCCCACTCTGATCCGCACTCCCAAACCTTCATTTACTGTCGTCAATTTTTTGTTGTTTGCACCCACTAAAGCAACCCTAGGAATTTTATACACAAATCTGTCCAAATTTAATTCTTTTACTAGTTTCTTATTGATTAACGATATCTCCGATCCAGAATCAATCAAAATTTTAATCGCTTTATGTTTTATAAATGCATCTAAGAATATTAAATTTGAATTAGAACTTTGTCTTTCATTTCCCGCCAACTGTATAAACTCTCTCGGATGACAAAATATACCGGAGAGTTGTTTATGATTGTTTCTACCGTCCCTTTGTTCGTTCGTATTCCTAGTCGGAGGATTTTGTGCATCTCTGTTTCTGTTGTGATTTTCATATGTTCTATTTTTTGCGTGATTCCTGTTATCATAATTTTGTTGTCTATTGTAATTTTGGTATTCTCTCGGCCTATCTTCGTTTGTTGATTGGGCATGTCGGTTTCTCTGGTCATAATTTGATTGATACCTTCTTGCCGGTCCATTATATTGTTCATGTTGTCATCTGTTTCGCATTTCTCTTCTTTTTGCTTCCCTTACTTGAAGGAATTGGCACAAACTATCAATATCTTGATAGTTTCTCAAAATCACGTGGTCCTCCAGCGTTTCTTCGAAATGTCTGCTTATCATTTCTACCAGTTGTTCGGTAGAGTATTTGTAGTCTAGATATTTGGAATTGTTATATATCTGCAAAGCATATCTTTCTTCCGATATTCCCATTTTCTCGTGATATCTTCCATTCTGTAGCTCTTGGTTGATTTCCCTCTGTTTAAATTTCCCCCAGAAATAGTTGAGAAATTTATTTTCGAAATCTGTCCAATTTTCAAACTCATCTTCTTTACTTTCATACCATAACGCTGCTCCTTCTTTCAGATGGTTTCTAATTGTTTCTTTGCAGTCGTCAAAATATCTAATATGTTGCAATTTGGTTTTCAAATTTTTAACAAATGGTACTGGGTGTGTTTTTCTAATATCCCCTCCAAATTGTATTTTCGCGTCGCTTGTACCAAGGATAATCATTTCCCTTCTTTCTCCACAATTCTGTTGATTCTTGAGTTCCGCAATTTGTTTTTCGTTTTGCTTAAATTTTTCTTCTATTTCTCGCCTGTCTTCTTGTATTGCATTTTCAAATTTGCTTTCTAACTGTTCTAATTCCATCTTCTGCACAGTCTTAATATCCTTCATTTTAGTTTCTATTTCTTCTCGTTGCATCTTCAGTTTCCTTTCTGTTTCTTCTCTAACTTTTTCTAAACAGGCTTTCACTTCATTTTCATATTTTTCCAAACGCTTTTCCAATTTGCCATCATTCTCTTCCAATTTCTGTTCTATTCTCTGTGATATTTCTCTTTGTGTTTCTTCCATTTTTTGTTGTGTTATTTCCATGGCTCGTTTTGCTTCCTGTTGATTTTTCTCTATTTTTTGTTGTGTTTCTTCCATGGCTCGTTTTGATTCCTGTTGATTTTCTTGCATTGTCCTTTTTGTTTCCTGTTGATTTCTATCCATTTGTTGTGATTGGAGTTGCATCAGTTGCAATAGTTTCTCTATTCCTGTTAATTCCTGTTCTTTTCTCTCCATAATCGTTGTATCTCCTTCATTACCCAATCCTTCTTCAACAATTTTTTCCTCTTCTCTGTTATTCTCTCTGCTTTCTTGCATTTTGCTTTGCCTCCTTGTGGTCGACATGTTGTTTCTTTTTGTTACTGTTTTCTTTGTCCCCGCCAAATGTGAAATTTTACAACACTCTATAAGTTGCAGAACACGACAAATATTTCTCCCCAAATTTAATAAATTTTCGCCACAAATATCAAATATGCAATCAGCAAATTTCAAAATAAATATCAAATGTACGATTGGTAAAAATATTAAATAATTCAATAGCAGTAAATATCAACTACCTACGATCAATCCATAAATCAAAAATATTTTTACACCTGGAAAAATTGTCAAATTATCTCTGGATCACCTGTAGTTATTCCTTATCTCTTTCCCTACCATCAAATGCAAAGCTGCGATATTTTTTAAGCCCCACGTTGGGCGCCAGTTAATGTGATATTCAAAGATCGGTGTGCTCAAAGCAATTGATTAGATAATTAATTAATTAATTAAATTTAATTTTAATGATGCACTTATGATTTAATCACACTATTTAATGCTCTAATCTCAGGGTTTTATATTCTCGTGCTTCAATATCTCCTTTGCTTTACATATGATAAATAAGGTCAAAGACTAACGGAATAAAACACATATATGGTACAAAAACATCTATTGAAATAAATTCACCCTCAAAATATCCTCTAAAAATAATATCTCCTATTCTGATTATTGAAATACTCCTACCACTATCTAAAGTACTTATTGAAATTTGCGTTATGAATAATTCTACAAAAAAAAATAAAACTGTCTCTCGGATGATGAGTTGTCCAAATTCTTGTCTCTGGTCGCCTACAATTTACTCTTAGCAGCCCCCTATGTAGTCAGCAATCTCGCAACAAACTATTGCAAGCCTATTGTCATCAATGACCCCCTACAGATGCACGTATCTTTCAAAAAACAATGCTAGCCTTTTCTCCTCTCGATAAACTGAATCTATTTCTCGTTCCGGCATGCAACGGTGACTCTTGGAATATAAGTAGAACAATATAACTTACAATGCTTTACGTGATGAGCCTCCGTCAGGACACTTATTTCAACAAACTCACAGCTATTCATTTATCTGCCTTACTACTTCAGGAGACTCTCAGAGATCACCACTATTCGACTTGACGATCATTTAACAACTATCATCTAGAATCACATTCGTTTAAAGGCCAGCACTAAACAGTAACGTTGAAAAAATTATTCCACCGTAAAATTAAATTATGTAAAAAATTATGAAAGTCCACTGACAACGATTCTAAAGAATTCAAATTAAATACTGTCAATGTCAGATTCAACACCAACTTTCCCTACCATTAGAAATTTCCTAAAACTAATTACATGCCAATCGGTTTTTAAGGAGATTACATTCATTTAAATTTCTAAATACAATTGTTCCCTCGCCGCAAAAGTCCATTTGGGAAACCCGGTCTCATTGTCCAAACACATAACCACTTCCTTATCATACTAACTGTACAAAGAAAATACTTAATCCCTATTTAAATTTTGTTTACCTACGGCCATCCAAAGATAATTGACTTTCATTTCTTCGAAATGAATTTTGGTATATTTTTATTATATGTTTTAACTTTTCTAAAATATTAAGATCGAAACCATATTAATTCAAATTTTACATATCTTAACAATATATATATATATATATATATATATATATATATATATATATATATATATATATATAATATATATATAATATATATATATATATAATATATATATATATATATAATATATATATATATAATATATATATATATATATATATATATATATATATATATATATATATATATATATATATATATATATATATATATATATATATAAAAATATGTAGAAAAGCCTCCAGAGGGGAAACATGTTGTGATTTAAAAATTATTGTCAATAAAACACAAAAAACATCTGAACAACAAAAAACTGTAACAATACACATTTGAATAAATTAATTAAAACCAATAAAAATTTTTTTGAATATTAAAATCTAAACATTGGAAAACAGACATTGATATATATATATATATATATATATATATATATATATATATATATATATATTTATATATATATATATATATAATAGTGTCGCATGTAGGGGTGTTGTGCGCCACGGCAGAGAACTGCCGTTCTCTGGTAATTTTCAAAGTTAGATGTGCGTTGGAAAGGTAATGATCAGTACTATCAGAAGCTGCAAAGGTCGAACTTATATTTTTGAAATTTTTGGTAGTTTTGAGAACGAGAAAGAAACACAGACCCTAAATAGGAATAGACGTAAAATCCACACCCTATGACTAAAATGAAATGTTCACATATGGATGGGCGAGTCTTTTCCTAAACTTTAATTTTTTAATTCAGTCAGATTTAGAAAATCGAAAATTTCGTGTATATATAGTGTCGCATGTAGAGGGGTTGTGCGCCACTAGCGAGAATTGTCGTTTTCTGGGGTCGCCTTGCTCGCATTCTCTCCCGTTCATATCCCAGCCATCCTAATAATTACGTAATTATGGCCGGCAAATGAACTCGGATTGCCCAATCAAACTTAGCATCGTAACCACTACAAGTACATAAACCATGATTGATTAATAACATTAATTTTTTCAATATAAACTAAGTTTCGATAACCAATAAATCGAAAACTATTAATTTTATCAAAAAAATATAAAACATTTTTTGCTTTCAATTAATGTTTTTACCAACATTTGCGGTCAAAATATAATAAAAAATTTCCACCCTCGAGATGGGGTGGCAACCACCCCATGGTGAAAGCGTCTTTCGGCATCATATAGATTTTGATCCTTGGACCATCCACTACTTATTGTCAAATTTTCAAGCAAATCGATCCATTCTGTAAAAATTGCGAAGTGAAAAGTTTCAGTTCCTGGACTAATTATACTTTTGGAGCTCTATAACTTCTGAACGGCTGAACTGATGTTGATCACTAAACATGAGTTTAAAACGTATTGACAAGTAGTATCTGATGCATCCAAGATCAATTATGATAACTGAACGTATTACAGGAATTATTGAGCTTGAAAAACGGTTTTTCCCATAAGAAATAGATTTGATCATACTTATGAAGCCTATAATTAAAAAATTCGAATTTTCCCAGATATGATATATACACCGCTAGACACGTTCTGAGTCCTCCTACAAACGCTCAGTTATTGGCGCAATTCGTAGGTTGAAATTTTGAGTAATTGTAGAAAAACCAAAATTTTCAAAGTTTAATTTTTCAGTTTTTCGGCTATGGTGAGCAGTGTGTATGTCTCAGGTTGATCGCTTAAGCACCATTTAATGAAAGCTTAACTCAACCCTATTATTTGGTGTATTTGCGGTTTTCTTGTCTCTCCTTGGACCTAAGATATATACGCCCAAAAAATATGCTATTTTGTATCTACCTAGTCCTCTAGCTGGTTTACGGGTAATCAGAAGTCAAAAATTAGACCGGTTCTGAATCGGCCCTCACACCCTCTTGAAACACAGAAAAAAAATTCAGATCGGTGTAACTTTTATACACACATACATACATACATACATACATACATACAAACATTTTCCCTTTTTTAAATAAAAATCGAGTCATACTTCTGAGCTCGATAACTTTTGAATGGTATAACCGATTTTCAAAATTAAACATGCGTTGGAAAGATAATGATCTATGCTATCAGAAGCCGTAAAGGTCGGGCTTAAGTTTTTGAAATTTTTGGGAGTTTTGGGGACGAGAACGAAAAACGGACTCTAAATGGGAAGGGCCGTAAAACTCACACCCTTGGACCAAAATGGAGATGTAACATATGGATGGACGAGTCTTTTCCTATACTTTAAGATGGGATTTGGCCCAATTTTCAATTCAGTCAGGTTTAGAAAATCGAAAATTTTGTGTATATATAGTGTCGCTTGTAGGGGTGTTGTGCGCCACTGGTGAGAACTGCCGTTCTCTGTGGATACACCGTTAGATTCGTCTAGAGTCTTTATACAAACGCTCAGTTATTGGCATAATTCGTTGGTTGAAATTTTGAGTAATTGTCAAAAAACCAAAATTTTCAAAGTTTAGTTTTTTAGTTTTTCAGCTATACTGAGCCGTATGTAGGTCTGATCCTGACAGCTTAGACACAATTTGAAAGCTTAACTCAACGATATTGATTTGGTGTATTTATTGTTCTCCTGTCTCTTCTTGATCCGAAGATATATACCGCCAAAAAATATGCCGTTTTGTACCTACCAAGTCCTATAGCTGGCTTATGGGTAGTCAAAACTCACAAACTACACCGGTTTTGAATCGGCCCTCACCCCCTCTTCAAACACAGAAAAAAAATTCAGACCGGTTTAACTTTTCCACACACATACATACATACATACATACATACATACATACATACATACATACATACACATCCACAAACATTTTCCCTTTTTTAAATAAAAATTGACTCATATTTCTGAGCTCGGTAACTTTTGAACGGTATAACCGATTTTCAAAATTAGACATGTGTTGGAAAGGTAATGATCGCTTCTATTAGAAGCCACAAAGGTCGGAGTTAAATTTTCGAGATTAACTCGACGCTGTTAATTTGGTGTATTTGCAGTTTTTCTGTCTCTCCTTGAACCTAAGATATATACCCCCAAAGAATATGCCATTTTGTACACACCCAGTCCTATAGCTGGCTTATGGGTGGTCGAAAGTCTCAAACTACACCGGTTCTGAATCGGTCCTGACCCCTTCTTGAAACACAGAAAAGAAATTCAGATCGGTGTAACTTTTCCACACACATACATACATACATACTTACCTACATACAAACATATTCCCCTTTTTAAATAGAAATTGAGTCATATTTCTGAGCTCGGTAACTTTTGAACGGTATAACCGATTTCCAAAATTAAACATGCGTTGGAAAGGTAATGATCACTTAAATCAGAAGCCGCAAAGGTCGGATAAATTTTCGAAATTTTTCAGAGTTTTGGGGACGAGAACGAAAAACAGACCCTAAATAGGAAGGGCCGTAAAATCCACACCCTTGGACCAAAATGGATGGTTGACATATGAATAGGTGAGTCATTTCCTGAACTTTAAGATGGGAGTTGACCCAATTTTCAATTCAGTCAGATTTAGAGAATCGAAAATTTCGTGTATATACAGGGTGTCCCAGACTAATTTACCCACGCTATATCTCTTAAACCAATAGAGATTTTCGAATGGGACAAAAAGTGATATATTCTACTTGTAATACACTCTAATTTGGCGTACAAACAAATCATCCTATAAATATTCATCCCTTAGTTACAACCCCTAACTTTAATTTTTTTAATAGCACACTGTATATTTCTTTATAGTTTTGGATGTGGTCTTTTATCGTCTATTCAACACATTTTTTGAAAATAAAATCGGTTCGTAAATAACGAAGAAAATATCAGTTTAGTTTTGTTAATTATGTGTCCCAGACTAATTTATCCAGGCTATATTTCTTGAACGAATAGGCATTTTCGAATGGGACAAAAACTGATCTATTACATTTGTAATGCACATTAATATGGCGTAGAAAAAAATTATCCCCTAAATATTCATCCCTTAGTTACAATCCCTAACTTTATTTTTTTTAAATAGCACCCTGTAAGTTAGAGATGAATATTTAGGGGATAAATTTTTTCTAAGCGATATGAAAGTGTATTACAAATGGAATAGATCAGTTTTTGTCCCATTCGAAAATCTCTATTCGTTTAAGAAATATAGCCTGGATAAATTAGTCTGGGACACACAATTAACAAAAATAAACTGTTAGTTTCTGGGTTATTTACGAACCGATTTTATTTTTAAAAAATGTGTTGAATATACGATAAAAGACCACATCCAAAACTATAAAAAATATACAGAGTGCTATTAAAAAATTTAAAGTTAGGGGTTGTAACTAAGGGATGAATATTTAGGGGATGATTTTTTTGTACACCATATTAAAGTGTATTACAAGTAGAATATATAACTTTTTGACCCATTCGAAAATCTCTATTGGTTTAAGAGATATAGCGTGGGTAAATTAGTCTGGGACACCCTGTATAGTGTCGCGTGTAGGGGGTGTAGGTGTGCGCCACTGGCGAGAACTGCCGTTCTCTGGTAACGAACTTTTAATAAAAATAATTATTTTCTAAAAATACGTTTATTACTATTAAAATTTTACATGTACATACCTAAAATATTAAAAACTAATTTTTATGTTAATTTTTTTTAAATTTTTAAATTTAAATTACAGTTTGTCTGTAAAGGCCGCGTCTCACCATCAAATAATTTGATCAAACAGTTTGATCAAACTTCGGAAGTACGTCAAAGTGACGTCACAATTGCAGTTTTTTTGACATTCTAAAAATCTGTGCTCTCACTATCAGTCTAGTTTGATCAAATTTTTTGTATTGAGTTGTCTAACTTGTTTGTAATTTATTTAAAATTAAAATTTCTCATTATTATCCACAATGAACACTCAGGATGTGACGTCACTAACTGTCACTTTCAGTTTGCTCAAACCAGTTTGATCAAATTATTTGATGGTGGGACGCGGCCTTAAGGGGTTTTCGTCACTTTCCAGGTTTCACATCCGTAGAGTAGAACAGGCATGACGTTTGACTGGAATATTCCGATCTTTGTCCTTGTAGAATACTCGCCAGATCTCCAAACAGGGTTGAGCATGCTGAATGCTTGCTGAGCTTTTCGTATCCTCATACGAATATCGTCTTCTGTTCCTCCGTTTTCTGTTATGACACTTCCAAGATACGTAAAGTTTTCCACATTTTCAAGCTGCATGTTGTCGATAGTAAATAACGTTTCGTTCCTTGCATTTATTCTCATGGACTTGGTTTTACTAATATTAATTTTTAAACCTATTTTATTGGCTTCAGTGGAAAGTGTTTCCAATTGATCAGCCACATCTTGGAACCTTTGTCCTATTATGCAGATATCGTCGGCGTATTCTAGATCGCTTAGGCGTGACGTTGACGTCCATTGTATCCCTCTTGTGTCGGAATCTTGTTTGGAGAGAACATAGTCTATAGCTATGTTAAAAAGAAACGGAGAAAGCATGCATCCCTGCCTGACTCCAGTAAGTACGTCAAATTCGTCACTGTTGATCCCATTGTGTGTCACGCTGCATTTCGCCTCAGTGTACAGTGACCTTATAATGGAAATTATTTTATGCGGGATGTTTCTTAGCTCTAAGATTTTCCATATAGCAGCATGAGATAAGCGGTCAAAGGCACGTTCGAAATCAACAAAAACCATGTATAGAGGTGTGTTCCATTCAAACGATTGTTCCATTATTACCCTCACAGTATTAGTGTGGTCTACGCAGGAGGATTCTGGTCTAAAACCTGCTTGATTTGCACGAAATTCAACCTTGTTTGTTAATCTTTTAAGTATTAGCAAGATTATTCCTCTCCAATTTTTGCACAGTGTGAGGTTGCCCTTTTTCGGAAGTTTAATAATGTTACCTTTTTCCAGCCCGCTGAAATGCGGTTTGTTTCCCACACCTCTCGGATTATGGGGAGCAATAAATTTCAGCAGTCAGATGCGGATCAGTTTTAAGTATTTCGGCAGCGATGTTATCGATTCCCGGGGACCTGTTATTTCTCAGAGATTTGATAGCTGTTATTATCTCCGGTTTGGAAGGGGCCTCGCAAGATATATGCAAGTCTAGATTCTGCGTGTTTTCAACAATTTCATCTACGTTGTCCCTGTGCGTGCCTAGCATCTCCTGAAAATGCTCTTTCCATCTCTCTACTTGGTCATCTGTTGTAGTAAGTAATTCGTCTGTCTTGGATCTTACAATGTTTGAACAGTTGGGTCCATTTTTTGTTAGTCGTCTAGTAATTTGGTATAGCTCTCTAGTTCTGTTGTGGTGTGCAGCTGTTTCTGCTTGTTTTGCCAGTTCTTCAGCCCACTTTCTTTTGTCTCTTCTTGTATTTCTTTTAACTGCTTTATTTAGTGTTTCGTATTCTTGTTGTCGGGCTGCTCTTCCTTCTACAGTTCTTGCTTGAAAGATATCTTTTTTTCGTTGCTTAAGGTAGGTTGATAGGTAGGTACTTTTTAATCATCGATTGATGAAATCCCGAAGAGTTTTTTTACAATGCAATTTCGAAAACCCCTTTGTTTTTTAATTGCTAATCAAGCGGGAGCTACAGTATTTTCAACCGTTGCATGTAGGTATATAAATATAGGGTGTCAATTTAAAAAGTTGCCACCCCTATAATTTGGTCCCTATAGAAAATCTAAAAATATACAAAAACACGTCAAATTTATTTGTGAGGGGGACATTTTATAGACCAGTTTTCAACTAAATTACACTAACACTCTAGCGGGGGCGGACACAACCCCCAAAATCTTTAATGGAAAGGGGGCTGAGTGATACCTCATTTTAAAGGTCGTTCGATTACCTTTTCAAAAATACCACATACATTATATTCCTTTTCAGTAATTTTATTTTTTTTATAATTAATTTTAATAATTAAATATGTATCGAGTTCAGAACTCCAAAAATTTTTTGGAGTATTGAACTCCAAATTGAATTTTTTTTGGGTGTTGAAGTATTTAGAGTATTTTTTGGAAGTATTTTTGGAAAAATCAAGTAAAACCGTAAAGATATAAAGTATAGAGTTCAGAACTCCAAAATTTTTTAGAGTATTGAGTCCAAGATTTTTCCAAAAGTACTAAAAAGAAATATAACGCATGTGGTATTTTTGAAAAGGTAATTTAATGATTTAATGACCTTCAAAATGAGGTATCACTCAACCCCACCTCCAATTAAAGATTTTGGGGGTGGTGTCTGCCATCGCTATAGGGTTGATGTAATTTAGTTGAAAACTGGTCTACAAAATGTCCTCCTCACAAATAAATTTGACGTGTTTTTGCATATTTTTAGATTTTCTATAGGGACCAAATTATAGGGGGTGGCAACTTTTTAAATTGACACACTTTATATATGTTACAGTTCAAGTTGATTATCCAGTTGGAGTTGACTCCAACTAGTTGGAGTCAACTCTAACGGCTGGTTTCAGTAAAAGTTGATTATAAATATAAAATGAAGATTTATATTCAACATTTACTAGTAAAAGTAGACTCCAACTAGGAAAAGTATACTCTTCCCAATGCCATTTAGTAAAAGTTGATTCTGATTCACACAAACAGCCGATTCTAGAAATTAAATGTTACTGATATGTTCAAATTAGTCTAAGCTGTATCGTCGCCCCCGTTAGGTAAATTATTCCAGTTCGATTTTTTTGTGGTCGAAAAATTGTTTAAACAATTTTTTTAAACAAACTCACAAAAAAATTCATTTAGGACAATTTTCTTTACATCATTTGGGTTATTCGGAGCAAAAGAGGTCTTTTGTGATTTTTCTGTAAAATTTATTGTTCTCGAGTTATACGCGATTTAAAATTTGCAAAATACGAAAATGACCATTTTCAAGGCTTAATAACTCAGTTAAAAATTATTATTATGAAAGTCCGAAAGTCACCAAATAAAATTTTAACGACCCCCCTACAAGATACTGAAGAAATTTTTGTTATTATTTTATTACTAAGCGGTTATTTTTAACTATTAACAATGAGCGCTAGGAGCTTATTGACGCAGCTATCAATGTGAGTGCGAGTGAATGCACTATTGCACCATTTTGACATTTAAAAATTCAAACTACTGTCAAACCACAAAACTGACAAAACTTTTTTTGTAATTTATTGCTCACATGTCATCACCATGACAAGGCGAAAGTTCTTCTTCTTGTGGTGCTTTCTCCTTTAGTGGAGGTTAGCGACTACACTGGCAAATCTGTCTCTGTCCAATGCGGCTCTAAACAAAGACGTTGAATCAAGGCCGGTCCAGTCTCTGATATTTCTAAGCCATGAAATCTGGCGCCTACCGGGACCCCGTTTTCCTTCAATCTTACCCTAGATGATCAGTTGCGTGAGGCGGTACTTTTCGTTTCTCATTATGTGTCCCAGGTAGCTAACTTTTCTGACTTTAATGATTTTTAGCAGTTCCCTATCTGTACCTATTCTCCTCAGAACATATTCGTTGGTGGTGTGGGTTGTCCAAGGTATTTTCAAGTCTCTTCTATAAAGCCAGAGTTGAAAGGCGTCCAACTTGTTCATCAGTGTTGTGTTGTGTCCAGGCCTCCGTTCCATACAAAAGTATTGACCACTCATAGCAATGCAGAAAACGACATCTAAGGCTGATATTAATGCTACTGTTACAAAATAAGCTTTTCATTTTGATAAACCCCTGTCGGGCTACCTCTATTCTGGCTCTTGACTTCTTGTTTTTAATCAAGTTGATTGTTGAACCAGCAACCAAGATATTTGTACTGGCTTACGTATTCAAGCTGGTGTTTCACATATTTATTGGAAGAGGTAAATTTTTGTTCCTTGATATTCTTATAACTTTGGTTTTCGCAGTATTGATCTTCATCCCCATTTTTTCACAACTCTCAGTAACCCTATCCAACAGTATCTGCAGACTATGGTCCGACTCAGTCATTAATACTGTGTCATCTGCATAGCGGATGTTATTTACTCTCTGACCGTTTATCCTGATTCCTTCTGAAGGGTGCGATAAAGAGTTCGCAAATATTACCTCAGAGTAGACGTTAAGAGTATGGGTGATAGCACACAACCCTGTCTAACACCTCGTTGTATTTCAATTGGCCTTGACGTATTACCATTGGTCTTTATGATTGCTGTCTGATTCCAATAAATAGCCTCTATAATTTTAGAATCTCTTTTGTCGACTCCGATGTCGTTCAATCCTTCTATCAAGGTCTTGTGCTTCACCCTATCGAACTCTTTCTATCAAGGTCTTGTGCTTCACCCTATCGAACGCTTTCTTAAAATCTATGAAACAGATAAAAAGGTCTGCTTGCTGATCTTTGTATCTTTGTGCCAGAGTTTGAAGACAGAATATTGCTTCTCGTGTCCCCATACCTTTCCTGAAGCCAAATTGTTCTTGACCGGTGACCTCATCACATTTTTTATAATATATTATGTTCTGTATGATACGCAAGAAAAGCTTCAGAATGTTATTTAATAGACTTATAAGGCGGAAGTCCTGGCATAATTTGGCGTTCTTCTTTTCAGGCAGTGGTATGAAGACTGATTCAAGCCATATTTTAGGGATAGTCCCTGTATTGTAAACATTATTATGCAGTTTGATCGAGACGCCTTATTCAAGGCGCCAAAATCAAGAAAGGTCAGAAATTATTTCAATGGGCCGGCCTTTACCAAATTTAACAATTTTATCCACAGATAAGACAAAAGACAATCGACCATTTTCGAGATCGTTTAAAACAATATGGTATGAAAATCATAAATGGCTAAGCGGAATGTTGCTCTGAAATTTGAAGCAAAATGTTTGGGTGAGTCAGGGATATTCAGATTTGAAAAATTTATCAGCTAGTGTAAAAAAACATGAATCTTCGAAAGAACATTTAAACAATTGCTTAGGTTTAAAACGGTTAGAAAAAAATAAACAAACTATTGACAGTGCTTTAGCTGGACAAATTTCTCTATCTAATAAGATATATAATGAAGAAGTTGAAAAAGATTGAAGAAGTTGAAGAAATTGATGTTACAATTCTGTTAGTAAAACAAGAACCTGCATTTCGCGGTCGTGATGAGAGCCATAATTCTTCAAACATGGGTAATTTTAAAGAAATTTTTAATTTAGTAGTTAAACGCGATCAGGAAATCCAGGATCATGTTAAAAAATAGAGGGGTGTTCACGGGTTTGTCAAAAACAATACAAAATGATTTAATAGATTGCCTTACCGATTACGTAAAAAATGAAATCTCAACAGAAATTAATGAAAGTCAATTTTTTTCTATACTAGCGGACGATACTACTGATATATCCGAAAAATCACAGTGTACTTATACAATCCGTTTTGTTAAAAAAGTTGGTCAGGTAACAGAAAGATTTTTAGGGTTTTTTGATGTTAGCGAGAATAGATCTGCAGACGCTCTATATAGTTTAATTTCAAACGTGCTTGAGCCATATGATTACAAAAATAAATAAATTGCTCAATTTTACGATGGAACAAGTGTAATGGCTGGCTCTTTAAACGGATTACAATCAAAAATTAAAGTACATGCTCCAAAAGCAATTTTTACACATTGTTGCGCTCATAGATTACATTTAGTATTGCAAGACGGCTCAAAATGTATTACAAATTGTAGGATATTTTTGTCGCCTACCCGAAGTATATGTGTAGCCTACCCGCATACTGAGGTCGCGAGCCGCCACTGTTATTAAATAGTCCAAGAAGAAGGTCTAAGTTTTCCTCGTTGATTAACTTCAATAGCTCAGCTGGTATTTCATCTTTTCCTACAGATTTGTCGTTTTTTAGTTGACGTAGAGCATATTCCAGTTCGGACTTTAGTATTGGAAGACCTTCGTCGTTTTCGGTATTTAATGTAGGAGGTTCCCTGATGTCATAGAAGAGTTCCTTTATATAGTCTTCCCACATGTTTATTTGTTCTTCAGGGCTTGAAATCAGTTTGCCTTCTGCGTTGATTAGATTATTTGGTCCTTGTGAGTATGTCGTGCCTGTGAATTCCTTGCGTTTCATATACAGATGGAAGTCATCATGTTTTTTATACCTATAAGTTTTCGATTTCTTCACATTGTTCTGTTATCCATTTTTCTTTTGCAATTTTTATTTTTTGTTTAATGGTTCTATTCAATGCTCTGTACATTGCTTTGTGCTGTTTGCATTTTCTTCTTTCATCCATTAAATCCAATATTTCCTCTGTCATCCATCTTTGCTTCCGTGGTCGCTGTTTTGTGAGCATTTCAGTTGCCGTTGCAAGGGCGTGTCTGATTTCCTCCCGAAGGCGAAAGTTAAGGATGTTTAATTATATGAAATTGTGCTAAAAAACAGTGCGAAAAAGTAAAACCCATTTAAAATACATTGTTACTTCAGACACACTTTAAACTCTTCATGTACTGCTATCTATATTTACAATTTTCACACAATAAAACCTTTACAATAATATGAGATAGAGTAGATAAAAATTATTTTTGTGAATTTGGTTACCAAAAATTGGTTAAACAATTTTTTGACCGCGGTACCGCGTGACACCCTGTGTATTTGTTATAAGGATTGTTATACGGATGTATTTCTTTGAGTAAGTTTGTGCAAAAAATCGAATCAGAATAATTTACCTAACGGGGGCGACGTTACAGACTATACTAATAAGTAGTTGAAACGGTCAAAACAAAGAAACGCACACTCATCAAAAATGCACTTGAGATTCTCGTATAATCAACATTTACTGAATCGATCCAGGAAGAGTCAACTCCAACTAGTCAAAGTTGATTTAAATTTTTAAAATCAACTTTTACTGCTCGTTTCAGTTGGAGTTGACTCCAACTACTTGGAGTCAACTCTAACTGAGAATCAACTTGAACTGTAACATATACATTGTATGTAATATGCGTAAATATATGCGCGGAAAAATATTTTAATTCAATTTCTTTTCACCATCTTGCTTGAAAAGGTTCCTTATTAACAAAATTGTATGTTGGGAGTGTCAAAACATTTTTTTAAAGAATTTTTTTTAAGCTTAAAATATTTTCTGAAATAGTGTCGCGCCCGCTTGATTAGCAATTAAAAACAAAGGGTTTTCGATATTGTATTGGAAAAAGCTCTTTGGAATTTCTTCAATTGATGTTCATAGAATATCTACGTACCTTGGTAACATTGAAATTTTCGGTTTTCCCCATAGTTTTGAGGGTTGAAAATGGCCGATTTCGCAATTTTCAAATTTACAATCGTTTAGTATATCTCGAAAACTATCACATTTAGACAAAAGTCACTTTAAATATTTTCTATTTGGAATGATCCAAAAAACCTTTAAAAAATTTGTCCGATACAAAAAAATTAATTTTAGGAAAAACCAAAAAAAACTTAAAAAATTTTTTGACTGCTTTTTGATCCTGGCAACATGCAATAAATTTGTTAAAAGGGCACCTTTTCAAGCAAGATGGTGAAAAAAATTGAAACAGAATATTTTTCCGCACATATACTTACGCATATTACATTATACATGCAACAGTTGAAAATAGTGTAGCGCCCGCTTGATTAGCAATTAAAGAATAAAGGTGTTTTAGATATTGTATTGCAAAAAACTCTTCGTGATTTCATCAATCGATTTTTAAGGAATGTCTGTCTACTTTGGCAACATTGAAATTTTCAGTTTTTCACATAGTTTTTGAGGGTTAAAAATGGCCGATTTCGCAATTTTTAAATTTTTAATCGCTTATAATATGTCAAAAACTATCAATTTTAGAGAAAAGTTACCAAAGAGCTTTTCTGTTTGGAATGATCCAAAAAACCTAAAAAAACTTTGTTCAATACAAAAAAATTATTTTAGGAAAAAAAAAATCGTTTAAAAATTTTTTTACCTACTTTTGGACCTGGCAACATGCAACATTTATATAATTAATAAGGTATTATCAAAATATAAAGTAAACTAGTTAATTACTACAAATTTGAATCATATTTCATCACCATTTTGATATTTAGTTGTAATAGTTATTTCAGCAGTGGTAATAAAAGCTTTAAGCAGGGCCGGCGATAACGAGCCTGCAAGGGATGCACTGCAGGCGGGCGCCCCTGTTTGGGGGGGCGCCAAATTGGGCTTTTTTCTGCTGGCGCTGTACAAAATACTAATTTAAAAGAAACCGAAGGGCGCCTATGCTAGTTTTGCAGGCGGGCGCCTTATATCCTAGCGCCGGTACTGGCTTTAAGAGCAGTATTGAAAACCTTAAGAAAGATCAATCAATTTATAAAAATATTTCAAATTAAAATATAATATAGTTATTTGATCATCATATTATAATGAATTTAAAGAAGGGAATATGGAAAATCCAGACCCTTTGAAAAGAGGATTCCCTTCCAATTACAGTCTAAATAAGAGAACTGGTCAAGTACCTAAGAGGTGGAGGCCATGAATATGAAACTATAAGAAGAAGAAGAAGAAGAAAACACATACCTAACCTTATTTATTCCTTCTATGTATGTTGATAAATATTATTATTAAGAAATTATTAAGAAAAGTTAACCATGAACGACAAAAGTAATGGTACAGTTAAAGAAGAAACGGATAACAAAAAGAAAAAATCTAGAGAATTCGATGAGGATAATGGATTTAAAGAGTGGGTAAGAGCCCAATCTTTATTTATATCTTGTGTTCTTGTGTTCTGAAGGTTTCTGATAACATTTGTATTCTGCATGTTACACTGTTTTTAGTTCATAATTATTAACTTTACTCTGATACTTTATATTTTTCACTCTACATCCCTTCCTCTGCCCTGGCATGGTTTCCTATTAATCTTTAAATCATCATCATCATCATCATCAATGGCTTCACAACTTTTCGTGAGTCTTTGAGCGTTTACTATTGTTTACTTCCATGTTTGTCAGTCCTGTGAAACTATTTCCCATCGTCTCATTCTCATTTTCTCCAGATCTTCTCTGACTGCATTTTTCCACCTTTTTTTAGGCCATCATACATACCTTCTCCCGTCTGGCCTTTCCCAAAACACATTATTTATAAGACAATTTGTTATTACTGCGTAGCACATACCCTGCCCATCTGAGTCTGTTGGCCTTTATATATTTGATTAGATTCTCCTTTCCAAAGGGAGACTCTAACTCGTTATTGTATCTGCGCCTCCATTTGTTTGTCACGCTGTCTCTGCAAGGGCCACATGTAATTCGAAGGATTTTATGTTCCCCCACCAGCAATTTATTTATTTCCCTTGTTAGAGTCCATGTTTCACTTCCATATGTAACTGCTGGTCGTATAATGGTCTTATATATCTGGATTTTTTCATTGCAAAGAAATGCAAAATACAAAAAGATGTTGCATTGCAAAGAAATATTTGTTTCCTGATATTATTCGTGTGTCAACTTCTCGATCTATTTTGTTATAATAAATACCCACTTGTCTCTCGTCTATCACATATATCTTTTTTTGCTACACATTATGTCTATTCAGCTATCTCTGAACTAGTAAAATATCAACAAATGGTCAAAACCTTTTGCTTCTCTTATGCTCCTAACATCCACATTTTTAACGTTTAATGTTATAACATTTTCAATATCAACATAACATGAATCTTGTTATTAACATTTTTCAAGATTAATATGCATTTAGGGTGGTTATATGGCAGCTAAAAGGGCCAAACTGCTAAACCAGTTTGAGGAATCCAACATTACAAAACTATCCAATATATTTGAAGGAGTATCTATCCATGTGAATGGTTTAACAAGACCTCCAATTGATGAATTAAAGAACTTAATGGCAGCACATGGTGGAGTTTTCCACATGTACCAAGTTTCCAGCACCACCCATATTATAGCTTCTAATTTACCAAATGTCAAAGTAGGTAGAGTATTTAGCAAGACTCTTAAATATATTTTTGTTTGTGTATATCTTACATTTTTTTCATATGTGACCCACTTATACAGTAAGTGCCACACCAGTAGCCACACGGGAACCTAATTGCTAGGGTTGGGTTAATCCGGCCCGTTCTCACCAGTGACTTTCACGTCTGTCGTCATGTGACTCTGATAAAACTATTCAAAATAATTGTTTTTCCATAGTCAAACCCCAAAGTTCCGGCACTCCGTGGTTTGACTAGTCATTCCTCAGGTTTGACTAATGGTCTTAGTCAAACCCTGAAATAAATTCCATATTTGGCCTTTGAGTAGTCAAACCTAGTAGTGACTAATTTGGTCAGGCAAACGTTGAAACTTAATTTCAGGCAATCGGGCTTTGGCCAGTCAAACTCCGATCAGGTATTAAAATATCACAATTTGTTAGATTGGGTTTAATAAAACGTAATTTTTTAATTTTAATGTTTACTGTATTTATATTGTCGTAATTAAATTAAAAAATTAGTCTGTATTCTCACATGGTGAAACAAGATAACATTTAGCATGGCACAATATGTTGCACAATACTTTTTATATTTACATAATTTTGAAGAACATTTTTTCACTGATTTCCCTTAGAGACAGCTGAACATCAGGCACATCTTCGAAATTAAAAAATTCTTTTTGTATTCTTTTATTTGATTCATCAAAAAAGCTTGTTTATTGTTCCATGTTTCGTCCCTATGCTTTATTTCGTCCCTATACCTTATACAATAAGTGTTAGATCTTCAACTGTTTTATCTTGATAGTTGAAAGACTGATAAGTTTGTACACACTTGAATGAATAAAGAAAAAGAAAATGTAGTATGTCAAAGTGCGTAAATAATTTATTTCTTTAGCTGAGCGCTTTCGACATAAACGTCATCATCGGAGCTAATGGTCAAATAGTAAAAAAGTACCACCACTTGAGGTGTAATCATGTGCATTTTATGAATATAAATAATAATTTTGATTGCAAATGCTAACTGCTTTGTCCTCTAAACACCAAACACATGTAACACCAAACAGTAAAAAACAGAAAAAACAGCCACATACACGTTGCACAAACACATAAAAACTTTTTCATGGTATGGGTGTAGGTATCACCCATCCATTCTTGGCCTAGTAGAGGCTAGTCAGTCAGCTGTCTCTACTAGGCCAAGAATGGATGAGTGATACCTACCCCATACCATGAAAAAAGTTTTTATGTGTTTGTGCAACGTGTATGTGGCTGTTTTTTCTGTTTTTTACTGTTTGGTGTTGTACGGAGGACAAAGCAGTTAGCATTTGCAATCAAAATTCATATTTATATTCATAAGATGCACATGATTACACCTCAATGTGGCGGTACTTTTTTACTATTTGACCATTATTAGCTCTGATGATGACGTTTATGTCGAAAGCACTCAGCTAAAGAAATAAATTATTTACACACTTTGACATACTACATTTTCTTTTCCTTTATGTTTTATCTTGTATCATACTCAAAACATTTCGAGTATCTCTTATAGATGTATCAAAGCTGTGAATAGGTATGGTTACTGTTTTTCCAATGGTAATTGGCCGAAAATTTTTATTCAGTTAATTGTTTTATAACAGTCTAACCATGAAGACCTTTAATCGCTTGTAATTTATTTATTTTTATATATTTTGTCTGCATAATGCATATGTATGTAATTTTATTTTCAAAGCCTTCATAGTATGCACTAAGGGTGAGGTAAGCGTACACAATAATGTACAACCTGATTACAAACTTTGAACATACATACAGGGTGATTGATTAGATCCGCTATAGTAATAGTCTAATAGGCTAATGTAGTCAAAGATGGCGCCGGGCATACAGACGTGTGTCCAATGTGCTGATAATTTTATTGTAAATAATAAGTATATCGTTTGCGATTTGTGTATTAAACCATATCATTTGCATTGTGCTAAAGTGAAAGATCAAGTGTTAAAAATTAAACAAGATTGTGTTAATTTAAAGTGGTTTTGTGGCAATTGTTTTACGATAGCTGAAAATAGACTTAACAAAAACGAGTCTGAATATCAACTTAATGAAAAGAAAACAAAAGAAGTATTGGAAAAAACTTGTAAGTTAATTGATCTTATTGAAAATAATGGTACACTAACAAACAGTCAGCGTCAATGGAGCGATGTTGTAAAAACGAAAAAAACCGAACCACTTATTATAAGACCAAAAAATCAAAATCAAAATTGCTTAACAACAAAAACTGTATTAGCACAAAAATTTAGTCCAGTCGATATAAATGTGTCGGTTGAAAATGTTAAATCTTGTGCTAAAGGGTCGATTGCAATTCATTGTAATAATAAGGAGTCTTTGGATAATTTGAAAATTAATGCTGAAAAAGTTCTTGGAGCAGATTATGAGATAAAAATTGCAAGTATATCTAAACCTAAGATCAAGATCATAAATGTCCACGAAAAAGACATTGAAGATATTGACAGCTTTGTTGATAGTTTTAAAAAACAAAATTTGATTGACGGTATAGAAACTTACATTAAAATATTACGTAAATATAAATCGAAAACTAATAACCGTAATGCACTTAATGTAATAGTGGAAATTTCAGCAGATATATTTAATTATCTAGTTAATGAAAAGGAAAAAATACATATAGGATGGAATAGCTACAGATTTTTTGAACACGTAAATATTATTCGTTGTTTTCGGTGCTGGAAGTTTGGACATTTTGCAGATAAATGTACTTCACAGGATGTTTGTCCATTATGTGGAGGTCAACACAAAAAAGATGAGTGCAGAATTACTAACGATAATTTTACTTGTGTTAACTGTAAATATGCAAATGAAATTCTTAAACTTAAACATGTTAATTATAACCATAATGTCATCATTCTCTTTGCCTTATCCCTATGCGGGGTCGGCTTCCCTAATTGCATTTCTCCACACAATTCTATCTTGGGCCATATCAATGTTAATCCCCTTTACCAACATGTCCTGCCTTATCGTCTCCCCCCAGCTCTTCTTTGGTCTTCCTCTCCTACTCCTTCCAGGAATCTGCACTTCAGCTATTCTTCGTATTGGGTGGTTAACGTCTCGACGTTGAACATGACCAAACCATCTTAACCTATGCTCTCTCATTTTGGCATCAATTGGTGCCACACACCTAGACTTCCCCTAATATACTCATTTCTAATTTTATCCTTCTTTGTCACTCCACTCATCCATCTAAGCATTCTCATTTCCGCCACATGCATTCGCTGTTCCTCTTTCTTTTTCACTGCCCAACATTCAGTTCCGTACATCATAGCTGGTCTTATGGCTGTTTTATAGAATTTTCCCTTCAGCTTCATTGGAATTTTTCTGTCACACAACACACCACTCGCTTCTTTCCACTTCATCCATCCAGCCCTAATTCTACTGCATGCATCTCCATCTATTTCTCCATTACTCTGTAATACCGATCCTAGGTACTTAAAACTATTGCTTTTTACAATCATTTCACCATCCAAAGATACCATTTTATTTGTAGTAGCTCCATCTTTAAATGAACATTCCAAATACTCTGTTTTTGTCCTACTAAGTTTTAAACCTTTTTCCTCCAGAGCTTGTCTCCACTGTTCCAGTTTTTGTTCTAAGTCTCTTTCACTATTTCCTACTAACACGACATCATCAGCATACATTAAGCACCATGGAATGTTCCCCTGTATTTTCGCTGTTATCTGGTCCAAAACTAATGAGAATAAATACGGACTAAGCACAGAACCTTGATGCAATCCTACTTTCACATGAAATTTATCAGTCTCTCCCACACCTGTCCTAACACTAGTCGTTACTCCCTCATACATATCCCTCACAATCTTTACATATTCACCAGGGACTCCTTTCTTATTGAGTGCCCACCACAGAATCTCTCGAGGAACTCTATCATATGCTTTCTCAAGATCAATGAATACCATATGAGCGTTTGTTTCTTTACTCCTGTATTTTTCCATCAACTGCCTTATAATGAAAATTGCATCTGTTGTTGATCTACCCTGCATAAAGCCAAATTGATTCTCGGATATTTCGGTTTCTTCACGTATCCGTCTATCAATTACTCTTTCCCATATTTTCATGGTGTGGCTAAGCAGTTTTATAGCCCTGTAGTTTGTACATTGTTGTATATCTCCCTTGTTTTTGTAAACAGGTACCAGTATACTGCTTCTCCATTCGTCTGGCATTTGTCCAACTTCCATAATTCTATTAAATAGACCTGCTAGCCACCTTGTTCCTGTCTCTCCCAATGCTCTCCATACTTCCCCAGGAATATCATCTGGTCCTACCGCTTTTCCTTTCTTTATTTTTTGAAGCGCTTGAGCCACTTCCTCGTTGGTTATTTTGGTGACCATTGCTGCTACTGTATCCGTTGACTCTACAGGCTGTCTGTCAAATTCTTCATTTAATAAGCTGTCAAAGTACTTTCTCCATCTCTTTTTGACATCCCTTTCGTGAACTAGTATTTTATTATTTTCATCTCGGATACATCTAATCTGATTAAAATCTTTTGCTTTCTTTGCTCTCTGTTTGGCTATTTTATATATCTTCGTTTCGCCTTCCCTGGTATCAAGTTGATCGTATAGGTTTGAATACGCTTCTGCTTTAGCTTTTGCTACTGCTACTTTCGCTTCCTTTTTGGCGACCATATAGTTTTGAAGATCTATGTCCGATCTGGTTTCTTGCCACTTTTTATATAATTTTCTCTTCTCTTTTATGTTTCCTTGTACTTCATTTGACCACCACCAAGTCTCTTTATCTTCAAACTTCTTTCCTGACGTTTTCCCAAGTATTTCAATAGCCGTCTCTCTAATAATATTGGCCATTTTTCTCCAAATTGTGTTAGGGCTTCCTTTCATGTTCCAACATATTTTTTCTACTATTCTTTCCCTGAATAGACCTTCCTTCTCATCTTTTAGCATCCACCACTTGATTTTTTGTGGTCCTCTCCGATATTTTTGTTTAGATTCGCTTTTTACTTCGATGTCCAGAACAAGCAGCTTATGTTGTTGGCTTACTGTCTCACTAACTATTACCTTGCAGTCCTTGCATTCACGTATGTCTTCTTTCCTTATCATGAAGTAGTCTATTTGGGATTGATGTTGTCCACTTTTGTAGGTAATAAGTTGAGTTTCTCTCTTTTTAAAGAATGTGTTAACAATCGCCATATCCAATGCTGTTGCTAATTCTAGCATGTCATCTCCAGCTTCATTTCTAGTTCCAAAGCCTAATCCCCCATGTATTGTTTCATATCCTGTCTTGGCTTGGCCCACATGTGCATTGAAATCACCTCCTATTATAACTTTCTCCTCCGCTGGAATATCACTCAGTATGTCTCCCAATTGATCATAGAAAGCTCTTCTTTCATTCTCACCCAGACCTGTTTGAGGAGCATACACACACACAACATTCAATACCTCTTTATCAATTACAAATTTCACTGACATCATTCTATCACTCGTTCTTACAACATCTACTACGTTATCTTTCATTTCACTATCAGCAATTATACCAACTCCATTTCTAGTGTTACTACTCCCTACATACCACAATTTATATCCATCACCTAGTTCTTTCGCCCTTTGTCCTTTCCACCTAGTTTCTTGAATACAAGCAATTTGAACTCTTCTTCGTTTGAGCGCATCCACTAACTCCAGACTCTTACCTGTAAGACTACCAAGATTCCAAGACCCTATCCTGATTTTTCTAACCTGCAATGGTGTTCCCCCTGAGATAGTCCTCACCCGGAGATCCGAATGGAGGCTCATTTTACTTCCGGAACATTTTACCTCAGGAGATGCCATCATTTCAGTATAAGTTTTTATTTCGTTTGGAGAAGGTCTTTTCATTATTATGGCCTGAAAAGATTTTTGGATATTTGATGCCTGAATGCCTTTTCTATCAGCACCATACCCTGCCCTGTCCTGCACGTTTAGCCAATACACCACCAATGCAACCAAAGTGCAGTATTACCCCACACCCGCCTGCATTTTTCTGTATAGGCCTGGATCCCTACTGTAAGGACTGCCCTATAAGCCAATGTATTGTTGCCCGTATCCCGCCACTAGGAGGCACGTACTTCATTCGGGATACCATTATAACCATAATGTATTTGATAGAAATTGTAGTAGTTATCAAAGACAGTTATTAAAAGCCAAAGAAAGAATAGGGTATAATATCTAGCCATCAAAGACGCCTTCAAATATTACACGCATAAATAAAAAGTGTATAGATAATCTTCTTCTTTCTTGTATTAATGCTGAAAGTTACTATAAACATTGCGATGAAATCAAACTTTATGTTCAGGTATATGACCCACACATTTTATGTTTAACGGAAACTTGTATCACTAGCGATTTTTCAGATTCTGAGCTACAGATCTCTGAATATGTAATGGCGCGTTGTGATTCTAGTAGTCGTCATACAGGAGGAGTTCTAATTTATACGAAAGAATACATAAAAGTCAATAATATCAAAACATTTATTATTGACAAGAGTTTGTGGGTTTTGTCTTTGGATGTTGTAATTAATGGATCATATTATGGAATAGTGGGTATTTATAGATCGCCAAGTGGTAGTATAAGTGAATTCATTGATGTATTTTTCAAGTGGATGGATGATTATTATGAATCACATAGTAGTTGTAGTATAGTCATTGCTGGAGATTTCAACATAATTATGATAAAAATTGTCAGGGTAAAAGTAAATTGAAAGAATATATAGAAAATAATGGAATGCAGCAACTTGTAAATGAATATACAAGAATTTTTAAAGATTCAAAATCTATGATTGATCTTGTCATAAGTAATGACTATGCGTTAACTGCTCATGTAGAAAAAAATTACATAATATCTGATCACTGTATTGTCCACGTGCTCAATAATAAAGTAACTAAAAGTGAAGTCATTGAAACAAAACAAATTCGTTCTAAAATAATATATGATAATATGGTAAACATGTTGATTGAAAAAGATTGGGCATATTCTTCGGTAAACATCGATGAAGTTACTGATACTTTCGTCAATAATATCGTAGATGTTTTGAATAGCGTGTCACCAGTTAAAACTGTGGAAGTTAAGAACTTTGGTAATAAATGGTTTGACAACACTTGTAAATTGGCAGTTAAGAATAAAAATATTGCTTATAAAAGATTTTTGTTTACAAACGATTGCGTAGATTGGAATAACTATAAAATTGAAAGAAATAACTGTGTTAGAATTTTAAAACAAGTTAAAATTAGATTTTATGAGTCAAATATTGATAGGAATAGGGGTAATTCTAAACAAATGTGGAAACATCTCAAACAGTTAGTAGGAACTAATAAAACTATATCACAATTTCAAAGTCTTGAACATGAAGGTGTAACATATAGCGTAAATTTGGCAAACATATTAAATCAATATTATGTTGATAGTATTAAAGATATTATTGTAAGTTTTGACCAAAATAGTGATATTAATTTAAATTTGCAGACAGTTGTTTCATCTGTAAATTTTGAAACTTTTGAGAGCATATCACTAAACCAACTATATGATATAATCAAATTACAATATAAAAAAAATAGTACGGATGAAGTAGGTCTTGATATTATCAAAAATCTATTTCATGTGTTAGGTTATCCTTTATTAAATTTAATTAATATGAGTTTGGAGAAGGGCCTGGTGCCCAAGCAATTTAAAATATCAACTATAGTTCCTGTTCCAAAAGTTCCCAATACTAATAAACTTGATCAATTACGTCCAATAAATATGCTCCCATTTTGTGAAAAAGTCTTGGAAATTGTGGTGTACAATCAGCTGATTAAATTTATTACTTCAAATAATATCCTGTATAATTACCAGTCTGGATTTAGAAATTCTCATTCATGTGAGACCGCATAACAGTTAGTTGTCTCAGATATGAAAAATATTTTAGATACGACAGGGGTCGGTATATGCGCAGTTTTTATAGATCTCAAAAGAGCATTTGAAACAATAGATCGTCATATACTTCTTTTGAAATTAAAGAAATATGGTTTTAACGGGACAGTTTTTAATTGGCTGGAAAATTATCTGTCAAATAGGTACCAAAGGACTAAATTAAATAGTGAAATGTCAAATCCACAGTTAAATGATATTGGTGTGCCGCAAGGCAGTGTACTTGGACCTCTACTTTTCATATTATACATTAATGATTTGGGAAACGTATTAAGCAAATGTAAAATTCATCTTTTTGCTGATGACACATTAATATATTTTTATGGGGAAGATTTTGTTGATGTAGTGGACACGATGAATCGTGAATTGCATTTATTAACTGAAAGATTTAAGTTAAACAAATTGAAAGTCAATGAGCTAAAATCCAAATACATGTTTATTGGTAATAATACTCTTTTCGGGAAATTCTTAAGTTTGGATGTTCACATTAAATTAAATAATGAAAAAATTGAAATGGTTCAGGAAATAAAGTATTTGGGATTCATATTGGATAGGGAACTAACTTTTAGTAAACATGTTGATTACATTTGCAGAAAGATAGGGAAAAAAATAGGTTTTTTTCGAAGAGTATCACCATTTTTGACATTTCAAACTAAATTAACAATTTATAATTCGTTAATATTACCTCACTTTTTATATTGTTGTTCATTGATTTATACAGGATGTTCTAATTATGACAGGCTTCAAATTCTCCAAAATAAGGCTATGCGAGTAATATTGAGATGCAATCGATATACTCGAATTCAAGATATGCTGAAAACTTTAAATTGGTTAAAAGTTGAACATTTTATGTATGTCCAGTCTATGACATTCTTATTTAAGATGGTAAACCATTTATTGCCTGAGTATTTGAACAGTCAGTTGGTCCCGATAGCAAATGTTCATGAGCATAGCACTAGAGCTGCAAATTCAATAAATTTTTATGTTAGAACAACCAACAAATCCAGTTCAATGAAAAGCTTGTTTCATAAAGGAATTGTACAGTTCAATAATATACCTTATCACATTAAAAATAGCCATAATGCAACTATCTTTAAGAGATTATTAGTCCATTATATTAAAACTAAGACCTAGAAACCAATTGGCAATGTTTGTTGTACTTCCAGTGTTTTTATTTTTATTTTATTTTTTCTTTTTTTTGTTTATATATTGAATGTTTCTGATTAATTTAATTTGACAATGCTTATTTCTTTATTTGTTTAGTCTCATGTTTTTAATTTTTGTAAAAATTTTTGTAATACTTTATGATAATTATACAGCGCTCCTTGCCTTGACAATTCTTATGTAATTTGTACAGGTGTGGAGTACAATGTTTCTGTTTTGTGTATTATCTATTATGATAAATAAATAAATATCTATCTATCTATAGATAGCAATAAAAGTTAATAACAAAAATTGTAGACAACTTTGAGATTCATATTAAAAAATTAGTTAGAATGTTACAGGGTGTTCGATAACCTAGTGACAGACCAAACTTATGTTTTTTTAAATGGAACACCCTGTATTTTATTTTATATTCGAAATCTCCTTAACTGCCCCATCACAAAAATATAAAGGTTTGTTATGTTATACAGGGTATGTACCAAGTTATAACCAATTTTATATAAAAATCGTAACAACCTCAACATCCTGTATAAATAAAAATAAGCACAACAGAAATGGTTTGTTGGTGCCATATTTTTTTATTGATTGTCAAAATTTTCAAAAATGATTGATGCTGCTATTTTTCTTTACATCAAATACAAGGTGAGTCAAAACGCAAGTACATCATTTTCTCAGTAATTTTAAATGGAACACCCTGTATTGTATATCACTATTGAAAAGTACCATTACCGTACTTTAAATTTTATATAATATTCCCTGTCTAAATTTATTAGTTTTCGAGAAATTTTGTTTCAATCTGTTGATTGATTTTTCTCTTCTCTGATTCTCTTTTCAAAATCTTCCTGAATTAATTCTTGGTGCATTTGAATGCGGTAAGGGTGCATTCTGTTTTTTGCAAGATTTTTTTGCACAGAGTAGTAAGTTTGTTCTTTTTCTTTGGAAATATTTCGAATACTTGTATGTAGAACTTTAGTAACTGCCAGCAACACATCTATTTCGTCTTCCTCTGTTACAGTACTTTTTGTTCGTTCGTGTTTTTCATACCTAACTGAACCAGTGCGGAAAGTATGGTAATGGTACATTTCAGTAGTGATATAAAATACAGGGTGTTCCATTTAAAATTACTGAGAAAATAATGTACTTGCGTTCTGACTCACCCTGTATTCGGTATAAAGAAAATTAGCAATATTAATCAGTTTCGAAAAATTTGACAATCAACAAAAAATATGGCACCAATAAACCATTTCTGTTGTGTTTATTTTTATTTATACAGGATGTTGAACTTGTTACGATTTTCATATAAAATTGGTTATAACTTTGTACATACCCTGTATAACATAACAAACCTTTATATTTTTGTGATGGGGCAGTTAAGGAGATTTCGAATATAAAATAAAATACAGGGTGTTCCATTTAAAAAAAACATAAGTTTGGTCTGCCACTCGGTTATCGAACACCCTGTAACATTTATACTAATTTTGTAATATGAATCCCAAAGTTGTCTATAATTTTTGTTATTAACTTTTATTGCTATCTATTATAGCCGATCTATTGAGCTTTACCCCACTAATCAATCACCCTGTATGTATAATATACATACGGCTGAGATTTCTTTTTGTCAAACACAACAAACCACATCTGAAGAAATAATCTCAGTTATTAAGCAATTTTCTTCTCTCTTAGTAATGACTGTTCAGAGAATTTTTCAGTATGATGATCCTCAGATTTTTCTCTTATTGAAGTATAATATGATTTTACAGTTGATGATGAGATTCCCATTGTATATGTTTGAGCTAAAATAAACTATTTATTTTAAGTTGAAAAGTTTTTTTATAAACTTTTTAAGATTCTAGGCAAAGCAAGAGAAAGGCACATACACGGTGTAGTGAACTGTATAGTAAAACCGTGTAAAACAATTGATTTAGTCTGCAAGTTATCAAAGAAATATTATTGAACTGAATAGTTAGTAATAGTATCATCAGTATTGTTTTGTTTCTTACCAGACGAATTAATAGCGTTTTTTAACTCTTCTTCTATCTGAAGAATCTTTTTTTATCAAGTCTGACAGTGTACAGTACAGAATATTTTTCATTCGATGTTTAAGTGAAAAGTTAGGCACTCCTAGGTTTGACTAAAAATACTTCAGACAAAGGCCGAAACTGGAATTTATTTTGGGGTTTGACTAAAACCATTAGTAGGACCTGAGGATTGACTAGTCAAACATGGGAGCGCCAGAACTTCGTGGTTTGACTATAGTTTATAGACTATACAGATACAAAAAATACATTACATAATTAATAGTATTGTTACTTTGCTTTAAAATAACTTTATTCAAACACCAACAATATTACAATACTTTATAATTTTTACAACTTAAACACAATGACAACTATAAACTTCAAATGCAACTGTTCTATAAGCTGTCAACTTTCTTTGCTTATATTCAGTTTCCATACGTTTTTTGTATAGACGTCACTAGACACAAAAGTAAACAGTGCAATAGATGAAGGGTCCAGAACTGTACTAGCTGAATGTACCCGTGTGTCTAGTAGCATGGCGGTTACTGTATATGTTTTATTGTAGATTAAACATCTTGGTACTACTCCCATAGTGAAACCAGCATGGATAACAGATAGTATAGACTTTGGAAAATTGTTAGATTACCGTAGATATCTTTTGTATAACAATCAAAGCAAATCACAGCCGAAAATAGGTTTTCCTGTCATAGAAAAAGTGTCAGCATCTGCATCAATATCTGAAAACAATTCTGCAAATGTTGAAAGTGATACAGTAGTTGCAGAAACTTCTGAATTAATACAGAATTCAATAGCTCAGATTAAATCTGACAAATTATCTTCAACCAATCAGATTAATAGATTCCCAACAAAAACAGCATCAGATCCTAACTTTCTTGAGGAGTTTTATAACAATTCCAGGCTACATTTGATATCAACTTTAGGTGCAGAATTCAAACATTTGGTTGGTCAAATGAGGGAATTGTCAGATGGAAAGTTTCCTGGTTTAGAAAAACTAATCTCATGTAAAGGTATTTTTCCCTTTTTTTCATAGAAATGTTATACTTATTTGTATGTAAGAAACAGCCATACTGCAGATGCCTGTTGAATTGAAAGTAAAGATGATTCAGATTTGATTACAGAACAGGGCCTCCACTATGTGCCTATACATATTTTGGCTTTAACTTAGCCTCATCGGAGCACTTGTCTTTAGTTCCTGCCTCTTTTGACTACCTGTTGAGTTGGTTTATATTTACATATTCCTGTCGCAAGTTGAAAAATCAATTCTCTCTTTAGTGTTTCAGGATTTTATACGGGGTGTTTCATTGGCAAGTCTTGAATGATAAATGAAGGTCACTGAGGTGGTTCTAGATGTACTACATTTATTGCCCCACCGATTTTTATAACTGAGTTACATAGTGTTTTATCGATTTTGCCCATTTTTTTCTGAACTCATAACTTTTAGAGCCACCTTATATATTTTTTGATATTTGGTACACATATTGTCACAACTCATTGTGACCTTGAAACAACACCTTATATACGTATTAAAATGTTTAACAGCCTAAGAGCTAGTGAACCCTCCGACTAACGGTCTTCCTGTAAGGCTAGAAATTTGTATAAGTAGTGATAATAAGATAAAACCATGACCTGGCAGGCATCAGCCCTGCACGCGTATCTACCAGGTGAATCGAAAAGTGCATAGTTTAGGGGAAAAATAAACTTTCTCCTGTAAAGTTTAAATTTAAGTATGTGTTTGAGTAAGTCATTTAGAAGAAATGTGTATAATGACAGGCGATTCTGAAGAGCATAAGACCTTGCCAGGCGAGGTGAAAGATTAGGGGTTTTTCCTAAAAATTTTTTTTTGCATCGAACAAATTTTTTTTTAGATTGTTTGAATCATTCCAAACAGAAAAGGTCTTTAGTGATTTTTCTCTTTGGTTAATAATTTTTGTTATATAAGCGATTAAAAATTTTGAAAATTGCGAAATCGGCCATTTTTAACCCTAAATCGGACATTTAACTAAAAATTTCAATATTACCAAGGTAGGTAGATATTCTTTAAACATTGATTGATGACATCCAAAGAGTTTTTTGCAATACAATATCGGAAACCCCTTTGTTTTTTAATTGCTAATCAAGCGGGCGCGACACTGTAGTATAAGTGAGGACGTTTGAGTTGGCATAAATTCATTATCTCGAGAATGGGCTAATTTGAAGAGAAATTCTCAGACAGGTCGATTTTTATTTTTAAATTAGGACATTTTGGCATATATATAATATTAGTGACGTCATCCATACGGGCGTGATGACGTAATCGATGATTTTTTTAAATAAGAGTAGGGGTTGTGTGATAGCTCATTTGAAAGGTTATTTAATTCTCTATTCAGTAATATTAACATTAATATAATTATTTATACAGGATGTACAAAAAATTTTTTTTTATTAAATTAGCCTTGATTAAATTTGACAAATAGAAGAAACATTTTTCTTGTACACCCTGTATAAATAATGATGTTATTGTTTATATTACTGAATAGAGAATTAAATAACCTTTCAAACGAGCTATCACATAACCCCTACTCTTATTTAAAAAAATCATCGATTACGTCATCACGCCCAGATGGATGACGTCACTAGTATTATATATATGCCAAAAAGTCCTAATTCAAAAATAAAAATCGACCTTTCTGAGGATTTCTCTTGAAATTTGCCCATTCTCGAGATAATGAATTTATGCAAACTCAAACGTCCTCACTTATACTACAGTGTCGCGCCCGCTTGATTAGCAATTAAAAAAACAAATGGGTTTTCGATATTTTATTGCAAAAATCTCTTCGGGATTTCATCAATGTTTAAAGAATATCTACGTACCTTGGCAACTTTGAAATTTTTAGATAAATGTCCGATTTAGGGTTAAAAATGGCCGATTTCGCAATTTTCAAAATTTTTAATCGCTTATATAACAAAAACTGTTAACCTAAGAGAAAAACCACTAAAGACCTTTTCTGTTTGGAATGAATGATTCAAAAAACCTAAAAAAAAATTTGTTCGATGCAAAAAAAATAATTTTAGGAAAAACCCCTAATCTTTCCCCTCGCCTGGCAAGGTCTTATGCTCTTCAGAATCGCCTGTCATTGTACACATTTCTACTAAATGACTTACTTAAACACATAGTTAAATTTAAACCTTACAAGAGACAGTTTATTTTACCCCTAAACTATGCACTTTTCGATTCACCTGGTTGATACACGTGCAGGGCTGATGCCTGCCAGGTCATAGGTTTTAGCCTTGGTGTGCCATGAATTATCACTATACTTTCCAGCTTTACAGGAAGACCGTTAGTCGGAGGATTCACTAGCTCTTAGACTATAAGACCTCAGATTAAAAAGCAGGTAATTTAACTTTATATTAACGTCCGTAAGTCGCTATACTTTCTACTATGTTCTGGTTACTATGTTTGTTCCTTGTCTAATTTGTGTGTTCAAAAGCATGTTATTTAGTTGTTTTGTTGTTTACCTTGGTTAATTCGTTTCTTAATTTCGTTTTCACTGCTCACGAATTGTTTTAGTAATTTATTCAATCAATATAATTATTTCATATATTATAGAACTCTTCGATTTCTTGATCTGAAATAAAATTATTTAACAAAATATAATGTTTACAGTTCCAGAGGGCGCAATATTAGTTCCCTCCACAGTAATAATGCATATTGACATGGATTGTTTCTTCGTTTCTGTGTCACTTCGCAACCACCCAGAATTAAAAGGAAAACCCGTAGCTATCACCCATGCTCGAAATGGTCAGCTATCCAACGTGAGGCCAGATCAAAGATCTGCTCGAGAACAAGAATTTTCGTTGTACTCAGAAAGACTGCCAGTAGGTGTCACTTCACGGGTGGACCAAATAGATATCCAGTCCAGTATGTCAGAGATAGCTAGTTGCAGTTATGAGGCCAGAAAGTTTGGTATTAAGAATGGTACGTTTTTGGGACAGGCTATTAAAATGTGTCCTGAATTAAAGACGTTGCCGTATGATTTTGAGGTAAGTGATATTTGTTATTACCAAAAGTAGATACAATACAATTTTCGACCAAGTATAGGTGACTAAATAAAGTGCTAAAATCGGCAACATTGCTTAGTCCAGGATTTAATCGCCGAATGACGACCAAGGACGGAGCGATGGAGTTAGAATCGGCGAGATTCAGGTGCATTAGCGTGGGAAGTAGGGACTATCTGCTACTCGACGGTGCGCTGTGTTGCCATTTATTGGCCGTATATCTAATTTATAACTAAAAATGCTGTATATTAATTTATTTATATTATAGCTAATTTATCCCACTCTTGATCACGACATTCAGTTGTTTAAAATCACATATTTTTTATCACTAGAGGCAACAGTTGTACTTAAAAATAGCTTATAAATGAGAGGACAAAGGAAAACCCAAGAGTGCTGGCAAAATAGTGTAGGAGAATGGCAGTGGAAAGCAAATGGAAGATAGTAATGATGAGGGTGAATGGACGACCAATATCAGTAAAAGAAAAAAAAAAGGAAATAAAGTGGATATAATGACATAGGAGAACGTCTACTTGATCGGAGAATTATCAGAAGAGCGCTAAGATAAAGGTGGAAAATAAAAGGAGGTTACAGATCAACAAAAAGGCAAATAAGCGTGAAAGAAAACGTGTGTTAAAAGTGCTGCAAACAAATGTGGGAACGGCTAGGTTATCTCACGACATCACTGAGGTGGGCATTAGAAAATAGTTCATGGGTACATCGAGCGTCGTAGGAGTGCGAATACTGAACAGAAGACTAAGGAATGGTATTAATACGCATGAGGGATTTGTGGCTACGAGGGCAATGTTGATGGTGGCGCGGGACATGGAGGACCTTATCTTCGGTGCTCAACGTAAATGCTACCAAGTCGAGGAATGGATAAGAATGTATGGAATCGATCTGGCTGCATGAAAGACCAAGGCCATAGTTCTCAATGGACCAAGAAAAAGGAACGGAATGGCCTTGGAATGTGGAGGAAAGAGAGTGGTTCCAAAGAAATGCGTAAGATATTTAGCTATAACTCTGTCAGAATAGAAGTTGAGGGGAAGACGTGAAAGCGGCGACTACAGAGCTGCGGTGATATCCCCCGAGCGGGGGATCATGCCCAACATCGGAGAGCCCAAATCTGAGAGGGGAAGATTCTGTTATGCCATTGATCATCCTTTACGCGGTGCCTGTTTGGCGCAGGGGCGTCATTTGAAATTTTGATTGGGGGGGGGGGCAAGCATTATATATAAAATACATTATACAATACTATTTGCGGTGTGCAAGTACTTGGAGGGGATACGAGAAACGATCGTGCGCGAACAGCGGAGAAATATTGCAACTTTCTTAAATAATTCATATTGTCAATTGAAATTGTCAAATTGACGTATATTTCATACCTACTGTCATTGAAGAAGAAAAATTATATATTGCTCCACAATATTGATATGATATGCAATTATTATATAAAGGTAAATTTAATTAATTGTATTTTGCTTGCAGTACTGCATTTTAATAACTAATTTTATTTACTACATACAATTGTTTACGTTTTAATAACATAACCTGAATCTTATTTTTTCTTATTATTATTTTTTTACACTATGGCCTTGACAATTATCCAGTAACCAGGACTAATATAATTGGCCAATATAATAATTAAAAGTGCGAAAAATGTTGCTGAGCGTAGAAACCAGGTGTCGCTTTGCCGAACTTGCACGGTCCCAATAGTAATAAAATTGATGTAGTTTTTGTAAATTTCAATCATTTTAATGGTCAGGGGGGGGGCAAATGCCCTCTGACCCTGTCAAATGACGCCTGGTTTGGCGCCGTGTCTGATGGGAGGATATATGTATAGGACGTCTTATGTAGACAGATTGATTTATTTAAACAATTTTTTATACTACTTTTTACTCACTCTTTACATATCGTGATGTTTTTATAACCTTAAATGTTTTGCACTTGGTTTTTAATTTCTGATTTCTACTAAAGCTGCTTTTGGTGTTGATTACCTAATTAATTAGGTGAAAAATAATTCTAGGGCATCAAAGAAGTATCTCATACTTTGTACAGAACCGTAGCTTCTTATACTTTGGACATAGAAGCAGTAAGTTGCGACGAAATGTACGTGGATGTAACAAAAATTCTAAGGAAAACAGGACTGACAGTTGACGAATGGGCATCGCACATCAGAAATGAAATTAGAACTATTACAGGCTGCCCTTGTTCAACAGGTAAAGTAATGTATAAGTCTTATAGTGTTGATTGAGGGCTGATTTTTCCAGTTTGCAAAAATGGAGTTTAATTTATGACTTGCTATAGACCTCTTCTAATATTCTCTCTTGAGATAATATTATCACTTTTAAATCATATTGTATCTCATATGTCCCTTGACAAGATTCTCGTTTTCTACTTCGTTTTTGTTAATAAAAAATATTTGTAATTTTTTATGAACAGCAGCACGTACTTCCAACATAAGTGACGTGGACGTCATAAAATAGAAAGTTTAAACAGAGAATATGAACACTATTAGCCGTGTGCAAGTACTTGGAGGGGATACGAGAAACGATCGTGCGCGAATAGCGGAGAAAACTTTCTCAATTCATTGTCAATGGAAATTGTCAAATTGACGTATACAGTGGAACCCCGTTAACTCGGATTAATCGGGACCCCGGCCGATCCGGGTTATCGAAAATCCGGGTTAGCCGGAGAAATAGTAAAAATTAATAAAATATGGTATGCTTACAGATAAACTCCGTTATAATTGGCACACAGACACTGGTAAACCACGTTCGCGCTTCGCACAAAACCACACATACAAAGCGTCGCGTCGTCGAGAGTCTAATTTTTAGCTTTATTAGCTTTGCACCGATTGTCCAAACTGTCTTTTGATATCATTTTGAAACAAAAATAACATTTTTACGTTTTATTGCCATTACGTAGACAAAATCTGAATAGATTTACGAACGATTACAGAACGGAAGCGAACAATGCGACTTTACTACACACAATACGGTCTCAATCGCAACGATGTTATGTTATTTAATAACAGTGAAGACTAAGACAATTTTTTAAAAAAGAATTTCTAAAATAGTCTTTTAGTCTTTTTTAAACAATGCTAAGACATTTTCAAATAAATAAAGGATACTTACAGGTGCCTGTTGTTTTGGATAACACGACAATGAACGTTGTGTGCCATGAGTCATTTTTACTATTACATTATTACTATATCAAATTACACAAATACGTATTATCTCTCAAATATTATATTACATACATTTTAATTGTTGGCATGTTTGTCTGAAAATTTTTTGCTCAATTAGAAATCCAATGAAATCAATTAATTTGTGGTCATCTGATTGAATACAACCAACATTATACTGAAAACAGATCCCATTGGCTGTTTTCACTCAATCATGTAGCTATGGATACCTACATTTCGTTTCATTTCGATTTTGACATTTCAAATATTCAATATTTCAAAATGTCACGATTTGGTTGTAATACTGATGAGAATATTAATGAAATTATCGAATCAAATATACCAAAGAATACTGTTTACAGTAAAAAATTTGTATGGAAAGCGTTTATGGACTTTTGCAATGATAGAAAATATGAATTAGATGGAAATCGGACGGTGGAAGAATTGTTAATTGCACATTTAAATAAATTGTTTCTGCTCTGTATTTTTTTTTTCATAACCAGCAAAAAATTTTCTATCCGAATAACCCTCGAACATTGATAAATGCTCAAAAATTTTTTAACAACTTTCTCAAGCTTGTTGCTTACAGGCAACAGACCTCCGCCTACGGCGTCGGTCTGTTTCCAAGCAACAAGCTTTCGAAATCTGTTATAAAATTTTTTCGAACAATTATCAATGTCCTTGGGTTATTACTACTGATAATTAACTATGTATTTTGATGGGAAATAAGCCACAATTAAATTGAAAAATAATTTTATTAACATTTCGACGCCCAGATCGGCTGTCGTTGTCAAAATACAAAATATGTACTGAAAATCAAAATGTTTATCTGATGAAAATCGGTCCGGGTTAGCCGGAGTTCCGGGTTATCGGGGGCCGACTTATCGGGGTTCCACTGTATTTCAAATCTACTGTCAATGAAGAAGAAAAATTATATGTTGCTCCACAATATTGATATGATATGCAATTATTATATAAAAGTAAATTTAATTAATTTTATTTACAACATACAATTGTTTATAATAACATAACCTTAATATTACTTTTTCTTCTTATAATTTTTTTGGGCTATGGCCTTGACAATTGTCCAGTAACCAGGACCAATATGATTGGTCAATATAATTAAAAGTGCGAAAAATGTTGCCGAGCTATGAAACCAGGTGTCGCTTTTCCGGACTTGCACGGTCCCAATAGTTCTACAACAGTTTCTACAAAAGTGTACAAACACCAAAAGAAAGTTTTTAAGTCACTATTAAACCAGGTTAAGACACATAATGCAGCTTATTTGAACGATAGAGCAGCAGTACTAAAAAGGTGACAAGAACTTTTAGTACAGTGTACTTTTAGTACACTACTTAATGAGAAAATAGATGTAAATATACAAAACCATACATACACTTGAGTCCATGATTCGTTACCCGTGCGTCATCATCTGAAAAATTAAAGCATGCCTAAGAAATAAGTCGGAAATCTATTCCACGCAACGGCAAGTGACAGAAAGTGACTATTACTCCGATCACGTATTATATTATAAAATTTGGCGTTATAAAATAAATATAATTTAAAATTTTGGTGCCGAATTACAGCTACATTTGAAGTATATAGCTTAATAAATTATTTTAATATCATTAGTGATATTAAATATTTGTTATAATATAAATATTTAAAAATAAAATATTTTCTTTTTGTTATTTATTTCACTTTTACGGAAATTTAAACAAAACCCTCCCTTAACAACGTGAATGAGGTTAACTTTGTAAATTAATATCAAAATAAAATACACTCATCATAAAATTTCAAACTCTAGTATAAAATTAGTTGTGCAATCAACTGTTGGTTTAATATAAATGACTTTTAAATGCAAAAACAGGACAAAAAACAGCAAAAAATCCAACAAACTGACAGTGACTAGTAAACAAACCAGAAACGACACAAATTGTACTTAATGTCCGAAAACGTCACCAAGCGTCTTTTTTGTACCTATCTCTTTTCGATGTACTGACTCTAGAGCGTTTATAAAAATAACATGTGTCTTTACTTAATAACAGGCGGTATCTGGTTTGTCTTTAGTTTCATGCGTGGAAGACAATGATGCTAGATAAAAAGTATGTGTTTTATCTCGCCAGGTATTAATGACCCACGGGTAAAGAACCCTGGACTCAAGTGTATTTCGAAAGAGAGTAAACTGAACTTCTAACGATGGAACGAATAAATAAAGCAATCTACTCTATACTCAGAAACAAATTAGGTACATGGATCATAGAGGTAAATATTAACATAGAGTGAGTCTACCCTCCGCGCTTCCTGACGACAATATCTCTTGGACTGGTTTGCGGTACCTCTTTCTAGCACATTGTATCGAGAAATTAAAATGACATTAACTGTGAGTATGGGCACGTAAGGGGAGGACTACTGTCGCAGCTTTACTATGCGTAAGAGTGAAACAGCACTAAGCCAAATAAAAAAGATGGTGTCGTCACTTCGCTCTGAATGACACTCTGTCTATGATAATATATAAGTCTATGACATGGATCAGATAACCTAACATTCCTGTCCCGAGCCATAATCCTGTTTCTATAAGCTGTATGATAAAGTATTTTTAATGGGAAATAAGCCACAATTTTACCAAAAAAATGAATTTATTAACGTTTCGAAGCCCAAATCGGGTTTCGTTGTCAAAATACAAAATACACAAGGAAATAGCTTCAGAATAACAATAAGCTGTATGGTTTTAAAGTCTATCAGTAGGGTGCTAACTTGGCTGTAGACCAGGTAGCATTTGACAGAGTAAGATTCAAAGATGTAATCCATTTTCCGTATACGTAATAAAAACTATTGAAAACATCTACAGTAGGAAAAAAGAATGTGTGTGTACTATGTACGCACGTAAGAAGATATTCTTCTATTATATAATAGGTAATTTAAACAAAGTAAATATACTGAAAAGGTTATTTGTATTTTATTTAAAAATCAAACTAACTTTCTTATCTACCACTTTCAAAAAAGTTTTATTAAAACAACCAAAAATAAAAAAAATATATGAATCGCCCGGGAATTGAACCCGCAACCTTCCAATCTTAGTGCTAACGCATTTCTAACTACTCCATCGAGGCACTAGAAATAGATATGTGAGTTTCGGATATAATTACACAACACGGCGACATATAGTGTAAAAATGTTATGCTTACATAAATTTTATTAATCCAAAAACACAAGAATTATAATAAATAATACATTTCCTAAAACCACTGATATATTCTTTTAATGACTTATTTGCACGGTTACAGATACATACATACCTATCTTGAAAGATTAGCAATGAACTACAATACTGTCAGTGTGCGCAGGCGCGCGGTAAATGTACAATTTTACCCTCAATCGATTCGCCGCTAAAGAAGAATATCTTCAAAAATGAAAGAGTACCCATGCGTCATCGATGATATGCATACGAATCAGATCAAAAATTTCTAGTCAAAACAACGTCTAAACTAAGTTAATACTGTAAAAAAACGGATGTGACTACTACCCCACCGTACGATTTTTCACTACGTAAATGTGTCGAACATTTTTTGTGATGTTATTCTTTTTCTGATTATACCTATATATTTATTGGTAATAAATATTACTTTTACTACCGTAATTAATTATTTGATATAGATTAATAATACAAAAATAATGAGTAAGCAAATATATAGTTTTATGAATTTCTCTATGTTAAAGTTGCCGGACGTAAATAGTAACAGGAATTCAAAAATGTCGTTTATGTCGGCTGCATTAAGTGACTTAAATGAAAGTAAACTTAATGAATTCAGATCATTTTGGTATCCAGATCATTTTCCAGGCATTATCTGCAAATAAATGTACATTCGTAAAAATATACTAATCTGTAATTTTATACACTATGATTGAAAAGTCAGAGTAATATGTACACGTTTGGCAAACTCATAGACAGAAGTTAACCATATTGACAGATGATTACTTAGAAATTTTATTGACTTATTTTAATTAAATAAATACTTACCAAACCAAAAATACAATATAATATCAAAATAGCTTTTAAAAGAACTGAGTTTATTTAAGTAAATACGACTGATTATTAAAATTTATAAACTCTACCGAACCTAACCCAGTTTCACTGTCAAAGTGATAGAAATTGAATCTGTCAGATTATAGTTGACCAGCACGATTACTCGAATAGTAGTTTATACAATTATTATTTCTACTGATGTTGAATGTTTTTCTAAGAATGACATTAGAAGTACAGAAATAGTCAAGTGTGAGTTTAAATTTTCTACTAAATTAATATACAATCGGAAAAATGAAAGAATACCCATGAATGATCACATAAATCACTTATTTCGTATTTGCTGTCTTTTTCTATAAATAACAAACGTTTGTTTGTTCAACTACGTTGAACGATTGTATCGCCGTCTCACTCTATCGATTATAAATATGTAACTGCGTATGTCTTGGATAACGTTTTTGCTTAGTAGGCAACACTTAATAATCTATCTCTCTCGTTTGTTATTTATAGAAAAAGGCAGTAAATCCAAAATATGTGCTTGATATGATCGTTCATGGGTATTCTTTTATTTTTCCGACTGTACCAAAATAACAAAACGGAAGCCAGAATAGATGAACACCTTATACATAGAACACAGAATATATAATAGGTGCGTTCGCGGGCACAGTTGACAAATTGTCGCCGACAATTTCTAACCTCACTTAATATAAATAATACCGTTAATAGATAAATATACAAGGTATATTTACTTTTAATTAATATTAATAACTAATTATTAAATTATACTAGGCAAATATATCTTGTATATTTATCTATTAACGATATTATTTATATCATTTTAAAGTGCGCATGCGTTTTGCTGCTAATTTGTCGCCGACTAGTCGCCGACAGGCTCCCGCGAACGCACTTATTATGTAACACAGAACCTATATACATAGGCAGCGGAATAAGAAAAGGAGACTCATTGAGTCCTATGCTCTTCAATTTAATCATGGATGACATCATCAAAAGCGTCAACAAAGAAGAGAATACAGAATGGGAAACAAAGAAGTAAAAATACTCTGCAACGCAGACGACGCAATATTGACAGCCGAAGATGAAGATAGTCTGCAAATATAAGTCCACAGATTTAACATACGAGCAAAGAATTAGGTAAGTATGCCAATTTCATCTCAGAAAACTAAAACAATAGTAATCAGTCAAGAACCAATCAGTATCGAACAAGTAATGGAAATAAAATACCTTGGAATTACAGTGTCAAGCTACGGAGACCTGGACAAAGAAGTGAGAAATCAAGTATAAAAAGCAAATAGATTGGCAGTATTTCTTAATAACACTGTATGGCGAAACCGACATATTAACACTGAGATGAAGTCAAGAATTTATAAAGCCAGTGCTAGACCAATAGTGACATATGCATCAGAAACAAGATCCTATGCAGCCACAACACAAAGACGATTGGAAACTTCAGAGATGAAGATACTGAGAAGAATTACAGCGATTGAGAGATCGAAAGAGGAGTGAAGACATTAGAAAACAATGTAACGTACAATGTATAAACGAATGGACACTAAATAGAAAAAAGCATGAAATAACTATATAAGCAGAACGCTGGAGACACGTGTGGTCAAAATAGCAAAGGATAAATAATCACCAATCGGTAGAAGAAGTATCGGCCGACGGATCAAAAGACAACCTTCCATAGAGGTACCAATCCGCCAATCAACAAGCATAATTGTTTTTAAAGAGGAGGAGGAGGAAGAAGATAACCTACCAGAAGAAATATTTAAATTCTATTATCAAACATTTGTAGCCCCCTTTCATAAACAACTTGCACATGTAGTATGGCAAAAACGTAATTTACCTAAAGAGTGGCATGCAAAAATTATATGTCCTATATTATACAGTGATGAGCGCGCTAATAACCGGCAAAATAACGCAAGAGATGGAAAACATAATACATTGCGAAACAAAAAGAGATGAAACTAGTGGAGATGGAAATGATCGTTATAAACGTATAAATTAACATTACATTACTAGTGTTGGAAAATTCTCGAGAATGAAACATCAGAGAATATTCTCGGGAATATTCTCGATATGGAGAATTTTCTGAGAATGAACTCTATGACGCACTTAGGGATATTGTTGAAGATGAAATAGGGTATTAAAAATCATGAAATTATATACAAAATTATGAGACTAAACAACAGTGTTCTTTATACAGGGTGAGTCATAACTATAGGGACATAGACTAAGGACAGATTATTTGGACCAAAATATGGCTATTGGGCCAAATATGCCTTAACAAAATGTTGCTGAGAAAAAAGATACAGGGTGTTAAAGTTAATTTTTGTTTTTCGTTTTTTGCTAATAGTTTCCCTGTATATTTATAAATTGCTATCAAAATTGGCACAGAGGCATAATCTTAGACAAGAAATAGTATTTTATCTACAATTTTACGTTTTGTCATAGAGGGCGCCACGTGGATCATTCCTGATGATCAAATTGAGTCTAAACTTTTTCTGATGAAACTTTTTAGTAATTTTTATTAGAAAATATGACGTAAACGTCATTTTTACGTAAAATTGGTACTCTTGTTTAAACATGATAATTTCAACCGTTTTCGATAAAAACGCAATTGAAGATTTCAGGAACTCAGAAGGGGATATCAAATACCAAACTAATAAACAAAGTTGCAACTGAAATGATTGTGACGAGGCATTTCAATCAAAAAAGTAATGATTACTTTTAAAAAATGCAACACTACACTACACTGTCACATCAAAAATAATTTACTCTGAACAAATGACATTTACCAACAACAATTATCTGACAGTCCAAAGCATACTTTTCATAAATGAAATAATAATTGAAATCCTTTTTTAAGACTCTAAGCAGTTCAACTGCGTTTTTATCGAAAACGGTTGAAATTATCATGTTTAAACAAGAGTGCCAATTTTACGTAAAAATGATGTTTACATCATATTTTCTAATAAAAATTACTAAAAAGTTTCATCAGAAAAAGCTTAGACTCAATTTGATCATCAGAAATGATCCACGTGGCGCCCTCTATGACAAAACGTAAAATTGTAGATAAAATACTATTTCTTGTCTAAGATTATGCCTCTGTGCCAATTTTGATAGCAATTTATAAATATACAGGGAAACTATTAGCAAAAAACGAAAAACAAAAATTAACTTTAACACCCTGTATCTTTTTTCTCGGCAACATTTTATTAAGGCATATTTGGCCCAATAGCCATATTTTGGTCCAAATAACCTGTCCTTAGTCTATGTCCGTATAGTTATGACTCACCCTGTATATAAACAAAATACAAAAACAACAGAGAACACAAAATTTATTTGATAAAAAAATGAAAGTTTCCTCTTAACAACAAGTAATGCAAGTAATGGATGTGGTGATTTAATCAGAAAAACATGAGGCCTCAGGTTCAGAATCTATTTCTATCATTAGCTTATCCTGGTCATCTACATTCTGCATTTCAATGTACTGATGAGAAGTTGCGGGATTTTATTTTTCACGAGTCGCCAGCTCAGTCATGGATTGGTCTACGTCTAAAGGGGCATTTAGACGGGCTAGTTTTTGAAGCAATATGTTGCCGAAAATATATATTTGGTATGTTTCTGGCAACATTACAGCCATCAGCCATCTAATGAAAATATCTCCGTTTGGCTGAGCCATGTGGCCGAAATCTTACTGGTATTTGAACACTATTGCAGTGCCTGATGCGTTGCCGATAAAGTCGAACTGCTGTGGAAAATTTTGCATGTTGCTCTGTATTTCTTCTTTATTTCCTGTACTCTGTTGAAATTTAAATTGGTTTTGTCAAAACATACAAAGAAAAGATGAACACGTGGTCAAATGAAATCACAATAAGGTTTATTAATGCAGTACATCCATAGTTGTGGAACTTGGCATACTTCTGGAACTATGAGACAAATGGAAGAGTAGTGCACCCTGAATAAATACATTAAACTAAAACTTTTAGAATATATAAATAACAATTGCTAATCTTGTTGAGATTGGTATTGCGTTTCTCATGTTTGATCTTTCTTCTGCAACTGGTGCAGGAAACTAAAGGTGGGAAACTATGTAATGTAATGTTAATTTATACGTTTATATCGATCATTTCCACCTCCACTAGTTTCATCTCTTTTTGTTTCGCAGTGTATTATGTTTTCCGTCTTTTGCGCTATTTTGCCGGTTATTAGCGCGCTCATCACTGTATATACAAGATAAAAACAGAACCACCATTATACACTCAAGAGTTTCTAAAAATGGAGTACACGTTTAATAAAATAAAATTGCGGAGGTAAAAGAATTCTATGTATTCTATATTCTATATTATATATTCTATGTATTCTATACCTGTACGCTTAATAACTTTAAAATATGAAGCTATACTATCCAGTAAGCGTCACGCTAGTAGACACACGGGCGCAATTGCTAGGCTTGGGCTAATCCGGCCCGTTCTCACTGTGACTTTCATACTTTCATGTCTGTCATGTTATCTGTCATGTCATTATGTGACTCTCATGAAACTATTCAAAATAATTGTTTTTCCATACAAAAATCCATTAATTAATAATATTGTTACTCTACTTTAAAATAACTTTATTCAAACACCAACAATATTGCAATACTTTATAACTTTTACAACTTTAACACAATGACAACTATAAACTTCAAATACAACTGGTCTATAAACTGTCAACTTTCTATGTTTATACTCGGTTTCTATACATTTTATGAGGTTCTAGACGTCACTAGACAAAAAAGTAAACAGTGAAACAAGTGAAGGCTCCAGGAATGTATTAGCTCAATGTACCCTTTGTCTATTTAGTAGTAAACTTATCACTTATCACTGATTTTTCTATATAACTTAATTATTTAATTCTAAATAATTTCCGTATCTCCTATAAGTTTCAAAAATATAATGCCTTATTTAAAGGATTCGGAGCAAATCGACTGCAAGCTAGACTAGCGACTAGGAAAGCCAAACCTGAGGGACAGTTTTATTTGAAACCAGAAGAGGTAGAAAACCATATGGTCGAGTTGACCTTGTCCGATCTACCGGGAGTAGGTAGAGCTACACTAGCGAAGCTACAAAAACTAGGACTATTTACATGTGGCGATGTGCAGGTACGTACGAAGAACGTTTTGCTTATATTACTTTGTTTAGTCTCGTATTGCATGCCACTTATAGTTCTTGCGATGAAACATTCTAAAGATTAATACACAAAGAGAGCAAGGCAAGCATGCTTGCTTTAAATATTATTTTAAACGACGGAGGTCATTATCACAAGAGTTTACTATCCTCTAGTCTAGTACTCTAGTCTCTAATACATTCTTGTAGACGGCTAGTCTCAAAATTTTAGCTGAATGGGACTGCAGTTTTAATTTGACTGCGTGTAGAAGCGTGTGTGTCAGCGGATTTTAGAAAAATGGAAAAATAATATCAGACGATAATTCGATTCTGGTTTTTGGAAGGGAAATTGCGCAGTGAAGTAAAAGAACGGGGTACTGCATACGGTAACTTTTCCTTCGATGGCAACCGTCAAAAGTGGGTTTAACGAGTTTTAACGTGGTCGCACGTTTTGATGAGCCACGACCTGATGCCTCGAAAATGATTACCACGGAGGATAACGTGACAAAAGTTCACTATCTCGTATTGACAGACTATCGACTGAAGATGCGTGAGATATTTGAGAGAATAGGCATCTCAAAAGTCCGCGTGGGTCATATTCTGCATGAAATTTTGGACATGCAAAAGCTCCGTTTTGCACGGAGGAGACTTTTGGACACGCATTTGCTCACTCCGGATAACAAGCGCAACCATGAGACCACTTCAGAGTTCAGTTTAAGCGTAATCCGAAGAAGTTTCTACGTTGTTTTGTAATATTTGATGAAACATATATCCACTGGTACACACCAGAGATCAAGAAACAGTCGAAACAGTGGACTTGACCCGGCGAAGTGCTCCGAAGAAGGCGAAACTGTCATATCGACCGGAAAGGTGATGACCACCGGCTTCTGGGATTCGTAAGGTGTAATCTACATCGACTACCCGAACAAGGTCAAAACTGTCACACGGTTCTATTATGCGTAGTGTGACCAACTAGTCCGAAAAATCCGGGACATGGCCCGAATTACGAAGTCGTGTCCCGGCGTCCCGGACAAGGCTTCCGGGCCATCCGAATTTTCAACGTTTTAGTTAAATTCTGTTTTGACATTTTGAATACGTTATTCTTCTAAGAATTCACATCAAATTGAATTAGTGGGACGAAAAAAAGTCGACAATTTCTAGAGTGTAATACTAATTCATCGCAAGACAGATATGATTTTAAGAATCAAGCAATGTAACCAATGAATATATTTTGTTGAGATCAATTTAAATTATGAATGGATGGATTTTTAAAGGTGTTCATCTCACTTTTAAACAAATTTAATTGTTCGACAAATATGATAGTAAGAAGTAATCAACAAAAATGATCTGAAGCAATTTTCTGGTGGCATGTTAGACAATTATATCTTTGATGGGATTAAGCCACAATTGGTTGTAATGATAATTACATGTTTATATGGTTATATTTAACTTAAGGTTATATTTACATGAAAATCCAACATCAATTGATTTTTATATTTTTCCTTTTTTGAGAATGATTTCCGGATTAGAAACGACCAACATTAAAACCAATTATGGCTTAATTCTATCAAAAATATCACTTTCAACATAAAAATGTTAAATAATCAATAAAATGATATTAAATTTCTATAATTAAAAAAAATGGCCCGATTTTCATTGAAAAGTCCCGGATTTCAGGTATTTTTTTCAGCATTGTCCCGAATTCGACTGTATTGGAGTTGGTCACACTATGCGGGATTATTGGGCCGATTCGACGCTTAATTGCAGAAAATAACGGCCCCATTTGGCAAAGAAAAGTGCTCTACCACCGGCTCAAATCTCCGGTAAAGTTGCTCAAATTTTGCTACGAACCGCTGTCTCATCCTCGACATTCTCCAGATTTGGCACCGTGCGACTTTTCGTGTCCAAACTTCCAAAGGCAATCGCCGCCCGGGCAGACATTTGTCTAATGGAGAGTCATAAGCCCAGAAACCTTACGAAAACATTACAATATACACTCCTTCCACAATATACACTCCTGCCACCCTGAAATGGAACTGGGTCGGACACGTCGCCCGAATCAGTGATGGGAGGTGGACGAAGAGATTACTTGAGTGGAGGCCGAGATTAGACAAAAGAAGTAGAGGAAGACCACCTACTCTTTGGACTGACGATCTCAAAATGTCAAGAAATTGGATGCAAAGTGCTCAAAATAGAGCACAATGGACAAACATGAGGGAGGCCTATGTCCAGCAGTGGACGCAAAGGGCTGGATGATGATGATGATGATAATGATACATTCCATCATGAAGATTGAAAGTCTACACTTCTTCATAAAACCATAGTAAGGCTAGAAAATTGATTATAGCGATAATTGTTTGGTCTTACATTGATTTTTATTGTATTTATTTTTTTATTCGAAGCGAGTGTGAAGTTTCATGACATGTGCATGCGTACTAAAAAATCTACGTCGCTACATTTAAACATTTAAATATATGAGGAAGACGAAAAGCACTAGATACAAAGTTTGCTACTTTTATACAATTAGAATAATTGAAATAAAAATAATAGACAATATTTTAAATCCACGACTTTTCGTTCAGAAACTGCTTTCTGGCTGCATCCTGTATCTCCGGCTTTTACAATATATAAGCACAAGAGACGACGAATATAGAAGAAAGCAAATAAAGGACATTTTTGCCACGTATTTACCTTCTTTTCGTCTAGGAAAGAGACCGAAAGACAGTTTCAGGTACTCAAATCTGAATAAAGATGAAACAGATAAAGGCAGTTTTTGTTTTTATTTGATTCAGAGTTGGACCACCATCTCCATATAGCTATTTCAGCATCTATGCATCCTCAGTGAAGCTATGCAGTCACAACTCTGAAACAAATGTCAACAATCCTGCCTATTTAAGGGAAAACATCGCGATGCAATGTTTCCACCTTTTGAGACGCAAAACAGCGACATCTCTCGTAATACGAGGAAGACGAAAAGCCCTAGATACAGAGTTTGCTACTTTTATACAATTAGAATAATTGAAATAAAAATAATAAACAATATTTTAAATCCAACACATTTCATTAAGAAATGGCTGCATCCTGTATCTCCGGCTTTTACAATATACAGGGTGTCCAGCAGTGGCGGCTCGTGATAGTAAAGATGGTGAGGCACACTACACTTGAGGAATATTATTATTATGGTTAGCTTTTCTTTAATAGCCGGAAGGTCAATTTTGTGAAGTCATAACGTCACCGTATTTATTTTAAGCCTTGCAAACGATATTAAATAACAATTTTATTCGCAAAAGAATAGCCATGAAAGTTCTAAGTCTCTAACAGGTTCATACTCATGGTAGCTGTTTTTTTAGCTAAAAATAATAATTAATATGATACCACATATCCAAAAAGTGTGAATCAGATGTTTCGTCCTTCCTTGGTCTCATCAGCTTTGAACGCATTGAACATCCATAGACAACAACAACACTGATTCCAGTGGCGTAACTGGGGGGAGGTTTGGGGGTTATAAGCCCCCATACGCTTAACATCCTCAATTCCATACCCCCAGAGACCCACCAGTTGTAGCCCCCCTTAGGATCATCCTGGTTTGACCGTTGACTGATTCTGTTATTATTAATCCCTTGCCAAAATGAAATTATGGTACGCAAACAATATACCTACAAACACATGATAATTTCATTTTAAAACCAATTTTATTATACAGGGTGTCCAGAAACTCTACCGACAAACGAAGACAGGAGATTCCGCAGATAATTTTAAGACAATTTAACCCATTTGACCTAGTCCGAAAATGCTTCTTAAGGGAGCTAGAGCTCTTTGAAGATGGCGTCATGAAATTAGTTTTTCTTAAATACCTCCAGAACGCTTCTATTTAGAAAAACAAAAATTGGTATGCATATTTACTTTTCAGAGATGAATCGATTCCATCCATTGCAAATTTCTAGTACCGGTCATAGGCGTCCGTTTTGGGTAGAGCAAGTGGTATTTTATCGCATAACTTTTTTGTCCCTAACTTTTATGCATTTTTGACACCGGATTATTAAATTGTGAGGTATTCTAGTACTAAAAGGTACTCTTGCTTTAAGACGGATAGGACACACCGTTTTTTAGAAAAATCGATTTGAAAGTTTTTCGTTTTTGGAATTTGAAAAAAAAATTGAAAGAACTTTTCAACAAAAAACGAAGTATTTTACTAACATAAAGTAAGAGTAACTTTTAGTACTCGAATACCTCATAATTCAATAATCTAGTGTCAAAAATGGTCAAAAATTCAAGACAAAAAAGTTATGCTATAAAATAACTGTTGACCTACCTACCCAAAACGGACGCCTATGACCAGTACTAGAAATTCGCAAATTCGTTTTCGTCTTTCTAAACAGTTTTTTTTGAATTTTTTTTTTAATTCAAAAAGCGAAAACTTTTCAAATCGATTTTTCTAGAAAACGGTTTGTCATACCGATTTAAAACAAGAGTACCTTTTAGTACTAGAATACTTCACAATTTAATAATCTAGTGTCAGAAATGCATAAAAGTGAAAGATAAAAAAGATATGTGATAAAGTAACCGTTGTCCTACCCAGAACGGACGCCTATGATCGGTACTAGAAATTTGCAATGGATGGATTAGATTTATATCTTGAAGATAAATACGCGTACCAATTTTTGTTTTTCTAAATAGAAGCGTTCTGAAGGTATTTAAGAAAAACTAATTACAAGACGCCATCTTCAAAGAGCTCTAGCTCCCTTAGGAAGCATTTTCGGACTAAGTGAATTGGGTTAAATTATCTTAAAATTATCTGAAGAATCTCCTGTCTTCGTTTGTCGGTAGAGTTTCTGGACACCCTGTATTGTAAATGTATTGAATATACGGAAATAGAAACAAGGAAGTAAGCAAATTACGGTTATATTATAAGATTGTTTTTCATATAAACCCAAATATAAACCCAAATAAACAACAACAACAAGATTGTTTTTTATGTTAAATAAACTAAAGGTTAAATTTTATTTTTTTGGTTTTTTATTTATTTTATAAACAGCGTGCTTAAAAGTAAATGAATTATTATGAAAGAAATCAAAATTTCAAATTTTTTTATTAATTTATTTATTTAATTGACATTGCCAAATGGCTTTTAGCCAGTCAGAGCATAATAACATATTCTAATCATCTAATTATACTAATAGTAAGTACACGTAACTAGAACAAACTGCTCTAACAAACTACCTAAAACTTCAAAACCACGCTAGAGGCATATTTTTGCCTGCCTCTGAAATTATACTTAATCCCGGCTCCAAAAATTATTCTCAGTCATGCTGCCGGCCGATCTCCGTCGGCTTCGTAATATGCTAGACAAGGCACCATCAGAGGCACGCATCTACGATGCCTCTGCTATATAATTTGAGTAGAGTAGGTATCGGTGTGTTTAAGAAGAACGGGGTCAGGGCCGTACCTATTTTTATATATTATCATAAAAATAAAGTTATTAAGTTTTATAATAAAAATTAAATTATTTAGCAAATTTCAAAAAGTTAAATTGTATTAGCCCTAGGCCTACAAGGCCTGTTGCGCTTAATAAATATATAAATTGTATTTAAAGAATTGATGATGAAATAAGGAAATAACGTAAATAGTCGATTGATATACTGGTGAGGCACTGCCTCACCTGCCTCATAGGACCAGCCGCCACTGGTGTCCAGAAACTCTACCGACAAACGAAGACAGGAGATTCCTCAGATAATTTTAAGATATTTTAACCCAATTCACCTAGTCCGAAAATGCTTCCTAAGGGAGCTAGAGCTCTTCGAAGATGACGTCTTGGAACTAGTTTTTCTTAAATACCTCCAGAACGCTTTAATTTAAAAAAACGAAAATCGGTACTTATATTTATCTTCCAGAGATAAATCGATTCCATCTATTGCCAATTTCTAGTACCGATCATAGGCGTCCGTTTTGGGTAGGGCAACGGCTATTTTATCACATAACTTTTTTGTCTTTAACTTTTAAGCATTTTTTACACTGGATTATTAAATTGTGAGGTATTCTAGTACTAAAATGTACTCTTGGTTTAAGTCGTTAGGACACACGGTTTTCTAGAAAAATTGATTTGACAATTTTTCGTTTTTTGAATTTGAATAAAAGTTGAAAAAAAAATTCAAAAAAAAAGGATGTATTTTACCAATTTAAAGCAAGAGTAACTTTTAGTACAAGAATACCTCATAACTTAATAATCTCGAGTCAAAAATGCTTAAAAACTAAAGACAAAAATGTTATGCGATAAAATATCCGTTAACCTAACCAAAACGGACGCATATGACCCGTACTAGAAATTCGCAATTAATGAAATCGATTCATCTATGAAATCTAAATAAACGTACCAGTTTTCGGATTTCTAAATAGTTTTTTTTTGAATTTTTTTTTGGAAATTCAAAAAAATAAAAATTTTCAAATCGATTTTTCTATAAAACGGTGTATCCTATCGACCTAAAACAAGAGTACCTTTTAGTTGTAGAATACCTCACAATTTAATAATCCAAAAACAAAAATGCTTAAAAATTAAAGATAAAAAAGTTATGCGATAAAATAACTGTTGCTCTACCCAAAACGGACGCCTATAACTGGTACTTGAAATTCGCAATGAATGGAGTCGATTTATCTCTAGAAGATAAATATGTGTACCAATTTTCGTTTTTCTTAATAGAAGCGTTCTGGAGTTATTTAAGAAAAACTAATTTTTTTTTTGTAAGCATTTATTAACAATCAGAATTACATATTCTATAAGCTAATTTGATAACAAGTACAATAACATATATCAATGTATTATTGTACACTAAAATGACGTTATGAGGTACATCACCCAGCGGTTTCACCTCAGTTTCAGCGAAGATCTATGGGCCATAATCTTCGCAATCTTCTGTTGTTTAGTGGCTGTAGTAATGGTAATATTAATTGGTTGGGGTGGTCTTCCAATTTCTCGTGATGTCTGTTGGCTCTTTCTTGAATTACTGTGCTGACTAACGGGATGTTTAGGTCTGTATGAAGGGTTTGGTTGGAAATGTACCACGGGGCATTTGCGATGGTGCGTAGAATTTTTGGATTGAGTTCTTTTGATAATTTTTGTGTTTGATTTGCTGGCACAACTCCATAGTTCTATACCGTACGTCCATATAGGTTTGATGACTGTTTTATAAATCAGCAGTTTGTTCTCAATTGAGAGTCGAGATTTTCTACCTATAAGCCAATTAATTTCTTTCACTCTCAACTCAATTTGTTTCTTCTTTAAAATGTGTTGTTTCCAGTTTAATTTAGAATCAAGATGAAGCCCCAGGTATTTGACGATGTTCTGTTGTGGTATGTTGACTTGATTAAGGCTAATATTTGGGCATTGGTCTTTCCTTAGTGTGAAAGTTATATGTGTTGACTTAGTTTCGTTAGCTTTTATCTTCCATTTCTTTAACCACTGTCCAATTTGGTCTAGGTGTTCTTGAAGTTTTAATACTGCAGCTCTTGGATCCTCTTCAGTTGCAAATATTGCTGTGTCATCAGCGAAAGTTCCAATGGTGGTTTGTGGAGAGGTTGATAAATCGGATGTGTACAGTACATAAAGAAGTGGACCCAATATACTACCTTGTGGGACTCCTGATTGAATTTTGTTACGGTTTGATAGTTCATCCTCCACTTTAGTTTCAAATTCTCTGTGATTTAGATATGATTTTAATAAGTCAAAGTATTTGTTGGGTAGGGATTTTTTGATTTTATAAAGTAATCCTGGGTGCCATACCTTATCAAATGCTTGGCTGATGTCCAGAAAGGCTGCTGTGCAATACTGTTTATTGTCCAAAGCTCTATTAATTACATTTGATATGCGATGGCATTGTTGCACTGTAGAATGACCTTGCCGGAATCCAAATTGGTGTTCTGGGATCCAGTTTTGGAATTCTAGGTCGCTCATAATTCTTTTAAGTAACAGCTTTTCAAGAAGTTTTGACATTATTGGCAGTAGACTTATTGGGCGGTATGATGAAACATCCGTTAAAGCTTTACCAGGTTTCGGTATCATAATTACTTGGCCAATTTTTAGTGATATAGGCCAATAATTAAGTCTTAAGATTGCATTTAATATGTACAATAACTTCATTATACCTTTTTTAGGAAGTTGTTTTAGCATTGTTGCTGTTATGAGATCAGTGCCTGGTGCCTTCTTTTCATTCAAATGATTAATTTCATCTTTGATCTCCTTCGGTGTAATTAAAGTTAGTCGCTCTCGTTGATTAATTGGTAAGGCTAGTTCCTGCTCTACTTCTTGTACTTGGTCATTGTCGTGTGGCTTGAAGACTTCAGTTAGATGTTCAGCAAATAAATCAGCTTTTTCTTTGTTGCTTTTTGCCCATGGTCCTGGTGGTAATGAGTTTTTCCGAATTGGAGGTGAAGTATTTATTGGTTTATTTTTGTTTTTGATTGGTTTCCAGATAGAGTTATCTTGACGCGAAAGGTTTGATACATAGTTTTCAAATGAGTTGTTTCTCATCTGTTCTAGAGCTGTTTTTAAGTTTCTTGTTTTGTTATTATAAATTGTCCTGTCGTCTGGTCTGTGAGTTCTTTGCCAAATTGATCTAGCTTTTCGTTTTTCTGCTACTAGTCTTTTTATTTCAAGAGGAATGTTGGTTGAAAATTTTTTTTGTCCAGGTTGAGGGGTAGACTGTTTGGCAGCATTTTGAAGTAAGTTGATTAGATTATTAGTTTCTGTTTCTATTTGTTCGGGAGTTTGCAATCTCACTAGTAGATTTACTTCCTGTTCTATGATTAGCCGGTATGTGTCCCAGTTTGTTTTGAAGTTATGCAGTCGAGGTGTTGGTTTTTTGATTATCACCGTTGTGCTAATTGTGGCAATTATGGGACTATGATCTGATGATAAATCAAAACTTGGTACTACATCTGTATATGATTGAGATATTCCGTTTGTGATAAAGAAATCCAATAGGTCTGGTGTTTTATTTGGATCGGTTGGCCAATATGTCGGTGATCCCGTCGATAGGAATGAGTAGCTTTTATCCTGGTTAACTTTTGCTAGCTCTCTGCCTTTGGTGGTTGTTAGGCGTGAACCCCATAGCGTATGTTTACAGTTGTAATCTCCACCTGCTATAAATTTTGGCCCTAGAGTTTCGAAAAAGGGTAGAAGATCTTCTTTTGTAAGTCTATGCCTGGGCGGACAATAAATTGCTGTGACAGTTATATCATATGGAAGAGTTTGTATTTTTATCGATGTTGCTTGAATGTGATTTGTTTCGTATTTTAGCATTTCATAATGTTTTATAGTTTCTCTTATCAATATGGCTGAACCTCCGTGGGCTGTACCATCTGGGTGATTTGTGTAATATAATTTATACTTAGGTATCTTGAAGTAGGTTCTGTCTGTAAAATGGGTTTCACTTACTAGTAGTATGTCAATGAAATTTTGTTCCAGAAATAGTTTTAGAAAAACTAATTGCAAGACGCCATCTTCAAAGAGCTCTAGCTCCCTTAGGAAGCATTTTCGGACTAGGTGAATTGAGTTAAAATATATTAAAATTATCTGAGGAATCTCCTGTCTTCGTTTGTCGGTAGAGTTTCTGGACACCCTGTATAAGCACAAGAGACGACGAATATAGAAGAAAGCAAATAATGGCTATATGGAGATGGTGGTCCAACTCTGAATCAAATAAAAATAAAAACTGCCTTTATCTTTTTCATTTTTACTCAGATTTGAGTACCCGAAACTGTCTTTCGGTCCTTTTCCTAGACGAAAAGAAGGTAAATACGTGGCCAAAGTGTCCTTTATTATTATTATTTACTTTATTTGCTTTCTTCTTTATTCGTCGTCTCTTGTGCTTATATATTGTAAAGCCGGAGATACAGGATGCAGCCAGAAAGCAGTTTCTTTACGAAAAGTCCTGGATTTAAAATACTGTTCATTATTGTTATTTCAATTATTCAAATTGTATAAAAGTATCGAACTTTGTATCTAGGGCTTTTCGTCTTCCTCGTATTACGAGAGATGTCGCTGTTTTGCGTCTCAAAAGGTGGAAACATTGCATCGCGATGTTTTCCCTTAAATAGGCAGGATTGTTGACATTTGTTTCAGAGTTGTGACTGCATAGCTTCACTGAGGATGCATAGATGCTGAAATAGCTATATGGAGATGGTGGTCCAACTCTGAATCAAATAAAAACAAAAACACTTCTCTTACACATTGTAAGCTTATTACAGTATTGTTATACTGTAAAATAAGGAATTCATTGTGATCCTAATATTTTATGATATTTCTAGCTTACTTCACTAAAAGTTCTCCAGAACGAAATAGGCCAAAAAGCAGGCGAAACCGTAAAAGAACAGTCAGTAGGAGTTGACAGCAAACCGTTGAACTTTTACCACGAGAGGAAATCGGTATCTGCAGATGTAAATTATGGAATTCGGTTCAAAACATTACAAGAGTGTCACACGTTTCTCGAAAATCTCTCTGCCGAAGTGTACAATAGAATGAACGAGATTAATATGCGAGCCAGATGTTTGACTTTAAAATTGTTGGTGAGAGCTCCAGAAGCCCCGGTGGTAAGTAGTGCTGAGCGCGTTCTTCATCACATTACTCGAAATAGAAAAATATAGTGTAAGTAATAGATATACTAGAACGCTTTAAGAAACGGTTCGTTTGAACCCTTTTGTTACACTGACGCAACCGGTTCGCCCAGACATTTACAAGTTTTGGGCAAAACGTTTAGTTCGGTAGCAGTCTTACTGGAGTGTAGGTGTGTGATTTACAGTTCGTTGGTAGAGTGTAAAGTGTTGATTACTCTAATTTAAATATTTTGAATAGTGATAAGGCATCCGTGGGATAATGTGGTAAATATTGCGTAGGAAACACTGATTTTGTGGAAAGTGCCAGTGTGAATCTAATTCCCAAAAAAAGAGACCGTAAAGAAGATTCGAATGCATTTAAATTCTGAAACATAGCAAGTATGTTTCAATGTGTACAACAATCTACATAAGAAATTCCGCTTTTACCGTATACAAAATAATTAAAACTGAATCCTATCATCTCAAGAAGTGATGTGATTACAAATTTTCAAGACCTATACAGGGTGTTTGGTAAAGAATGGGTCACAGCTTAACCTTATATTCCTGAGCTTAAAATTGCTCGATTTAACCTAACTTATCTTATAGTACGAAAGTTGATAATAACCGAAATACACGGTGTCAAAGTTAAACTTTTATTTTATTTATTCTTGAATATTTCCTGACGGGCATGAGCTAACAACACGAAATTTGGTAAGCGGGGATTTTTTGGGACGAGAAATCCAAAGTCGAAACCAAAAATGATGTATTATCCATAGGGCGCCACATACGTCTTTCAGCGCTCATTTAATACGTTAAATTTTTTTTAGCCCCCACTTTACATACATTTTGAATCAAAATTTTTATTCTCTTAATATTTTTACTTAAAAAAGATAATATACTACACTTGAGAGCAAAATAATGAACTCACTTCTCGAATTTCCTAAACCTGTTGTCCGATTTGAGTGATTTTTTTAGTGTGTTATAGCCTTATTATTTAAGAAAATCGATGTAATATTATTGTTGCTATACAGGAAAACGCCATTTTATACCGGGTGTAACAATCATACTGTTTTTTTTTCTTAAAGTTCGGAACACCCTGTGGAATATTCTAGCATATAAAAAATATTTAAATTAAAATTCAATTGTAGCCTTATATATTGTAGCCAATAAATCCTCATTTTTTGCTTAGTTTAATAAAAAAAAACCCAAAGTAGGTTATGAAAAATTAACAATTTAATGGGTGTCAGATGGTTAACAGTCAAAAAGTGTCTGGTTTGTTGTGAAAATTAGTAGATTTATTATTTAAAGTTTCAATTAAGTCCGTAGTTTTTTTTGTTATTTGGTGGAAATGAAACGCGCTACAAGGAATTTGACCCGCGATGAGTATCTTCAAGTAGTGATCTTACATAGCGAAGGACTTAGCTACCATGCTATCGGCTCCTTATATTGCTAACAATTTTTTGCTAATGCACGATAATGCAAGACCACGTTCACCATCTGTAACCGAATATTTACAACAGGTAAAATTTCGGACTTTGAATTGTTCATCGCATAGTCCAGATCTTAACCGGATCGAAAATGTGTGGGACATAATTGGCAGAAGAATACGACAGCGTTTGCCACCTCCTAGAACCTTACAAGAGGTAGAAACAGTAGCTCTCGAGATTTGGAATGATATTGATCAAGACCAAATAGCATACCTCATTTGTAATATAAAAGTACATATCTCTTTTATTATCGAACATAAGCGAATGAATCAAAAAACAAGACGTTAAGAAAGCCTAAGGATACAATTGAGTTTTAATTTAAATATTTTATATATGCTAGAATATTACACAGGGTGTTCCAAACTTTAAGAAAAAAAAACACCGTATGATTATTACACCCGTTATAAAATGACCTTTACCTGTCTAGCAACGATAATATTATATCGATTTTCTTAAATAATAAGGCTATAATAACATACTAAAAAAATCACTCAAATCGGACAACAGGTTTAGGAAATTCGAGACTTCTAAAGTGTACAATTCAGCAAGTGAGTCGATTATTTTGCTCTCAATTGTACATTCATCTCGCTAAACTTAACCGTTTTCGAAATAAACGCATTTTAAATCTGCGATGCAATACAGGGTGGTTCATCTTATTCGCCTCGGTCTCTGTATGGAAAACCACTTGATATTTTAAAAAAAATTCTTCACAGAAATATACAGGGCCTTTAATACTACAATCTAAAAATATTGTGAATTATACAGGGTGCTCCAAAAAAGAGTGGTATATCAAAGTTATATTTTTTCTTATGGAATGCCCTATATCTGATGACATAATTGAATTGACCTTAACAAATAAGCTATACTTTCATAAGGGTTCCCTATACCTAAATACAGGGTGTTTTGATTTATTTCGATTTTTATAAAAATGTAAGGTTTTAGAAAAAAATAAATATCTACGAATCTAAGAATCAGTAACAAATTATTTCTTGGATCTTGATAATAGACTATTTAGCATACTTAAACAGATGCTTATTGTAACAAAATTTCTTACAGGGTGGTCAAAATATGAGATTGTTCTATTAACAAATTCAAGTTGTAATAAGTTACTTATTTTAAATGGAACACCCTGTATCTTACTAGTCTATCGCGTAGGAAATTTACTTAGCTTTCAATTTGTACTAGGGTTTCTTATACCTATCTTTTTACAGGGTGGTCACAATATTAGATTGTTCTATTAACAAATTCAAGCTGTAATAACTTACTTATTTTAAATGAACCACCCTGTATCTTACTAGTCTATCGCGTAGAAAATTTACTTAGCTTTCAATTCTTATTAGGGTTTTCTATACCTATCTCCCTTCATTTTTTAAATATTTAAAGATTTCCTAATTTGTAAGCTTTAAAAATTAGAATTAAGTACCTATGTCGTGGTTATGTACAACACACCACCAACACCGGCAATATACTTAGATATCTTAGTCAAGATACTTTCATTATTAAAATTCACATTTTGATCATTTAATCACACAGAGTGTTCTTATTTTAAATGACATACTCGATATTCTATTCTTTATAATGGAAGATATTTAAAACCTCTTCAATTCCATGTAAACATTCTCAATACACATGTTATTCTGTAAATTATATAAATTCCCATGTTATTCTGTAAATACCCATTTTTACATATTTTTGTACAATAGGCTCGATTTCGTTAAAGTAGCCATTACATTTAATTGTTTGTAATTGCGATTCAAAGATTCAAACAAAAAGTGGTGTTCTTAAATTTACTTAATAACCGTTGGGTTAAGATATGGAAAATACTTATACGGAATGAAATATAATTTAAATATCTTCCAGAATACGGCATCTAATATAGGGTATGCAGTTTAATATAAACATATTATTCAATGTCACATGTAGGCCAAAATCAACTAAAATAATACAACACCCTGTGTGATTACATGATAACAATGAACATTTTATTAATGACAGTATCTTGTCTAAGTATATTGCCGGTGTTGGTGATGTGTTGTACATAACCACTCAAGTTGTACTTAATTCTAATTTTTAAAGCTTACAAATTAGGAAATCTTTAAATATTAAAAAAATTAAGGGAGATAGGTATAGGAAACTCTAAAAAGAATTTAAAGCTAAGTAAATTTTCTACGCGATAGACTAGTAAGGTGTTCCATTTAAAATAAGTAAGTTATTACAGCTTGAATTTATTAATAGAACAATTTAATGTTTTGACCACCCTGTATAGAGATAGATATATGAAACTCTAATACACATTGAAAGCTAAGTAAATTTTCTACGCGATAGACTAGTAAGATACAGAGTGTTCCATTTAAAATAAGTAAGTTATTACAGCTTGAAGCTGTTAATAGAACAATCTTATATTTTGACCACCCTGTAAGCAATTTTGTTGCAGTAAGCATCTGTTGAAGTATGCTAAATAGTCTCTTATTAAGATCCAAGAGAAAATGTGTTACTGATTCTTAGATTCGTAGATATTTATTTTTTTCTAAAACTTTACATTTTTATAAAAATCGAAATAAATCAAAACACCCTGTATTTAGGTATAGGGAACCATTATGAAAGTATACCTTATTTTTTAAGGTCAATTTAATAATGCCATCAGATATAGGGCATTCCATAAGAAAAAATATAACTTTGATATACCACTCTTTTTTGGAGCACCCTGTATAATTCACATTATTTTTAGATTGTAGTATTAATGGCCGTGTATATTTCTGTAAAGAAATTTTTTTAAAATATCAAGTGGTTTTCCGTACAGACACCGAGGCGAATAAGATGAACCACCCTGTATAATTGTTTGCATAATATCATTGTAGTTACACCCGAAAATTAAACTTAAAGCAATAATAATTTCCAAAAATGTATTGCAAATTTCTTCTAATGGAATTTGCAATGCAATAACATAAATATCAGAACTTGCACAATTATTATGGTTTTAAGTTTATTTTTCGGGTGTAACTACAATGATATTATGCAAAAAATAATGTTGCATCGCAGATTTAAAATGCGTTTATTTCGAAAAAGGTTAAGTTTAGCGAGATGAATGTAGCATATCTTTTTTAAGTAAAATTATTGAGAGAATAAAAATGTTGATTCAAAAAGTATGTAGAGTTTGGGGTTAAAAAAAAATTGAACGTGTTAAATGAGCGCTGAAAGACGTGTGTGGCGCCCTCTGGGTAATACATCATTTTTGGTGACAAATTTAGATTTCTCGTTCCAAAAAATCCCCGTTTACCAAATTTCATGTTGTTAGCTCATGCCTGTCAGGAAATATTCAAGAATAAATAAAATAAAAGTTTAACTTTGACACCCTGTATTTCGGTTATTATCAACTTTCGTACTAAGGTAAGTTAGCTTAAATCTAAGGTTAAGCTATGTCCCATTATTTACCAAACACCCTGTCATTTATAAAACTATTGAAAACCACAATATACGATTGTTGCAATGAAATACCTACAATAGAAATACATAATAAGAAAGAAGATAAAGATAAAGGCAGTTTTTTGGATAAGAAATAAATTGGAAACAACCGGTCTAAATATGAACTGCTGTGAGAAAACTCTTCAAAATTGGATAAAGAAAATAGGCTTTAAATTTAAAACGATAAATAAACGCCAATGTACGCAGATGATGTAACCTTGATGGGAATAACCGCAAAAGATGTCACAGAACTATATGTGGAGCTTGAAAAAATGCAAAAGAAATCCGTCAAAGGCCGTCAACGTAGATAAAACTAATCCCTAATACAAGCAAGGAACCAACGAAACTTGCAGAATTTAACAATAGACAATACAAAGATTGCGCTGGGCAGGTCACCTTATAAGAATGGATAACGACAGAATACCTAGTAGAACGCTTAGCGGAACTATGGTGGGACGTCGGCCAGTAGAAAGACCAAGGAAGAGGTGGATAGACGAAGCTAGAACCGATGCCAAAGAGATATTGAGAGTGGACAACTGTAGGAGAGCAGCCAGAGACAGAGATACTTGGAGGCGGATGCTGGAGGAGGCCAGTGCCCGACTTGGGCTGTAGCGCCATAGGAGAGAGAAATAAACGTCAAGCAGTTATGGAAAGCCAAAGAATGGTCAACAGACGCAACACTGATGTGTACAGGGTGTCCCAATAAGAATGGCTCTCGGCCATATCTCAGGAACCGTCTATAGCACAGCTTTGAGAAAAAAATATTTATAACAAAAGTTGCCTCGGGAATAGCCTGGAAATTATTTTCATAATTGTAAGTCCACCGCTAAAGGGCGTAATTGAATATTAAAAGTTAAAAAATCAAAATTTTACAAAATTGACCTAATGAAAGGGCACTGGAAATCCAATTATCGTATTCTTCATAAAATTCTGCGCATATTTAATTTCACAAGTTTAAGTCTACCTTTGCAAATAAGAGGTGGGGGTGAGTGGGAACCTTCTTATGAAAAAATGGCTGTAAGTCCGGTTATGCTAAATCGAATTTTGCATACTTGGTCTTGTTGAAAACAGCTCTTTTTGGTCAATGTAAGTGTCTTATTTTCAAAATAGCCTAATAAGTAATATGGAAGCTAGGAGGCATTATTTAATTATTTTCAGAAATCTAGTTTTCTTTGGAAAATAATAAATACAAGTATGCATTTTTAATCATGTATTACAAAATTAGACCAAATTAGCAACATAATACCGAAAACCGCATGTCGATACCTTTTTTCTATCTCGAGATATCTTAAGTAATGTGTAAATTTTAAAAATAACTGTTACTGTCACCGGTAAACGAGGTTAAGGAAAAGTAGTGTGCTATGGAAAAATCAAATTAACATTTTCCAGATGTAAACGTATATTAATTAATTAAAACAACAATAAGACAAACAACACTATAAAATATAACAAATAAATAAAAGCAACTACTTACTTAGTCTTAGTGACTGCCGAAATGTTCAAATTGTTGCCTATCATTTTCGATGCAAGCATGTACTCTTTCAAGAGTAGATTGAATAGCAATAGATTTAACTGTTTTAGACTTTTATTTATGGGGACGGATTAAAGACCTTGTTTTTGCCGCTAGGCCCACTATTCGAGAAAACATTATCTAGAATCTAGAGAATACGAAACGCCATTCAAAGCATTGCGAAAGCAGAAATTGAGACTGTTGTTCAATCTACTCTTGAAAGAGTAAATGCTTGCATCGAAAATGATGGGCAACAATTTGAACATTTAAGTCGTCACTAAGTAGTTGCATTTATTTATTTTTTATATTTTATAGTGTTGTTTGTCTTATTGTTGTTTTAATTAATTATATACATTTACATCTGGAAAATGTTTCTCTGTTTTTTTCATAGCACACTACTTTTCCTTAACTTCGTTTACCGGTGACATTAACAGTTGTTTAAAATTTACACGTTTCTTAAGATATCTGGAGATAGAAAAAAGGTATCGACATGCTGCTTTCGGTATTATGTTGCTAATTTGGTCTAATTTTGTAATACAGGATTAAAAATGCATACTTGTATTTAATATTCTCCAAAGAAAACTAGATTTCCGAAAATAATTAAATAACGCCTACTAGCGGGCATATTACTTATTAGGCTATTTCGAAAATAAGACTCTTACATTGACGAAAAAAAAAATGTTTTCAACAAGACCAAGTCAGCAAAATTCGATTTAGCAGAACCGGACTTACAGCCATTTTTTCATAAGAAGGTTCCCACCCACCCCTACCTCTTATTTGCAAAGGTAGACTTAAACTTGTGAAATCAAATATGCGCAGAATTTTATGAAGAATACGATGATTGGATTTCCAATGCCCTTTCATTAGGTAAATTTTGTAAAATTTAGATTTTTTAATTTTTGGTATTCAATTACGCCCTCTAGCGGTGGATCTACAATTATGAAAATAATTTCCAGGATTTTCCCGTGGCAACTTTTGTTATAAATATTTTTTTCTCAAAGCTGTACTATAAACGGTTCCTGAGATATGGCAGAGAGCCATTCTTATTGGGACAGCCGGTACAGCTGTGGTAATTGAATAGCTTACACCCTTTAATATCCAATACTATTTTTTTTTATTTTTACCTCGATTAAACGCACCTTTTACGCCAGGGTGACGTTACCTGTGGTGGACTCAGAATAGGTTGATTAAAATTAAAAAATCAAAATAAAATAAAACTATTTTACAAAATGTAACAAAATGGACATTATAGAAAGAATTTTTTTGAATAAAATTAAGTTAAAATGACTGAGTTTGGCAATTGCTCTTGGTTTTGCACGTCATTCAAATAACTATAGGCATTTTGGAGGCGTTTAATAGCTTTTTATTTTGTTTTTCAATACGCGCGAAATTTTTGACAAGCAATTTGACATTTAGTAAATCCGTACGACACTGCGATTTTATAGTATTACAATATAAAAATGAAGGTGTAAACTATTCAGTGACCGCTACTGTACCCAAAACAAATTACTAAATATCGGCAAGAAAATACTAGAATTTACTACCTAGATGGATGAAACTTGGTATGATACCCACAATACAGTAAAGAAAGGATGGACTGATGGTTCAAACTTGTGCATATAAAAAATGCCTGCAAATACAGGATCGCGGCTAATTATTGTATATTGCGGAGGAAGAGAGGGATGATACCAAAAAAAAAAACAGCCGCCGCACTATAGCTTAAAGCAGAACAACCAAAACCTACAAATCGGACCGTTCTACTATATAAAATACACTATAAACAGATATGTATTAATTTTTGTTTGGTGAAAGATGTATAAAAAATTGATTTGACAAATAATATTGTTTATTCCCGTTAAAAAATTTTATCGGTTGATGCGGCTATTTTGTTAAAATAAAAAAAATACTTTTAATTTCAGGAAACAGCCAAGTTCCTTGGCCACGGAATCTGTGACAGTCTGACTAAGAGTACCACCTCAAATTCACTTTTAAACAACCCACAGATAATTTTTAAGGAAGCCAAAATCTTGTACGAAAAGCTAGGAGCTGATTTTGCTGATTTAAGAGGTGTAGGACTTCAGCTAACAAAATTAGAAAAGAACGCCCCAATTAATAAAGCCCTGACTAACTTTTTAAAGCAGCACAACCAAAATAAAGTAACGGAAAAAGCTACGACTGCTAACAAAGATGTAGAACAGGGTACGGTGTTACTCTTAGAGCAGAAAGAGAAAACCCCAAAGATTGTTTCGGCTACTATTGTGAAGCAAAAAGAAACTCAAAACTCATCTATAAGTTCTAGAAGGGGTAGACCAAGAGGAAGTAAAAATAACACTACCAGAAAGTCCGTGCCGAAGTCTTCAAATGTAATGACTGTAAATCAGTATTTTGGGCACTCTAAAAGTTCCGAGAGCAAATCTAAATTAAAGCAGGTAACACCTTTCTTTTTTTATTGTTGTTGGTTTATATTTGTAGAGCTAGTGCATATACACCAAGTATTTATCATCCTTCCAAAATTTTCTCGTAACTCTCTAGTTCAGAGAAATAAGGAAAAAAATATCCTGTTGTTGACACAACCCACCCCAGGCCGACACCAAATTTTTTTAGTAGTATGGCCATCTATAATAATACCCTATATGTTTCCTGCAGCCTATTTTATGATATATGCATAGTTATAAACAGATGAAGATCAAAAAACGGTAAATTTTCGCTTTTTCGTCTATTAGCAAAAAGTTAAGCATTTTAAACAAATTTGAGAGTAAGAATCTCATAAATCGTACAAAAAACTTCAATATGGCGTTCGCAGAATATGTCTATCCTTATTGGTTGCTTAGAAAATTGCAAAATAAATAATAAATTTTGAAAAAAAAAAACTAAGTTTTCAATCTAATAGCACATAAAACAACATCAAAAGATTTTACTCTACATCCTACCAGATTGAATACAATGGGAACCTTCTCTGGTAACACCTCCGAGGCTTCTACAATTTGCAAGCCATAACGGATGCTGAGACTAGGAAGATGGGGGAATTTTACAATTTATAATTCACGTCCCATCTGCTCAGCGCGGTAAAGTTCCAACGAGAATGGTTCCTTTCGTACTCCAATCAGAGTAAATATGTAAATCAAAAGAATAACCATTTTCAATTGCGTTGCAACACGAAACTACAGCCGCATCATTATTCTAGTCCAATCAGAGAGTGCAGCAAGCACCGCTACCGGTTTCGAAACTTATTAGTCTCTCATCAGGAGGCACATATGCTGCTCTCTCTGACCCAACTAGGACAAACCTCAGCGTGCAGTCACGGATTGCAACGAACGAAATGGCAGGGATGCCCTAGCGGCAACTGCTAACAAAAACTAATATTTCAATCTAATAGTGCATAAAACAACATCCAAAGATGTTACTCTACATCCTACCAGATTGAATACAATGGGAACCTTCTCTGGTAACACCTCCGAGGCTTCTACAATTTGCAAGCCATAACGGATGCTGAGACTAAGGAAGATGAGGGAATTTTACAATTTATAATTCGCGTCCCATCTGCTCAGCGCGGTAAAGTTCCAACGATAATGGTTCCCTTCATACTTCATTCGTACTTCATACCCTCATCAGAGTAAATATGTAAATCAAAAATGAATAACCATTTTCAATTGCGTTGCAACACGAAACTACAGCCGCATCATTATTCTAGTCCAATCAGAGAGTGCAGCAAGCACCTCTACCGGTTTCGAAACTTATTAGTCTCTCTTCAGGAGGCACATATGCTGCTCTCTCTGACCCAACTAGGACAAACCCCGGCGTGCAGTCACGGATTGCAACGAACGAAGTGGCAGGGATGCCCTAGCGGCAACTGCTAACAAAAAATAAGTTTTCAATCTAATAGTGCATAAAACAACATTGAAAGATGTTACTCTACATCCTACCAGATTGAATACAATGGGAACCTTCTCTGGTAACACCTCCGAGGCTTCTACAATTTGCAAGCCATAACGGATGCTGAGACTAGGAAGATGAGGGAATTTTACAATTTATAATTCACGTCCCATCTGCTCAGCGCGGTAAAGTTCCAACGAGAATGGTTCCTTTCGTACTCCAATCAGAGTAAATATGTAAATCAAAAGAATAACCATTTTCAATTGCGTTGCAACACGAAACTACAGCCGCATCATTATTTTAGTCCAATCAGAGAGTGCAGCAAGTACCTCTACCGGTTTCGAAACTTATTAGTCTTTCATCAGGAGGCACATAGCATAGCACATTCCTTAGTCTCAGCATCCGTTATGGTTTGCAAATTGTAGAAGCCTCGGAGGTGTTACCAGAGAAGGTTCCCATTGTTTTGAATCTGCTAGGATGTAGAGTAACATCTTTTGATGTTGTTTTATGTGCGATTAGATTGCAAACTTAGTTTTTGTTAGCAGTTGCCGCTAGGGCATCCCTGCCATTTTGTTCGTTGCAATCCGTGACTGCACACCAGGGGTTGTCCTAGTTGGGTCAGAGAGAGCAGCATATGTGCCTCCTGATGAGAGACTAATAAGTTTCGAAACCGGTAGATGTGCTTGCTGCACTCTCTGATTGGACTAGAATAATGATGCGACTGTAGTTTCGTGTTGCAACGCAATTGAAAATGGTTATTCATTTTTGAAATAAATTTTGAGTTTTTATAAATATTCATAACTTATGTAAAAAATAACTTAGAACCTTCTTATTACACGGAATGCTGATACTTCTTGTGCTTAAATTATACCCTAAATTTCAGAGCAATTGGTCAAATATTTTAAAAGTTATTTAATTTGTTTATCCCAAATTATTTTTTTTGCAACACTATAAGTCAGAACATGATGAAGTTACAGTAATACTTTGGATAGTTTATAAAAGAAGAAGATTTCCACTATTAACTTAATTTAAAAAAAAATGACAAAAAATAATTCTAAATATTGCAAAATTATTTTGCAAGAACATGTGAATTAAAAAAAGGGGGCTAACTTCGTTCCTAATTGTCCTAGTACAATTGTTTTTTTTTTTCTAAATATGTATAAAAATTTAGTCTTTCTAAATATGAAAACATATTTTTTCTACGGGTAACGGTTAAAAAGTTATTCTAACTGTTTATAAGTAAGCAAAAAATCGAAATGTTTTTGCAAAATAATTCTACTCTGTTTAAAATTACTTTTTGTCATTTTTATTTAATTAAGTTAATAGTATAAATGTTCTTCTTTCATACTCTCCGAAGTATTACTGCTACCTCATAATTTTCTGACTTATAGTGTTGCAAAAAAATAAATTTGGGATAAAGAAATTAAATAACTTTTAAAATATTTGACCAATTGCTTTGAAATTAAAAATATACTTTAAGCACAAGAAGTCTCAGCATTCCATGTAATAAGAAGGTTCTAACTTAATTTTTACATAAGTTATGAACATCTATAAAATCTCAAAATTTATGACTTATTTTGCAATTTTCTAAGCAACAAATACGGATAGACATATTCAACGAACGCCATATTGAAGGTTTTTATATGATTTATGAGTTTCTTATTCTCAAATTTGTTTAGAATGCTTCACTTTTTAGTAATAGACGAATAAAGCGAAAATTTACCGTTTTTTGATCTTCATTTGTTTATAACTATGTATATCATCAAAATCGGCTACAGGAAACATATAGATTATTAATATAGATATCCAATGTCCATACTACTCAAAAAAATTTGTTTTTGACCTGGAGGGGAATGTGTCACGAGAAAAATCTTATTTGTCTGGACTACTCGCATCAGCTGTGTCACTGTTATCAGGATTGCTCTATTGTCCGGTGCCTGTAACATTCCATTTTGTAAATTGGTTACTTTTTCATATGCTTCATCTTACCATTATTCAATATTTTCTCCAATATTTCAATGGTATTGTGCGGTATATTGGGGCAGGGTCCACTTGTGAGCCTTTCAGACTTAGACCTCCTAAGGCGACTCCATTGTATCACCCCTATCTTACGGACCAGGACCATCTGAGCCCCGTCTTGCCAGGGCGTCAGCCCGTTCGTTGCCATACCTATGTGTCCCGGTACCCATACCAACCTAACCCTGTTGGTCAGAGCAACATCATCCAGTGCTCTCTTGAACTCAAGAACCAGCTTAGAGCTGATCTTCGGCGCTTCTAAAGCCCTTAGCGCTGCGTGGCTCTCAGAGCAGATAGAGATGGTCCTGTCTGAGCAAGCCCTGTCTGTAATCTCTTGAGCACATACCAGGATCGCAAAGATCTCAGCCTGAAAGACTGATGCATGAGAGCCGAGAGCCTGGCTAGACTCAAATCCGACTCCACTACCATACACTCCAGCACCTGCCCGCTCGTCCATTCTGGACCCGTTCTGGACCCATCTGTGAACCAAGTGAGCCCATTCCGACAGATTAGTGTTGGTTCTCGTTCTATCCACTCATACCGGTCAGGAAATTGAAACAAGAAGGAGGATAAGAACTCAAATTGAGGGGCCATGCTGTCCTGTACCATAGAAAGCACAGGACAACACTCTGTAGCCTGTCTCCAAATGTCACAATGACCCATCCGCCCCTTCATTCCCAACCAGTATATAGGGCATTTGAGACGATAGGCTGCCATCATGGCTTCGTGCTGTACAATGAGATGTCGAGGAGATAAATCCAGCAGAACCTTAAGAGCTGCCGTGGGAGTGGTCCTCATGGCTCCTGAGATGCCAACGCATGCCAACCGCTGTAGGTGCGCCAACTGGACCTCGATTGAAGACAATCTAGCCCAGGGAAACCACACGATGGCCGCATACGTCATTATAGGCTTTATCATGGATTGGTGTATCCAATGTAGAATTTTCGGCTGCAGACCCATTTGGTTCTGAAATCTCTTCTGCAACGCCCAGTAATCTGCAGCGGCCTTCTTCAACTTGGCGTCCAGATGTTCCTTCCATGTCAGTTTAGAATCCAGGATCATGTAACAAAAAAGAAAATTTCTGTTGGAGTGAAAGTAAAGAGAATGATAAACTCCTAACAGAAGTAAGAAAAAGAAAGAAACTAATGTGTAACTAAATGGGAACAAAAATGAAAATAAAAAGAAAAAGCTGAAGTAGAAAGTGGGATAAACCCAATGTAACAATGTAACAAACTACTACTTTTGCAGTAGTATTAGTAGAGAAAGATGCAAAGATGAAGAAATATATGGACTGATAAAATTAGAAATAGATAGATGTAAATTGAATGGCTAGCTAGATATGCAAGAGAACGACAACTGCGGGTTGCTAAGATGGAATTGACCAATCTCCCAGGTATCTTACACTGCTGTCAAATATTAAATATATTAAATCAGTAAATGTGACCATAAAGGAATAATAAGAATAAATGATGTACAAAATAAGTAAATATTTATTAAATATAACTACTACATGTTTGACAATCTCTGAGTTAAACCAAATTGAATTATTAAGTGACTCTAACATGGCAAGAGTTATAGTTGAATAAGTTATATCCAAATAACAACAATAATGTTATCTGTTACAAAACTTAAGTACCTCTTACGTATATACGAGTATAGGGTACAACTCACATGAGACTACCTGTACCAAATGGTTATAGTACGCTTGCTACGTACAACTAAATTAAATACCGACACATATAAATGATAATATAAATGAGCAGGCACAAGCCTGACTAAGGAAAATACAAGAAAATGAGTTAAGCAAAATTAATGAATAAAAGTTAAAGAAATGAAGTTAAGATAAATACCTATACAAACGACTTGAATTGACCGAACAAATGAAGAAAAGCTAATGAGCAACAAAATATCTGGGAAACAAGCAATTAAAATTACAAACTAATTTACACAAATAACCGAAACCAATTAAAGCAATAATAAAGTACAAAACCCTAATTTTCTGGGTTTATTCCTTGTGCACAAGTAATTTACCGTAGATCATAAATAAGTTTGGGAACCTAATACATTAATATACAAATATGTTATATAAAAAAACAAAGGTAAGCTAAATCTGAAAAAAAATTAATAACATAGTACATCAACCAAAATGTCTGTGATATGACACGCCATATTTACTCAATGTCCTTACTAACTAACTGTTCCCAAAACGACACATTCCTTGGCCTACTCCCAAAAGGTTCGCTACTGCGTCCCAGAAAATGAACACCAGAGGAGGTGCCGAACCATGTTTCCTGTAGGTACAGGTGTAGAAGAAATCAGGAGCTGAAAAGCTCAATAGCTTGTTCCCAAATGACTTGACTGTGTCTGTGGCTGGAATCGGCTCCTTCCAGGTGGTTGAAGGATCTACATGGTAGGTTTTAATATTTCTCCCAAATGGCGGAATCTCCCTTATTAGTTATTGTTTTTCTTCAAGAATACGCTGGATGGATTTAGCAAACCCACGGGACACCATTTCCACTTCCAATGGAACTGTATTTCCCAATAAATGACTTAAAAAAATGAGACCTTCCGCCATTATGGAACCAGAGGTCCGTCGACCTACTTCCAGCGCACTTCACAGTCAAGTAAAGTCCGACCGCCTTGTCAAATTTTCAGAACATGAACCAAACGTCAAGGATAAAATAGTAGTTATAATTGGGAATTATGAGCAAATTAGAGAAATTTAATTAAGAGATCAAAGGAGAATAAATATAAAAATAATTAAAAAGTTCAACGAAACGTGTCAAACCGTTACAATCACTCCTAGGTACTTAACTGACTTGGAAATCGATCGTGCTTTGCCATAGGAGCTAAGTTCTCTAGTAAATCCGATGACTCTTCTTGGAGTAAACGGAACCATAGCAGTCTTCTCAGGATTAACCTCGAGTGACTGCCCCCGGCACCATTCCTCAACGAGCCCGAGAGCCACTTGAGCGACCTCGTGCACTGTCAAGAGAGTCCTGAGGGCCTCCTCGTCAGTTGAAGATAGGCGTCCACTAGGCATACGGTCCTGACCTACCCCAGGAGTTGGACCTTTGGAGAGGGCATGATGGAGCCTAGCTGCAGCGGGCATGTGTTCCACGTTGTCACAGTAGGCTCTCTAAGAGCTGCTCTTTGACCTCTTGATCAGAGACTTGTATTCCCTCTGCCTGAGCCTCCTTAAGACTGGGACTCCTTGGAGTCCCAGTGAGCAGGCTTACCAGTCTTCGCCCTATTGAAGAGAGCCCGAGTGAGTTTACGTTGTCTCTCTAGCCGAGCTGTGGAATAGCGGAACCAGCCGTCTTCTGTAGAAGGGGACAGCTAGCTCTATATGCCGAGGTTAGGGCTCCGAATAAGTGATCCAAAGAGATCTCTATCTCCTCAGCTCCGCCTCGACATGGGGGAGACTCACGAGATTATGGCTGAGTTCCTCTCGAAAGAGTTTCCAGTCTGTAGCTCTTGGATTCCTATATGAAATATTCTAGAGCTTGAGCCTCCAGCTTAATGAGAATGTGTCTGTGATCTGACAATGAGACTTCCTCGGACACGATCAACTCCGAGACCACCCACTAACGCTCTAGACTCTAGAGCATAAAGTGAGGTCGATAACCTGTCTTCTTCTAGACGTCATAAACGTAGGTACCGAGCTACGATTTAGAATTTCAAGTCGGTTCCCGAGAGACACTGCAGCAGAACCGCACCCTGGGGATTGATATATGTACTCCCCCACACTATATGGTGGGAGTTGAAATCGCACCCCACTAGGAGCGGAATTCGCAGGTCCTCACAGTATCTGACCAACTCCATCAGTTCCAGTGTTGGAGGGGGTTCTGGTGAATATTTCAATCACTTCCTCGGTGTTTTGGAATTTGGTGTTCTGCCAATTGCTTGTTTATGTAGTTCTTTACAGAAGTCTATCTGTCAAAAATCATTGATTTCACATAAAAATCTTATACAGATATTTGAAGGTTCTAAAACGTAAATGAGGAAAAATTCGTGAAGACGTACAGCTGATTTTGCTTTGTTTTTTAACAATCTTAAAAATTAAGAAAAATATATTTTTTGCCTATAAACAGGTCGACCATAAGTTATTTAATTTGTTTCTCCTGAGAGCGATTTTAAGCAACTGTACTTGCCCAAACAGTCACTCTAGACTTTGTATTTTGTAGTCACTATTTTGTATATCGCAATCGATTCGTTGAGGTTTCATTTTAAGGCATGTTAAAAAAACTTCAACATTTAATTAAATTTGTTATTAAAACAGTTTGAAAAGGGGCTGACTTTTTAGCTTATAAACATTTAAAACACTTTTGACATTGTTAATGTCGCACACTTGTAACTAGGCTCAATGAAAAGCTAGTAAAAACACACTTTCCAAAAAAACCTATGACACAACAACAATAAACAAACCGAGATATTGCAGTGGACAGTTCTCCTCTCCACCTTTCCGTGGCGTTATTTTACGAATACCATCACTTCGACGGGTTATAACTTTTTTACTCCTTCATTCCATATGCCCACTACAAGTTGGATCATAACATTTATTTTCGCTTGCTTTCTAGTTTTTGTCACTCCGTTTCTTACACCCTCTCAGTTTCCTCTATATGTATTAATTATTTATAGTGGCTTTTAAATTAAAGTAATTTTAGGAATAAAATTACTGTTTTTGGTGTTACACAATGAAAATGCTGATTATCAACTGGTATTATGCGTTGCTTGGCCAACTAATAACATTGGTTGAGTTAAATTATTCAACTTTCATTTCATTACTAATACTTCGTACGTTATTTTTGTGTTACAGAATCCACACAATATAGATATGCAAGTTTTTAATCAACTTCCAGAAAATCTAAAACAAGAGATTATTAGAGAATATCATCTCGAGGATCAAGTGACGCTTTCACAAGAAAATTCATTTCCGAATTGTCAGCAAAACACTCCAATTCAAGATACCAAGCCGGAGACACCAGAGAGAAAGATAAAAAGTTCATCTCAAGAGTCTGTTTCACAAGGTAAACTCTCATAACATTGTATTCATCAATTAGCCTATATTTACCCACAACTTAACGTAGGCTTCCCGTAAAATGTTATTATTTCTATCTTGAGCTTCTTGCATACAATTTGTGATGAGATTACGCTGAGAGCTTTGTGATGAGAGTACGCTTTATATCATCCGTCCATCTAGTCGGTGGTCCTCATCTGCTTCGATGTACCTCCTGTATTGGTCGCCATTCAAGAATATTTCTGGTTTATCTATCATCCGTCAATCTGGCAACATGTCCGGACCAAGCCCATTTAGCCATGGCTATTCTTTCAACTGTATCCGTGACTCCTGTTCTTATTGTGTAACTTTTACACAACTGTTACACAATTGTGTTACACTCCTGTGTAACACTTATTTTATTTATTGTTCCTTTTATCAGACTTAGTGTTTCTGCACCATTATATAAGAACCGGTTAAACACATTAGTTAAAAACCTTTCTTTGTAAACCAACTGGAATATTAGAAATAAAATAAAAATTCCATTTTTATTCAGTTGCAATGCAAAGCCAAAACAATCTTATTTTTCAATTAGAATACGGAGCGCAGTCCAGCCCTCTGAATCGACGATTTTCGACTCTTGTTGGAGTCTCATTGGAGAGAACGTAGGCCTGCTACTCCATACTCCAATTGACCAACGCCGAGAGTTTATCCCCCACACCGCAACTGACGTGAATGGACTAGGTGACTAGCGTCATCTGGCAATTGAAAGATGAAGTAGTTTTCAATCCTAATAGCAATATTAATAATATTTAAAAATATTAAAATATTACTAAAAGATTTTTAAATTTAAAACTTATTGGTCCATTTTCTTGGTAACACCTCCAAGGCTTCTAAAATTTGCAAGCCAGATGGATGTTGAAGCGAAGAAGACAAGAGGGAATTCAAAAACTTACAATTCACGACCCCGTCTGTTCAGCTGGTAAATTCCAACAGAAAATGGACCTAGTTACTCAAAGAAGTAACGACCAATATAAAAATAAAATAAAAATTCCATTTTTATTCAGTTGCAATGCGAAGGCAAAACAATCTTATTTTTCAATTAGAATACGGAGCGCAGTCCAGCCCTCTGAATCGACGATTTTCGACTCTTGTTGGAGTCTCATCGGAGAGAACGTAGGCCTGCTACTCCATACTCCAATTGACCAACACCGAGAGTTTATCCCCCACACCGCAACTGATGTGAATGGACTAGGTGACTAGCGTCATCTGGCAATTGAAAGATGAAGTAGTTTTCAATCCTAATAGCAATATTAATTTTTTTTATTACATATTTTTATTTACAATCTGCTTCATCGAAGCTATAAGCAAATACACTCGCGATCATAAAAAGCGGGTCACTCGATCAGTTATTCAAGTTAGATGTCTCGAATTTTCTAAACCTGTTGTCCGATTTGAGTGATTCTTTTAGTATGTTATAGCCTTATTCTTTAACAATATCGCTCTAATAATATTGTTGCTAGACCGGTAAATTTTCATTATATACCGGGTGTAACAATCATACTGTGTTTATTCCTAAAAGTTCGTAACACCCTGTGGAATGTTTTAGCAAAGATAAAATATTGAAATTAAAACTCAATTGTAGCCTTAGGCTCTCTTAACATGTTCTTTTTTGATTTATTTGTTTATGTTGGATAATAAAAAAGTTAAGCACGTTAATAACTAGCCATGTTCTTCATCAATACAGAGTGTTTCTAAATAAGTGCGACAAACTTTAAGGGGCAATTCTGCATGAAAAAATAATGACAGTGTGCTTTATAAGTGTATGACCGGAAATTCTTCGGTTTCAACACGGGATGTTGAATTTTTTCTTACAAACTGACGATTTATTTATTGCTCTAAAACCGGTTGAGATATGCAAATGAAATTTATTAGATGTTAAGAGGTAGTTATGGCGCATTTTTTGACATACAATGAAGAATTTTATATTCACCATTGGCGTGCATACGGGATGTATCTAAAATGTTTATACCCGTATGCACGCCAATGGTGAATATAGAATTATTAATTGTATGTCAAAAAATCCACAATAACTGCCTCTTAAAACCTACCAAATTTCATTTGCATATCTCTATTGGTTTTAGAGCAAAAAATAAATCGTCAGTTTGTAAGAAAAATTTCAACATCCCGTATCTCGCAAACGAAGCATTTGCAGACATATGTTTATGAAGCAAACTCTCATTATTTTTTCATACAGAATTATCCCTTAAAGTTTGTCGCACTTATTTTGAAACACCCTGTATTGATGAAGAACATGGCTAGTTATTACCATGCTTAACTTTTTTATTATCCAACATAAACAGATAAATCAAAAAAGAAAATGTTAAGAGAGCCTAAGGCTACAATTGAGTTTTAATTTCAATATTTTATCTATGCTAAAACATTCCACACGGATTTCCGAACTTTTAGGAATAAACACAGTATGATTGTTACACCCGGTATACAATGAAAATTTACCGGTCTAGCAACAATATTATTATAGCGATATTGTTAAAGAATAAGGCTATAACATACTAAAAAAATCACTCAAATCGGACTACAGGTTTAGAAAATTCTAGACATCTAACTTGAATAACTCATCGAGTGACCCGCTTTTTATGATCGCGAGTGTAGTTTGATTGTTAAATACATGAGGGAGAGGCTGCCCTGTGGCAACCCTCCTATTATAATTTTTACATTTGATTACAATATGTATATTTAATTTATTAAATCTGTTGGCCATAGTTTCTTCAGTCGTCTTGCGAATTCGGGAGGAGTGTTCAGCAGCCTTGCTTCATCATTTGGATGACTTCTCAGTCCATCAAGGTAGCTCTTTGTGATCCTTGGAATTTCTTCCTCTACCAAGGGTGTAGCTGAGTCCTCGTGTAGGGTTTTATTGCTTGCATACCAGGGTGCGTTGAATATCATCCTCAATATTTTTGATTGGACTCTTTGTATTATCTTGATATTTGATGGCTTTGAGCAACCCCAGAGTTGAACCCCATAGGTCCAAATTGGTTTTATCATAGTTTTATACAGGAGCAGTTTATTTTCAATATTGAGTTTTGATTTTCGACCAATAAGCCAGCTCATTTGTCGTATTTTGATGTTGATCTGGGTTTTCTTGGCTTGAATGTGCGGCTTCCATGTTAATCTTTTGTCAAGGGTTAGTCCCAAATATTTGACTTGTGTGCTGACTGGTAATTGTGTATCATTTAGTGTTATTGTTGGACATACATCCCTTCGGTTTGTAAATGTAACTTGGGTTGACTTCGTTTCATTTACTTTCACCTTCCATTTGTTGAGCCATGTTCCCAATTGGTCAAGGTGGTTTTGCAGTTGTGCAGACGCGATAATAGGGTCCTCATAGGGATAGCGATTATGGTGGTGTCATCAGCGAATGTTGAGATTTGGGTTGTTTCAGTGGTTGGGATATAGCAATATTAATAATATTTAAAAATATTAAAATATTACTAAAAGATTTTTAAATTGAAAACTTATTGGTCCATTTTCTTGGTAACACCTCCAAGGCTTCTAAAATTTGCAAGCCAGATTTGTCTTCTTCGCTTCAGCATCCATCTGGCTTGCAAATTTTAGAAGCCTTGGAGGTGTTACCAAGAAAATGGACCAATAAGTTTTCAATTTAAAAATCTTTTAGTAATATTTTAATATTTTTAAATATTATTAATATTGCTATTAGGATTGAAAACTACTTCATCTTGGAATATTAGACTTGAACATGTTGTTCAATCTGTCAAAGGCAGCCCATGTGAGATCTATCCTTCTTTGTATGTCAGTTATCTGATTATTTCGACCCAAGCGAATCTCATGCTCTTGATATTTGTAAGCTCTTACTATGCTGTCTATGGCTTTCAATCTGAATTTTCTCGCTGACTACAAGGTTGGTCATTTTTGTCTGAGGTGTTAATTTTAAGACCAACTGTTTTTGACTTTTCATACAGCGTTTCCAGCATTTTAGTAGCTTTATCAACTCATTAGATATATATTAAAACGATGTCATCGGCAAATCTGGGGTGGTTCAGTTCCTCTTCAGGTCTACAATTATTTGTCTAACTCTTCCAGTTAGATTTACAAGAATGTATTATTTATTACGAAATGATCTTTATCTTTAATAAATTTATTTTTTGTAGAATCTTCAAAGAAATCCCCATTCAGAAATTTATCTTGGGATCAAATAAAACCTATAATAAAAAAATGGACGGTATCCGAAGCGAGTCCGTGTGACTTTGACACTGAAATGCTGGCTGAGCACTTCAAACAATTAGCCATTAACAGGAAAATAGAAGTATTGATGAGTGTATTCAATTTTTTACATAGGTAAGTAAATTAGCCACCAACTCATCTTAAAAAAATTCATCACGCAATATAGGCGAGAGGGAGATACCCCTAAAATGATCAGGTACTGACCACGGAGAGATGAATGGCTAATTTTATTCATACTTTATATTGTTGAAGGTGCTGAAAACGAAAATGAGGTTTATTTTGAATTTTATGGGTAACATTGTCAAAATCGCAATTTTAACCTAAAAATAAAAAAAAAAGAAATCACGTTTTCTTGCGTTTACCTCGCTACAACTCTGTTCCCTTTTAATATTTTTTTCTGAAATTTTTACAGTATATATTTCTCACATTTCTTAAGAAAATGGTACTTACTTCAAGCTTTCAGTCTTATTCTAATAAAAGTTATGAATTTTTAAAGTGAAAGGTGCAGATTTCTGAATTGCAAAGTTTAATCGCAAAAGTTGAGCGAACAAGTTTGAAATTTAGCTTTTTAATCACGTGTTTGTTAAAGTATAGAGTACAAAGAAGTTTTTTGGAAAGTTTTAGATCAAAATGTTTTATAGAACAAAAAATAGTGCAATTTTTATTATCGGCATTAGAAATCCCCAATATAACGGTTATTTTTCGAGATACTGGTGAATGGGTGTACCATGGGTGGTGAATGGCTAATTTTGGTCTTGGATTATGTTTCTGACGGCGCTGAAATCGAAAATGAAATTTATTTTAAATTTTAGGTGGGGGAATATTGTCAAAATCCCAATTTTAGCATAAAAATAGAAAAAAGTGAAATCACGATTTCTTACGTTTAACTCGCTACAACTAGGGTCGATTTTAATATTTTTTTCTAAGGTTTGTACACTATATGTTGCTCACTTTTTTGAAGACAACGGTATCTGTTTTAAGATTTTAGTCTTATTCTAGTAAAAGTTATGAATTTTTTAAAGTACAAGGTGCAGATTCGTGAATTGCAAAGTTTCATCGCAAAAGTTGAGAGGCAAAATTAAAAATTTATCTTATTAATTACGTTTATGTTAAAACATAGAGTACAAAGAAGTTTTCTGGAAAGTTTTAGTTACAAATGTTTATTAAAAAAAATGGCGTAACTTTTAATATAGACGTTATACATTCCCAAAATAACACTTATTTTTCGAGATACTGACCATGTGTAGGGGTCATGCTCCTGACCCTTTAAATTAATCACATCATTTACTGCCCCTTTCCGAATTTTATTTTAGATTCCGCCACTTAGTTACGTGATCACATAATCACTTAGTCATTTAGTCACGTAATGTAACTTTACGTGTTACTGATTTACATGATTTATCCCTAAAGTGATCTGTTTTTGTTGGAGAACAGACAATACCTGATTTGACAACATTCAGGATTTTCCAATAGGACTTACCCTCCACAGCAGCCCACTAGCTTTGTTGTGCCAAGAGGATTTTTTCCTAAGGACTTTCACCTTTAACAATCGGCTGTTGTACAAGCTAAGTTCTTATTTACTTTTATTATATACTTTTGGGGTAATCTATATTTGCTACAGTGTAAACTTATTGTATGCATACGATAAGGGAAATCAGGTACATATTTTTCTTGTTAAATAGGGTATAGGTCGTTGTTTTTTTTATTCAATATAAGTAGTAGTTGTTCAAATAAATAAAATTAGGTCTTGTTTAATAATAATCATTATAAATACTTGAATAGTAAATTTGATAGGGAATCGGGTAGCTAGAGTTTTTGTCGAGGTTTTAAATAGGGAATATGTCTAGGAGGGTTTTTGTATAGGATATTAAGAGTCACTAACCAACTCATTATAGGATTACTTATTAGTGTTTTGCTAGGTGAGATACTTATTTTTTTTGCAACCGTAGCTGTTCTTGTCGTGTACCTATCTCACTCTAGGCTAGTTCAATTTAGGGAATAATTACTAACTTTTAGTTGTAAGGACTTTGTGCTATTCTAACGGACTTTTGATTTTGACTTTGTGATTAATACCTTTGCTTAGCGCAGTGTGTAGGGGATATTTGCTTGGTAGCGGCTTTTTGGTCCTGTTTGACCTTTACTTCACCCCCTACCACTGTTATTGTGTTTAGAGAGTTATATGTAACTTGTAATATATTATAACATATTTACTATTAATATATTTGTATGTATTAAGGTTGGTGTTTTATTTCAGTCTGTATTACCAGTATATAACATAGAAAGACAAGATTAGTATTTAGTATTTTGTATTTCAGGTGGTCGTAACCAGTGTCATTTAGTTCCTGTTGTTCGTTACTTCAAAAATCTCGAGCTGTTCAAATTCTGGGCCCAAAACTTAGTTTTTTCTTTTTTGCTATAGTTAAGTAGAGTGAGCTTTCAAATATTGTGTCCCAGAAGTTGAGCTGTCCGAGTTGGCGCCCATTTTCTTCTCTCTTTATCGTCCCTTTTATCTCGATCTCTCTCCAGTGGTCTTACCTAGTTGGATTAAGTTTTTGTATTAACAGGTCTCATTTTCTTCCTAGTTACTATCATTTCATTATCAAATTTTTTTTAGATCTCTAAAGCCAATATTCGGTGTATTGAAGCTAGCCCGAACACTCACTTGAGATTTAGTGACTCTCTGCCCTTTTGATTTTTTTTTCCTTCTGAGCTAAGCCCCTCTTCTTTTGTCTTAAATCTCTTCTCTCCTATTTTCCCTTATTTCGTCATTCTTTTCTTCAAAAATCTCTATACCCAGAGTATAGAGGTTTCACATGGAAGGTGAATGGCTAATGTTGGTCTTATTTTATGTTTTCGATGGTGCTCACAATGAAAAAGTGGTTTATTTTGAATTTTACGTGAAGAAACATTGTCAAAATCGCAATTTTAACCTAAAAATGAAAAAAAAAGTGAAGTCATGAATTTTTACGTTTAACTCACTGCAACTCTGTTCCATTTTAATATTTTTTTCTAAAATTTCTACAGCATATATTTCTCACCTTTGTAAAGACTATGAAAGTAACTGTAGTCTTTCAGTCTTTTTTTATAAAAGTTATGAATTTTTAAAAATAAAAGGTACAGATTCGTGAATTGCAGAGTTAAATCGCAAAAATTAAGTGACAAAATTAAAAATTTATCTATTTGATTTCGTTCATGTTAAACCAGAGTTAAAAGAAGTTTTATGGGGAGTTTTAGGTCTAGATGTGCTATAGAAAAATTATGGTGCAACTTTTAATTTTAAGAAAAACGTGGTTTAATTTTTTTATTTTTAGAGCAAAATTGCGATTTTGACAATGTTCTCCCACCTAAAATTCAAAATAAACTTGATTTTCGTTTTCAGCACCATCAAAAACATAAAGTAAGACCAAAATTAGCCATTCACCACCAATGATCAGTATCTCGAAAAATTTGCGTTATTTTGGGGATTTATAATGTAAATGTTAAACGCTGCACCATTTGTTTTCTATAAAACATTTTGATTCAAAACTTTCCAGAAAACTTCTTTGTACTCATGTTTTATTTTTGAATTTGATTTAAAATCTATATTTCAAATTTTGTCAGTCAAATTTTGCGATTAAACTTTGCAATTCACGAATCTGCACCTTGTACTTTAAAATATTTATAACTTTTACTAGAATAAGACTAAAAGCTTAAAGCAGAAACCATTGTCTTCAGAAATGTGAGCGATATACAGGGTGTTCAGAAACTCTACCGACAAACGAAGACAGGAGATTTCTCAGATACTTTTAAGATATTTTAACCCAATTCACCTAGTCCGAAAATGCTTCCTAAGGGAGCTAGAGCTCTTTGAAGATGGCGTCTTGTAATTAGTTTTTCTTAAATACCTCCAGAACGCTTCAATTTAGAAAAACGAAAATCAGTACGTATATTTATCTTCCAGAGATAAATCGATTCCATCCATTGCCAATTTCTAGTACCGATCATAGGCGTCCGTTTTGGGTAGGGCAACGGCTATTTTATCACATAACTTATTTGTCTTTAACTTTTAAGCATTTTTGACACTGGATTATTAAATTGTGAGGTATTCTAGTACTAAAAGGTACTCTTGGATTAAGTCGGTAGGACACACGGTTTTCTAGAAAAACCGATTTGAAAATTTTTCGTTTTTTGAATTTGAATAAAAATTGAAAAATTAAAAAAAAACGGTGTATTGTACCATCTTAAATCAAGAGTAACTTTTAGTACTAGAATACCTCATATCTTAATAATCTAGAGTCAAAAACGCTTAAAATTTAAAGACAAAAATGTTATGCGATAAAATAACCGTTGACCTACCCAAAACGGACGCATATGACTCATACTAGAAATTCGCAATTAATGAAATCGATTCATCTCTGAAATATAAATAAACGTACCAGTTTTCGGATTTCTAAATAGTTTTTTTTTTATTTTTTTTTTTTGGAAATTTAAAGGAAGAAAAATTTTTAAATAGATTTTTCTAGAAAACGGTGGATTCTATCGACTTAAAACAAGAGTACCTTTCAGTTGTAGAATACTTCACAATCTAATAATCCAGAGTAAAATTTTTTTAAAATTAAAGATAAAAAAGTTATACGATAAAATAACTGTTGCCCTACCCAAAACGGACGCCTATGACCGGTACTAGAAATTCGCAATGCATGAGTCAATTTATCTCTGGAAGATAAATCTGTGTACCAATTTTCGTTTTTCTCAATAGAAACGTTCTGGAGGTATTTAAAAAAACTAATTACAAGACGCCATCTTCAAAGAGCTCTAGCTCCCTTAGGAAGCATTTTCGGACTAGGTGAATTGGGTTAAAATATCTTACAATTATCTGAGGAATCTCCTGTCTTCGTTTGTCGGTAGAGTTTCTGGACAACCTGTATAGTGTACAAAGTTTAGAAAACAATATTAAAACGGACCAGAGTTGTAACGAGCTAAACGCAAAAAACGTGATTTCATTTTTTTTTGTTTTTAGGGTACAATTGCAATTTTGACAATATTCCCCCACCTAAAATTTAAAATAAATTTCATTTTCGTTTTTGTCACGGTCAAAAACATAATCTAAGACCAAAATTAGCCATTCACCACCCATGGTCAGTATCTCGAAAAATAAGCGTTATATTGGGGATTTCTAACGTCGACATGAAAAGTTGCAATATTTTTTTTTCTATAAAACATTTTGATCTAAAACTTACCAGAAAACTTCTTTGTACTCTCTACTTTAACATAAACGTGATTAGGAAGCTAAATTTTAAACTTCGTCACACAACTTTTGCGATTAAACTTTGCAATGCACAAATCCGCACATTTTCCTTTGAAAAATTCATAACCTTTATCAGGATAAGAATAAAAGCTTGAAACAGGTACCGTTGTCTTCAGAAATGTTAGAGCTACATACTGTAAAAAAATATAATATAATTCAGAAAAAAATATTAAAATGGAACAGAGTTGTAGCGAAGCAAACGCAAAAAAGGTGATTTAATTTTTTTTATTTTTAGGTTAAAATTGCGATTTTGACAATGTTCCCCCACATAAAATTCAAAATAAACTTCATTTTCGTTTTCAGCACCCTCGAAAATATAAAGTATGAATAAAATTAGTCATTCACCCCTCCGTGGTCAGCATCTCGAAAACTAAGCGCTTTTTTGAGGGGGTCCCGCTCGTGTAATATAGTTCGGGGAAATAAGATTGTTATCGGGACTGTAATAAATCCAGATATCAGAAGATTATTTTAGTCATTATACGCCTATACAAAGAAAATATATACTTTTTTGAAGATATTTCGGCGAATGTTTTAATTATTAACAATTTGGTGTAAAAAATCCAATTTTTTCTGTTTTTTTGCTTACCATTAAATAGCTTAATACTAAACTTTATCTGTTGTAAAATTAATTGGTTGCTTCGAAAACTGCAAAATAAGCAAAATCGTTAATTAGTTATAACTGCTGTAAACATTACCCTTTTTAGATATTTTAAACTAGACTATAGACTAAACCAGTTGAAATATCTAGGTGTAGATTATTTATAATAAAGTCTGTTCGCTAAACTTAGACGCAACTTTCTAGATATTTTAGTCGGTAATTTTGCCAATTTTAGTAAAATTGGCAAAAAATAATTTTTAAATAGTTAATAATCACTAAATAGTTAGTAATTTTGCTAATTTTTGCAAAATTGGCAAAAAACCAAAAAATTATCGACTAAAATATCTAGCCAGTTGCGTCTGAGTTTAGCGAACCGACTATACCAATAAAACCAAAAGCATGCTACGAACAGCCGAAATGAAGACACTAAGAGCAATTGCAGGGAAGACAAGAAGGGATGGAATACGAAACAACATCATCAGGGAACAATGTGGCGTGCAAGATGTAGTAAGATGGGGTAGGCAAAGACGAAGAGAATGGTTCAGTCATGTAAAAAGAATGGAGGAGTACAGACTAACAAGAATTGCCCTAGAAGGAAAACCAGCAGGCAAGCGTCCACCGGGGAGACCACCAAAAAGATGGAAAGATAGCTGGCAGTCTACCTCTCAAGAAATACTTCAACGTCGGAATTAACAGATCGACAAATCTACAAGTATAAGAAGAATAATTAATATTAATAATTAATATTAATAATTAATCATTAATATTAATTATTAACTATTAATAAACTGGTATATTTATCAATGAACAATACATTAAATAAATATAATATGGAATTAAAGTGCGCATGCGATTTTTGTCATGGACTAGTCCCTGACCACTCTGCGAACGCACTTATAAGTCAATAACTTCATAATCGTGCTATCTCTTTATACGGCGCATGCGGTTTTGTATAAAGATCGGTTCAGTACCTACTAATTCAGCTAGCATTTTTTAAAATCATTGGAACCATAATTTTCAAGATATTTCGAACAAACTTGTAATAAATTAGCAGCATTATTTAAATCCATTGGATTGGGCCGTAAGGCTTTACTAAAAATGCTTACGTGGGAAAACAGATCATACCAAATAACTAATACTAGAACTTTTGATAACGTTTTGATAACCTATGTGCACCAGGATCTTTAAAACCTTCGTGTACTTGTAAAAGTACATCTTGTATTTCAGTTATTGGGAATCTCGAAGGTTTAACACAATCAATTAGACTTTCCCAGCGAGTTTCGCATACATTTTTAAAGATAAACGTACATTGTCAGTTAAAATTTTGCATTGCCCTACGGAAGCCCAAAAAATATGTATAAACGTTGTAAAATACCAAAAAAAAAATGGTTATTGTGTGCAAAATACACTGATCAAAACGAAAAAGGAGCCACTAACTTAATTTAATGTACACTATTTATTACATTAGGTCTTCTTAAAATTCCATCTCCTAGCGGAGGTTGGATATCATAATGGCTATGGTCACTTTGTTGGCTGCTGCTCTGAACAGTTGTAATGAACTACAGTTAAACCATTCTCTAAGGTTCCTCAGCCAGGAGATGCGTCTTCTTCATATGCTTCTTCTTCCTTTTATCCTTCCTTGCATAATAATTCTCAGCAACTCATATTTTTCTCCTCTGGTAATATGACCCAATTATTCCAGTTTTCTTGTTTTTATACTGTTCATAATTTCTAACTCCTTATTTAAACGTCGTAGCACTTCAACATTGGTAATCCTTTGAACCCACTGAATTTTCAATATTCTTCTGTAACACCACTTTTCGAACGCTTCTATTTTTCTTATGTGTTGTCTCTTCAATGTCCAAGCTTCCATTCCGTATAGTAATATAGAAAATATGTAGCATCTTAGAGCCCTCAATCTAAGAGGCAATTGAAGGTCTTTGTTTGGAAGCAGTGTCTTCATTTTTATAAATGCTTGCCTTGCAGTTTCAATTCGGACTTTAATTTCTTTGCTTTGGTCATTGTTGTCATCAACCCAGGTTCCCAGATATTTGTATGTCTTTACTTTTTCTATTTGGGTTTGCTCTATCAGTAACCTTTCATTACCATGTTGTGTTTTTGAGACAATCATAAATTTAGTTTTTTTCTTGTTTATTTTTAGTCCATTCTTCTTCTTCTTCTTCTTAACTCAGGCGAGACTCGTTAGTCTCTGCCACTTAGTCATAAGACCTTTGTACCAAACCCTGTTCTTCTCCTTAAACTTTAATAAGTCCTGTGGCCTCAACGAAGGCCAACAGTTGTCTTATTGGTAGTTTTAGGATCTCTTCTGGTTCAAACCTCATTTGACCAGTGAAGTCCTGCCTTACATCACCTAGCACACTGCAATGGCACAGTATGTGTATGGCAGTTTCTTCTTCCATTTCGCACTTTCTGCACCATGGTTCATTCACCTTACCTAGTTTGTATAGGTGATTTCTTAAACGGCAATGTCCAGTCACCATTTCAGTGACAGTTTTGATCTCTCGTTTATTGAGGTTTATCAAACTGTTCGAGAGTTTTTTATCAATATTCTTGATTATTTTTTTAGTCTGGATTTGCCCTTGAGTGGTTCTCCATTTATTTTGATGATTCTTTATCAGCCATTTCTGAACCTCGTTTTTCATAGCATCTTTAGTGATGCCACAGAAAGGTTCTGGGCCTTCAAAAGTTTCTCTCGAGTCTTGTTTCGCCAACATATCTGCTCGTTCATTCCCATGCACCCCTTCATGACCCGGCACCCATATTAAAGACACTTTATTGTCTTTTGCCAGGTTATTGAGGAGATCTTTGCAGTTTCTCACCAGTTTTGATTTGGTGAGAGGGTTCTTTACAGCCAGAATAGCCGATTGGCTATCTGTGTAAATGTTGATTCTCTTAGCTTTAGGATCTTCATCAATGAGTTCATCAATGCAGGCCACCAAAGCAAAAACTTCAGCCTGGAACACCGTTGTATGTTTACCTAGGCTGTAAGATTTATTATAGTTACATGTTTGCCCAAAGACTCCTGATCCAGTACCATGGGCAGTTTTAGATCTATCAGTGAACCATATTAAGTCCCCATTAATGTTTGGGACTTTTTGTTCTCTAGATGGTATAATTGTGTTAATCTTCTCAGTGAAGATTAGTTCTGGTGTCATCATATCTGAGTTCATCATAAAGATGGATTCCTCAAACATTACTGGGACTACTTTTTAGTCCATATCGAATGCAATAATCGTTAATTCTATTTAACAATTCTTGTAGCGATTCCAGGGTGTCTGGCATTATAACTGTCATTAACGAATCGTATGTTATTTACTATTGTTTATAGAGATTCCACCATTTAGTCCCTCGATCGCTTCCTGAAATATGCCTTCACTGTTCATGTTAAACAGTAGCGGTGACAGAACACAACCCTGTCTTACTCCTCTCTTTATATCAATATTCTTGTTCTTCTATCTTTATATTGGCCTTTTGATTCCAATTCAGATTGATGATAATTCGTAAAGGAATTAGGTAGGAACTTAAATATGTACGTCCACCCAGTAAACATTTATAGTTTTTATAAATGATAGAGAAAAAAAACAAGTTTCTTATCTTCGTTTTTCTTGTATTCAATAAAAAATCTAAACTTGATAACATTTTGGAATCACCTTTATTCCGTTATTGACTTGCTGGCGATATTTACGTTAGAGTTATTAAGAATTACCGATGGATTTTGATGTGCTTGGAAGTGTATCTCACAGAAATTCAAATTGCTGTATTATTGCTGCTTCCTGCTGTATTATTTTCCCATCAATTTCGATTTTACATCGTAGTGGGTATTTAGATGTTGTCATACATTTGGTTTTTTTCTGCTGCTATTATCATATTGTATTTCTTGGCTGTTGTATTGAAGATGTGTGTTAATCTTTGGAGATCGTCTTCTGTCTCGGCGATTAATGCGGCGTCGTCTGCATAACATCCATGACCTTTACGTACTGCTTCTATTATTTCGTCCATTATTATATTAAAGAGCAGTGGGCTTAACGAGTCACCTTGTCTGACTCCGCTTTATACTGGTACAAACTGTGTTAGTTTTCCATTTATCTTTGCCTGTATTCGATTATGGAAGTATGTTCCTTCTATACAGTAAGTGTAAGACGTCTTCGACTAGAATGCGATCGAAAGCCTGTGTCAGGTCTATAAAACATAGATATGCTGGTTTATTGTACTTGATGGCCTTTTCTGTGATTTGTCTCGGTACAAATACGGCGTCCACGCAGGATCTTCCGGATCTGAATCCTTGTTGTTCACTGATAAAGTTGTTAGTTTATTGATTTTGTTGGTTAGGACTTTTGTGGTTAGCTTAAGTGCGGTGTTCAGTGGATTTATACCTCTATAATTGTTGGGGTCTTCTTTGTCTCCTTTCTTGAACCTTGGTATCACTATGCTGTTTCTCCATGCGTCTGGTATCTTGCAGTGCAATATTAGTTTTTGTATAAGTTTTGTCATCTCTAGGGTTATACTTTCTCCTACGTATTTTAGAAGCTCGTTGGTTATTCCGTCTGGCCCTGGTGTTTTCTATTTTTGAGTGAATTTATGGCTACTTCTTTATCTCTACTTCATGAAAACTGATTTCTATTTCGTGTCATAATTCGGGTACGTTATTGTGTTGATTATTATTTTCTTTTCCTTTAAACAGTTGCGTCAAATATCTTTCCCATTCGTTTGCTGGTATGTTATTGTATTCCTTCAATTCTGCCATTTCTTTCCGTTGGTTTCTTATGAATCTCCATATTTGTTTTTGTGTACCGTAGAAGTCGCTTTCCATCCTTTCTGTAAACTGCTCCCAGTGTTCATTTTTTGTTCTTCTTACCAACTGCTTTGTTCATTTCGTATTCTTCTATAGGTGTCTCTGGATTCTGGAGTATTTGATGTTTTATACTTCATATAAGCCTCTCGTTTCTCGTTACATTTCTGTTTTATTTCTGTTTTGAACCATGGCGTATTCTTGTTGTTTCTTTTGTTCAATATGACTTTGCGTTTTCCTAGAGCTTCTGTTGCTACCTCTTCAATGTTGTTTTTAATTTTCTCCCAGCTCGCGTTTATATCTTCGATATCGTCTATTTGTTTCAGCTGTATCTTCTGTGCTGGCCTCCTTTGGTACATTTCTTTTATAGGGTGGTCCCGCAGTGATTCAAAACTCGTTCATTAATTATTTAATTATCTCATATAATGAGTGGCCTGTTAATTCTTCAATTTCTTGGTATGTAGCTATAATAAAATGCTAAATGATTTCTAAGTCGCTATCATTGATATCTACATAACAAAACGTAACTGAAATGATAATATCTGAAGTAAAATCTAAAATAATTCTAAAATATTTCTCTTTACGGTTACATTGACTGAAAAAAGTAAACTTACGTGCATAGAAATTTGGTTGTGCCCACTTAAAAATTTGGTTATTTTTTATTTCTCATATTTCCTAAACCTGTTGCCCGATTTAAGTGATTTTTTGAACATGTTATAGCCTGATTCTTTAACAATACCACTGTGATAATATTGTTGCTAAACAGGTAAATTTTTATTGTATACCGGGTGTACCAATCAAACTGTGATTTTTTCTCAAAGTTCGCATCACCCTGTGGAATGTTCTAGCATTTATAAAATACTGAAATTAAAACCCAACTACAGCCACAGGTTTTCTTAACATTCTGTTTTTTGATTTATTCGCTTATGTTGGATAATAAAAAAGTTAGGTACTTTAACAACTAGACATGTTCTTCATTAATACACGGTGTTTCTAAATAAGTGCTACAAACTTTAAGGGGTAATTCTGCATGAAAAAATAATGACAGTTGGCTTTATAAACGTATGTCCGCAAATGTTTCGTTTCCGAGATACGGGATGTTGCAATTTTTTCTTACAAACGGACGATTCATTTTGTTGCTTTAAAACCGGTGGAGATATGCCAATGCAATTTGGTGGGTTTTAAGACGCACACTTATTGCACATTTTTTGACATGAAATTAAGGATTTAATATTCACCATTAGCGCGCATACGTGTAATATGACCGATCATATTACCCGTATGCACGCTAATGGTGAATATAAAATTCTTAATTTTATGTCAAAAAATCTGCAATAACTATCTCTTAAAACCTACCAAATTTCATTTGCATATCTCAACTGAATATCAAACTTGTTATAAAGCAATCAATAAATCGTCAGTTTGTAAGAAAAAAGTCAACGTCCCGTATCTCGGAAATGAAACATTTGCGGACATAAGTTTATCAAGCCAATTGTCATTATTTTTTCATGCAGAATAATTACCCCTTAAAGTTTGTCACACTTATTTAGAAACACCGTGTATTGATGAAGAACATGTCTAGTTGTTAAAGTACGGAACTTTTTTATTATCCAACATAATCGAATGAATCAAAAAGCAGAATGTTAAGAACACCTGTGGCTATAGTTATGTTTTAATTTCAGTATTTTATAAATTCTACAATATTCCACAGGGTGATGCGAACTTTGAGAAAAAAACACAGTTTGATTGGTACACCCGGTATACAATAAAAATGTACGTGTTTAGCAACAATATTATTACAGTGGTATTGTTAAAGAATCAGGCTATAACATGTTCAAAATTTCACTTAAATCGGCCAACAGGTTTAGGAAATATGAGACATCAAAAATGACCAAATTTTTAAGTGGGCCGATTTCTATGCACGTAAGTTTATTTTAAAATTGGCATGTGTTGCTCAACTTTTGATAACACCATCTATTGATTAAGCGATGAAGCTCTTTAGTTGATAGAATAAGTAATTTATATCCATGCGTTTGTTTTTAGGTTTTTTTCAGAGTTGAATTGCAGCTGGCACGATGCTTACTTCAAGATGGTAAATACAACACAAGAAGGAATGGTTGCACGATATGGCCGCACTCTATTAGTGCAAAGGAGATTTAATTGTTGTGGGATGTAAACGATCCGCTTCTTGAAATGGCGTATAAGGGAAAAAAGAAGAAATGTATTCTCCTAAAATAAACTGCGATATATGTATAGTACTTTTAAAATTTGATTATCATTTTTATTAATAAAATATGTTAACACGTTATATATATTACACGTTTATGACTTAATACTTCCCCCAGAAAATAATTTGATTTCAAAATACCAGATAGTTTAAAGTATATACAGTAAGCGCAATGCTAGTAGACACACGGGTACCTAATTGCTAGGCATGGGCTAATCCGACCCGTTCTCACCTTTCATGTCTAATGTCTCTCATGTCATGCGAGTGTCATGAAACGATTCAAAACAATTGTTTTTCCATACAAAAAATACAATATGTAAGTAATACTATTTTTACCTGCTTTAAAAAAACTTTATTCAAACACCAACAATAATACAATACTTTATTATAACTTTTACAACTTTAATACAATGACAACTATAAACTTCAAATACAACTGTTCTATGAACTGTTAACTTTCTATGTTTATGTTGGTTCCTATCCATTTTCTGACGTTCTATATATAAAAGTAAACAGTGCAACAAGTAAAGGGTCCAGGACTATATTACCCAGAGACATGTAAAGAGAATAGACTTGGCTAGGGATATGCCACTCAATGCATCGGGGTGTAACGTCGATATCAAGTACGGTGGTCTAGCTATCTTTGTCTGTCGTGCGAGTGTGAGCGTATCTACCAAGAGGTGGGAGTAACAGGCGGCGACCATCATATGCTAGAGAGAGAAAGTTAAGCGCCGGTAGAGAGAGATAGATACACCACCGACCAGAACTGCCCCGCGTTACGCTATTTTTCGGTGTGGCCAAATCTATGTGTATAAGATCTTTGATATTACCTCAATGTACCCGTGTGTCTAGTAGCGTGGCGGTTACTGTATATAAAAATAAAAGGTAATTTCCTGAAGCTTAAGAGAGGCGTATTCACATATAAACCAATCACAATTGGTTTTAGTATGTTCCAAAAAAAATTTAAAACCCTTTTAGAAAAGAACGGCTATATTAGAGAATGATTTTATTTAAAATTAACTAAGACAATAAATGAAAATACTTAATTATCCGCGGCCTTACACAGCATATTATTATTCTGTTTGCCGTACCAGTGAGGTCTCTTTTTCTCTTCCAGTGAAGTAATCTAGAACATCCTCTTTTCCTTCTTGTATCCTTTTCAAGTTCTTATCGGTATTCTTGTCTCGTACATTTTTCGCATATGTCCATACCAGAGTAATTTTCGTTTTTCTATTATATCATTTAGTTCACAGTCATTAGTTCTCTAATACGTTATTCATTAGTGTTAATCTGTGGCTTGTTCTCTAAAACATAATTTCCATTGCATTTATTTGTCACCCACGTCTCTGAGCCATCAGTTTTTATCATTGTCTTAAAGATTTGTTGTTTAGTTTAACTTATAACATCGCCCATTAAATCGAGAGTAATTGTCGGGTTATTCTTTCCTTTTTTTATTTTATTTATTATATCCGTTTCTTCTGATCCTATACATATTTGTTGAAGTTGCCCTTAAGTATTTATATTGTATTTGTTTCTTTTATGGAATTGTTATTTAGTTATTTATCTCCAGGTCTTCTGCAGTGTTTCCATTAACCATGTATTGCATTTTATCATAATTAATTTTCAAACCTCAGCTCCCAAATTCTTCTTGTCCAATGTCGTCTTTGCCTTCTGCTAAAATAATGTGATCATCGGCCAACAAAAGGTTATGGATACGGTTCTCGTCAATTTTTACTCCCAACCGTCCATATTCCTTGTTCCAGATTTTTAATGTTTCATCTATATAAAGTTTGAATATGGTTGGTGTGCCTTATGAGTTGTGCATTAATCCTATATAAACATGTCTAGTGCTAGTGCACCCTCCGAGTAACGGTCTTCCTGTAAGGCTAGAAATTTGTATAGTGATAAGTCATAGCACAAAAAGGCAAAATCATGACCTGGCAGGCATCAGCCCTGCACGGGTATCTACCAGGTGAATCGAAAGGTGCATAGTTTAGGGGGTAAAACAAACTTTCTCCTGTAAGTCATTTAAAAGAAATGTGTACAATAACAGGCGGTTCTGAACAGCATAAGACCTTGCCAGGCGAGGGGAAAGATTAGGGTTTTTGTTTTTTTTTTCGAAAATTATTTTTTTGCATCGAACAAAGTTTTTTTTAGGTTTTTTGAATCATTTAAAACAGAAATGGTCTTTAGTGACTTTTCTCTTAGGTTAATAGTTTTTGACATAAGCGATTAAAAATTGAGAAATTCGGCCATTTTTAACCCTCAAATACTATGTGAAAAACTAAAAATTTCAATGTTGCCAAGGTAGGTAGATATTCTTTAAATATCGATTGATGAAATCCCGAAGAGTTTTTTGCAATACAATATCGAAACCCCCCGTTTTCTAATTGCTAATCAAGCATTCGCGACACTAGTATATAAATTTTACATCAAATTAATGTAATATGCGTAAATACAGGGTGAGTTTTTAGTGATGGATCGGTCGATAATTCCATTAAGGTATAGAATATCGAAAAAAGTTATTTAGAAAATAATTACACTTTTATAAAAAAGAATTTTTTTATAATAAAACGTTTTTATTATTTATAGGTGAGAATATAAAATAATTTGACGATATAAAATAAAATTTCAAAAATCACACTATAATAAAAAAGTACTTTTTATAATAACACGGTTTTGTTATATACAGGACACAACATGTTTCGAAAGAATAAATTATAGTAAGATAAAATATGAATTTTTAATATGTGTATTAACTGTTAAAAATATAATTCCAAAAATTACACTAGTATAAAAAAGAACTTTTTATAATTCCATGGTTGTTTAAAATGGTATAATATATAATAATTAACTTATAAAATATGAATTTTAAGGATATCAAGTTTTAATTATTTATTAAAAAAATTAAAAAAAGATACGCAACAGCCGTATTCGAACTAGGGAACTCTCGATCTGCAGTCTAATGTCACTGACCCACCATCAATTTGTAAATATCGATTTATTAACGTACTTTAAAATATCATTGCATTAGTCACATTTTTAAAATAGTTTGAAATAAAAAAAAAGCGATTTATCCATACAGGGTGATTGATTAGTGGGGTAAAGCTCCGTAGATCCGTTATAGTAATAGATAGCAATAAAATGTTGTTCTGAAGCTATTTTCTTGAGTTGATTTTCTGACGGATATTCTTGAGTTGGGGTTGATTTCATGTAATCGAATGAACTATCTTTCAGTAAAGTCGTCCCAGGAACGCAACTCATAAATATTGGCAATATCATTTTAAAGTCTTCTACTTTAAAATGTATCATATTATGTATCTGAATTGCCGATATAAATGAGTCAAATTAAATAAATTATTAGAAGAATTTTTTTACTAAGCAACAATATTTTTGTTTATGTTAGTAGTATTTTGTATTTTGACAACGGCACCCGATTTGGACGTCGAAACGTTAATAAAAATAATTTTTTAATAATATTGTGGCTTATTTCCCATTATAAATAGTTAAAATAGCAATAAAAGTTAATAACAAAAATTGTAACCAACTTTGATTACAAATTGATAATCAGTAATTAGGTTTGTTCGTAGTACGATCCAATCGATCAGCAACCGTTGCCAACCATCAGAAGCATGCGCAGTTAACAGTTAGCGCTGCGCAGTTAACAGTTCGAGTTCGTAGACTACGAACGCGCTTGCGTCTGACGGTTGGCAACGGTTGCTGATCGTTCTACGAACAAACCTATTGTAAATTGTCAGTTTTAGACAATTCAGTCATGGCTTGCCTAAAATTTGGATAGATTTAGACCCATAATTAATAATTTGCTCTGAAAATGAAAATATTTCGAAAACTAATAATTTTAGACATAAGAAATGTAATATAAAAATTAAAGTACGGTAATGGTACTTTTCGATAGTGATATAAAATACAGGGTGTTTCATTTAACCCGGGAGCAGTCGCACCGTGAGAAAAAATCTTACATTTTATCCTTTTCCGTGATAAATTGATGAAAAATTTTTCAACATTGGTTTCCACTCGTAACTGACTCGAGGAAGATCGTAGTAATGCGTAGAAATTTTTTATTATTTTTTTTGTGGATTTTATGGTTTTGGTGAGAACTAATTAGCTTTAAATTGTTGGAAATATATATTTTTAACATAACAATTAAATAAAAATATTATAAAATAGAAATTTGTTTTAAATTCGTATTTAAATCTATATTGTGAGACTTTTCTTTACGCGCGACTACTTACGTTACAGAAGTGAGAGCGACTGAAAGTTACTGAGAAAATAATGTACTTGCGTTTTGACTCACCCTGTATTCAATATATAAAAAATTAGCAATATCGATTATTTATGAAAATTTTGACAATAAATAAAAAAAATGGCATTAATAAACCATTGCCGTTGTGCTTATTTTTATTTATACAGGGAGTTAAACTTGTTACGATTTTCATATCAAATTGGTTATAACTTTGTAAATACCCTGTATAACATAGTAAACCTTTATATTGTTGTAATGGAGAAGTTAAGAATATTTTTAATATAAAATAAAATACAGGATGTTCCATTTAAAAAAACAACTTTGATCTGTCACTATGTTATCGAACACCCTGTAACATTCTAACTAATTTTGTAATGTATAGTTCAAAGTTGGCTACAATTTTTGTTATTAACTTTTATCGCTATCCATTACTATAACGGATCTACGGAGCTTTATCCCACTAATCAATCGCCCTGTATAATAGCAGTTAAATATTGCATTGTTAGCTAGTTCTAAGCTATTCTGAAAATTTCAGGTACCTAGGTAGCCTAGAACTATTTTTAAAATGGATTTCAAAATTTGCGGAGACCGTGACAACAACCAAGCCAAGTAAAAAACGTTTTAAAATGTACATAGGCAATAATATTCTCCAGGCTTGGAAAATATGTCCATTTCTACAGGGTGATCAATAACTACGTGGTATATCAAACATGTAATTTTTTAAACCCTATATATTTTACCCTATATAATTTGTTTTATACAGTAAGATAAACAATATACTGTAGTTTTTAAATTAAGTTTAATTGAAATCATTAACGAATATTTGTATACAGGGTGAACTACAAAACCAAATTACGATTTTCTCAATTTTTTTAAATATTTAGATAAAACTTTAAACATAATCAAAACGAAATTAGAGAATGATAATATATTGACAACTAGAACAAGGCTAAATGTATCAGCTATAATGGAGCTATTGACATTATGTACTAATAATACCTATTTTCAATTAAACAATGAATTCTGTAAACAACATTTTGGTCTAGCAATGGGCTCTTCTTTATCTCCATTATTGGCTAATATATTTATGGAGGATTTCGAAACTAATATTTCTAAACAAAATTTAATTCTCACAGTATGGTGGAGATATGTAGATGATGTGTTTTCAATATGGCCTCATATATCAGAATTGTTGGATACATTCCTAAATATTATAAACGATCAAGAAGAGAGAATAAAATTTACAATGGAAAAGGAATATAATAACACCCTGCCTTTCCTCGATGTTTTATTCTCAAAGAAGGATACTGGATATGAGACTCAAGTGTATAGAAAACCAACACACACCAACAGATATTCAATTACAAATCAAATCACATCAACGTTAAAAAGGGAATTATTAAATCCTTATATGATAGAGCCAAAATTACTTGTTCTAACGAAAATTCATTTTTAGAAGAAAAAAGAATTGTTAACATCTGTTTTATTAAAAAATGATTATCGTTTATAAATAAGGAATTGTCAAGATTGGATCGAATAGAACAGAACAACTTAGAACGGGATCCTATAACATTCACAAGAAATAGTACGAGGAAAATATCAATACCATATATAAAAGGACTATCCGAGAAACTTAAAACAATAGGAAATAAATTCAACATTTCAACACGTTCAACAAATTCAACAAACACATTGAGATCTATTTCTATCTAAAACTAAACCTAACAATGAACAAGAAATAACAAAGAATTGTATTTATAAAATACCTTGTAAATGCGAACAATTTTATTTAGGTGAAACATCAAGATCATTAAACGTTAGAATAAGCGAACATCAGTCTTAAATTAAAAATAGAGAATTTGATAGATCTCAAACAGTGGCGGCTCGTGGTAATTGAAAATGGGTGTTCAATTAAGGAATATAATTATAGAAACGGTGAATAAAAGCCGCGGGAATTGCGGCACAGGCGAAAAATTTTTGGGAATCCTTTTTTTAACTATGTCATCTAGCATGCTAGTTCTTTTTGCTGATCTTGAAAAAAGGCGGAAATGCATGTAAATTGGCAAAAAAGTTGGCTACATTTGCATGAATACAAACACATTTCTACAATATCAAATTAAATTGATGTGCATAACAATGTACATAAAATGAGTAAGGAAAATCTTTTCTTATTATTCTTTGAACGCCACCTTCCCTGATTTACGGAAATATTTAGCAGTTCCAACTCTTTTTTAATTTCTGTGGCTATGTCTCTGGAACTATGTGAAACAGGTTCTAAAAATTTCCAAAAACGTTCGTAAATTTGGCCATTGATGGGTAGAAACATCAATAGTTTCATCACACTGGATGGATACAAAGCGTGCCTCTGAAACCTGTTTTTTAATCTCGTCCTGGCAAACAGTTAGAATAGCATCTATGCAATATGTATTTAATTTTGAACTGACTTTGACGTACTTTTAAAAACAGTATTTCCCTCCAAATGTTTATGTGATAAATGTTAAATGTTTTTCTGATATAAGATCAATGAGGCCCCTATATATTCCTGGATTTAGGCTTTCTGATGACTCGTCATGTCCCCTCAAAGCTATTTCGAAGAAATAAAATGCCACAAAATTTTACGCAATCGACAAGACGGGATAAAATTAATGTAACGATTTTTTTTTAACTTGGTCGTTAAAGTCTTTTATCGATTTCCTATACCCAGAATCTAATAATTGGTGAACATCAATATTGCCAATATCTGAGAGTTGCAATTCATTTTTTAAATGGATTTGAGAAGATCCGTGTTTTTTAATTTTTGTCGATAAATGAGATAAATCCGCCCGTTTTTGTCCACTCTGAAGAAATAGTTTCATTTTTCGAAAATACGAAACATGGAAAACAAAACAAAGAATTTAGTTTATTACACCCGCACAACCACGAAGTTTTTTTTATATTGTTCAACTTTAAAGCAACGTTTAAACTTTTTGTTTTTTATAGCACATTGCACATTCTTGTACCAAGTTTATCTCCGGCCGAGGTGGACCATTCTTTTTTATAAGAAGTCGATTTTCAAAACTATTTGCATTTTCTTTTATAAAATCCACTGAATAAGGCTCCATCATAAAACTATTAATATTGTATTTAAGATTTAATCGTATTTAGCTAGAACCCACAACAGAAAATTCCAAACTGTGAACCGAAACGTGCCAAAACGCTCCACTGGTCTCTGGGTGCACTGCACAAATTCTTGCTGTTTTATATAGGCGAAATGCTTTTTCACCGATTTTAAGATTTCTCTTTCTAACTATAGGGTAGGTTACTAGTGGCTGGTTCAATTTGAATTCTGCACCCGAGCATAAGTCATCTGCACTTACCAAGTGCATCCAGCGGCGTAGAGCAAATAAATATGATTAATAAATAAAGTTATATTTTAATGATTCTATGAGATTAAAAAAAATATTTTAATGATATTTTAATATTTATGAGATTTAAAAAAACTGTATTTTAATGAACTTTTATTGGGTGTTCACTGCACAAGTGAACCAATGGAGAAACCGCCCCTGATCTCAAATCAGAGCTGGGCCGGGTACTGATAAATTGTACTCGGGTACAGAGTACTGGGTACTTTTCATATTTGAGTAACGAGTACAGAGTACTGAGTACATTCGAATATAGGACATGAAAAAAAGTAAGAAGGTAATAATTAGGGAGCGGATTTATATGCGATCAATTTTGATGAAAAGTGCGCATACATATTCAGTAAAAAATTTCAAAATATGCGCATACATATTCAGTAATGCGCAAGATTTGCACAAAAATTCAAAGAATGCACATTTCTTGAAACCACATATTTTCTGTTCTATTCTAGTGGGTTTTATAAAAATATTATCTTTCAAATAAAAACATTACTTTTTATCAAAAATGAATAACCATTTTTAAATTTCGTTGCAACACGAAACTACAGCCGCATCATTATTCCAGTTCAATCAGAGAGTGCAGCAATCACCTCTACCGGTTTCGAAACTCATTAGTCTCTCATCAGGAGACACATATGTTGCTCTCTCTGACCCAACTAGGACAAACCCCGGCGTGCAGTCACGGATTGCAACGAACGAAATGGCAGGGATGCCCTAGCGGAAACTGCTAGGAAAAAACTAAGTTTTCAATCTAATAGCACATAAAACAACATCCAAAAATGTTACTCTACATCCTACCAGATTGAAAACAATGGAAACCTTCTCTGGTAACACCTCCGTGGCTTCTACAATTTGCAAGCCATAACGGATGCTGAGACTAAGGAAGATGAGGGAATTTTACAATTTATAATTCACGTCCCATCTGCTCTGCGCGGTAAAGTTCCCTTCGTACTCCAATCAGAGTAAACATGTAAATCAAAAATGAATAACCATTTTTCAATTTCGTTGCAACACGAAACTACAGCCGCATCATTATTCCAGTTCAATCAGAGAGTGCAGCACGCACCTCTACCGGTTTCGAAACTCATTAGTCTCTCATCGGGATGCACATATGCTGCTCTCTCTGACCCAACTAGGACAAACCCCGGCGTGCAGTCACGGATTGCAACGAACGAAATAGAAGGGATGCCCTAGCGGCAACTGCGAGCAAAAAACTAAGTTTTCAATCTAATAGCACATAAAACAACATCCAAAAATGTTACTCTACATCCTACCAGATTGAAAACAATGGGAACCTTCTCTGCTAACACCTCCGAGGCTTCTACAATTTGCAAGCCATAACGAATGCTGAGACTAAGGAAGATGAGGGAATTATGGCTTGCAACTTGTAGAAGCCTCGGAGGTGTTATCAGAGAAGGTTCCCATTGACTGCACGCCGGGATTTGTCCTAGTTGGGTCAGAGAGAGCAGCATATGTGCCTCCTAATGAGAGACTAATTAGTTTCGAAACCGGTAGAGGTGCTTGCTGCACTCTCTGATTGAACGGGAATAATGATGCGGCTGTAGTTTCGTGTTGCAACGAAATTGAAAATGGTTATTCATTTTTTATTTACATGTTTACTCTGATTGGAGTACGAAGGGAACTATTCTCGTTGGAACTTTACCGCGCTGAGCAGATGGGACGTGAATTATAAATCTTCCTTAGTCACAGCATCCGTTATGGCTTGCAAATTGTACAAGCCTCGGAGGTGTTACCAGAAAAGGTTCCCATTGTTTTTAATCTGGTAGAATGTAGAGTAACATTTTTGGATGTTATTTTATGTGCTATTAGATTAAAAACTTAACACGTACTTTTTCAAACTGTGAAAGTTGAGGATGCAGTCAAATATTATTTATTAAAGAAAGAAGAGGAAGAAAGCAAGTTAAAACCCACGTTGGCGTACAGAAGCTCGGTATAGGTTCTGATCCAGGAATAAACCAGGCTAGAGTCTTTCCGCATAATGCACTATTCACAAACAGAAGTACTTTTACAAGAAAAACTAAGCATTCGGACTGACCGACTAAAAGTGCTAATTTTACTGGCTGATTTACTTTCCCCTTTAGCAAATTATTACCCAGTATTAGCATTATACCAATTATCACCAAAACCAACGGGTGTTTTCATACATTTAATAATATCCTCTCTTCTTCTTCTTGATGTGCCTATCCGTGACGAATGTTGGCGATCATCATGGCAATCTTCACTTTATCTGCAGCAACGCGGAAAAGCTGCACAGATGTTGTGTTGAACCAGGTTCTGAGGTTCTTTAACCAGGATGTTCTTCTTCCTGGACCTCGCTTTCCAAATATTTTTCCTTGCAGGATGGCTTGTAGGAGGGCATATCTGGATTCATTTCGCATAATGTGTCCAAAGTATTCCAACTTTCGAGATTTGATGGTGGTTAGCACTTCTCGGTTCTTCCCCATTCTTCTAAGAACCTCCTCATTTGTGACCCGATCAGTACATGGGATTTTAAGAATTCTCCGATATAGCCACATCTCAAATGCTTCCAATTTTCGGCACATATCCTCGTTCAAGGTCCATGATTCAACACCATAAAAAAGGACAGAGAAGACGTAACATCTCAGCATTCTTACTTTTATACCAAGAGAAAGGTTGTGGCTCTTGAAAAACGCCCCCGTACGGTTGTAGATTGATCTAGCTTTTCCGATGCGAGCTCTTATTTTTTGGTTATTGGTCCATTCTTCATTTATTATGGTGCCGAGGTAGTTGTAGTGCCTCACTCTTTCCACAGGGGTTTGGTTGATATAGAGTTGACCTTCTGTTATCTTTTTCTTGCTGACGATCATAAGCTTTGTTTTCTTTACGTTTATATTGAGTCCATATTGTTGACTGTAATACGTGATTTTGTCCATGAGGACTTGTAGGTCTTGTAGGTTGTCCGCAAATACTATGGTGTCATCTGCATATCTGATATTATTTAGCCGGTACCCGTTTAGTAGAATACCTTTTTCAGTTTCGTGCAAAGCTTCGATAAATATTTTTTCAGAGTAAAGATTGAAAATTAGGGGGGACAAAATGCAGCCTTGCTTCACTCCACGCATGATTTTGACATATTCGGTGAGTTCACCGTTTGAGGTGAACTCTGAGGTTTGCAGTCTGATTCCAGTAAAGGTTTCTAATTATTTTCAGATCTTGGTTGTTAATTCCTGCTTCTTTTAGTATGTGCATCATCTTGGCATGTTGTACTCGATCAAACGCCTTCTCGTAATCAACCAGACATGCGTATACGTCGCAATTTACGTCTCTGCATCTCTGGAATAAGACTTGGATTGAAAACAAAGCCTCTCTCGTACCAACAGCATTTGTGAACCCGAACTGGTTGGGCGAAATTTGACTTTCACATAGCTTGTAAATTCTCGTATGGATTACCTTTAGGAACAATTTTAGGAGATGAATCGTCAGGCTTATCGTACGGTATTCTTCGCACTTTTTGGCTCCTGGTTTTTTTTGGAAGTGCAATAAACTCAGACTTCAGCCATTCTGTTGGTATTTATCCAGAGTTGTATATGTTCTTGAATATCTTTGTGATTATTGCTATTGATTCGTTGTCCATCAGTTTGAGTAGTTCTGCTTGTATATTATCGGGACCTGCTGCTTTGCCATCCTTTAGCTGTGTTATGGCAGAATAAACTTCCTGCTGTAATATTCTTGGTCCATCATTTACCTCTTCTTGTAGCTCAAAGGTCTCTTTGGTCTTCAAATAGTTTTTCTAGATATTCTTTCCACGTTCTAATTTTACTCTGTTTATCTAAGATGATGTTTCCGTCAGAATCAATTAGATTTCCTCTCTGTCTCCGTATTAGTCCACCTGTGAGTTCTTTAATTTTCCTATGTACATTGTGACTATCGTACTTTGATTGTAGAATCTCAATTTCTTGGCATCTCTCCATTGCTTCTTTTTCTTTCGCTTCTCTAATTTTCCTTCTTATTGATATATTGATTGTTTTGTATGTGTCGGGGTCATATTTTGCATTTCTTCTTTCGTCCATTAGTTTCAAGATCTCATCTGTCATCCATGATTTCTTCTTGGTTAATTTATCTGCCTTTAAGTGTCTATCCTTTACATTTTGAACTATTTAGGTCATCTGTTTGATCATTTGTTCTTCGTTCGATGCGTCTCTAATTGCAGTCACTTGCTCGTTTAACGTGGCTTGGACCCTCATTTTCGTGTCAGGGTCTTTTAGCATACGTAGGTCGTATGATTGTGATTTCTTTTTCTGCACTATTTTGAGTTTGACGCGAAATACTCCCACCAGTGGAACGTGGTCCGTCTCTAAGTCTGCTCCAGGATAAGTCTTGGCAGATGTAAAGCTGTTTCGGAATCTTTTGTTTACTAAAATGTAATCTATTTGATTTCTAATAATTCTCCCATGTTTGTCTTGAGGGGATTTCCATGTGTACAGCTTTCGAGGTGGTAATTGGAAAAATGTGTTAGTGACAACGAGTTCTGAGTCTTCTGCGAATTTTTCTAGGAGGTCTCCTCTGTCGTTTCTGACTCCAAGTCCATGTACGCCGATGTACTGCGTCTTATCTCCAGCTCCAATCTTGGCATTAAAGTCTCCCATAATGATAAGAACTTCCTGTCGTGGAATTTTCTGTATAATTCTGTTGATATTCTCATAAAACTCAATAGCTTCTTCCTCTTCTTTGTCTGCAGTGGGAGCATAAACTTGGATAATATTTATATTGACGGGGTTGGCTTGTACTTGTAGTAACATCACTCTCTCTGATATTGGCGTAAAGTTAGTAACGCATTTGGCAACTTTGGGTGATACGATAAATCCGACTCCATATTCATGTGATCCATCACTTTTTCCCGAGTAGTATACCTTGTGATTTTCCACTTGTATTTCCCCAGAATCTGGCCATCTCATTTCTGCTATTCCCATGATTTCAATATGCATTCTCTTCATCTCCTGTATTGCATTCTGGATTTTTCCTGCTTTATATAAGGTTTTGACATTCCATATACAGATCTTGATATTCTTTCTGCACTTCAATTTATTATCTTGTAGTAAACTCAAAACTGCCCTCCCCGGAGAACCGATCGGAGGACTTACTCCGGAATTTATTTTAGTGTTGAGCATTACCATGATTGATTGACTAGGGCGTATCGCTTTGGATCATTAATGGGGTGTTTGCCCTACTTGTGCTTCCCCATCCTTATACCCTTGGCCAAATATTTGGTTCATCCGCCTTCGGGGCCGATTTCACAACCTCAGGACAAAAGGGTGCCCTACCACTTACCAACTCATCCGCCCGAAGCCGTTGGTCAGTAAGTGGGGGATTGCTTATACCGGCAATCTTTCGGTGAAGAATATGTCCTCTAATAAGAATAAAATCCTCTCTTATCGGCTTGAAATAATTTACAGTTAATCGGGTGGTCAATACTATTGCTCAATGGGTGGTCAATACTATTTGTTCGACGAACAAAACAGGATCTGATTTAAATCATATTTAAATTTCCGTCAAAGAATCGTAAAAGGATGGTTAGAGCTGTAAATATTATCTTAACAATAGGGTACATATTTATATTTAAAAGAATCGCCAAAATTATACCTATTAAGTGTAATAAAATTTAAAAAAAATCCGAATTTCCGGATCCTTACAATCATTTTATGACGCCGTACTATGCGGTCTTTGTGGGTAAAGATTGGGTGTTTTCTAAGAAAAACTGAAAAGGCAGTGAATTAGCCGTTCCCGAAAAGATACGACTGCGTGTGCGGGGGAATATTTTGTGTCGAATTAAAAAATTTTTGAATTTTTTTTGTATGGACAGAAATGACCGCTGCCCAGTAATAATTATCTCTGCATCTCTATAGTTATTAAGGTACCAAGGGTATTATAAGGATAATAACGCTTGAGGGCAATGGTGTATATACCGAGGGCCTTTGGCCCGAGGGATATACGTTGACCGAAAGCGTTATTATCATCTATAATACCCGTGGTGTCTTCAACGTTTAATGTCTGACTAAATTATTATTCTTCTTTTTCTTTTTGTATAGACATGACTCTGTTTTTTCAATGTGCTTCTAGTAAGTTGTCGTTCCATCGTTTTCGTGGCCTTCCCACTGATCGTCTTCCTATTGGGGAACCGTCTCTCGCTGTCCTGACTACCCTATTTGTTGTCATTCGGCTTATGTGGTCATTCCATTCTATTCTTCTGTTTCTTACCCAGTTATTAATGTTATCTACCTTGCATCTCCGTCGTATATCTGTACTTCTAGCTCTGTCCCATAGAGTCTTACCATCGATTTTTCGAAGGGTTTTCATCTCCGCTGTTTCGAGCAATATTTTTGTCCTCTCTGTGTCGGGTCGTGTTTCTGCCGCCTATGTCATTATTGGTCTGACGACTGTTTTGTAAATTCTGCTTCTCATTTATTTTCCGATATTTTTATTTCTTCATAATATTGTGTCATTCAGGCAACCTGCGGCTCTGTTTGCTCTATTCACTTGATCTTCCACTTCTGTTTCGAGCCTTCCGTAGCTAGATAGTGTGATGCCTAGATATTTAAACTCCATCACTTGTTCTATTATCTGACCTTCCAGCTCCAATTTACATCTTATTGGGTCTGCTGTTATAACTATGCATTTTGTCTTTTTTGAGGAAATTAACATGTTAAATTTTCTGGCGGTTATGTTGAATTGGTGCAGCATACGTTGTAAATCATCTTCACTTTGAGTAAATTATTCTTCATATGAAAAAAAATTTGAATGCATTTTGAATTAATTAGTTTTTAAGTACATTTACCAGCCGTAATTGTGGTAACCATAGTTTTACTTAGGTTGTTATTGTCGACAGTATTTAACTAGTTATTTAAATGTAATGCCCTAGGGCGGTATTTTTCAAAATAACGCCCTAGGGCATTATATCATACTTAACTGACTTCGAAATCATGTCATTATTTGTCAAATATATACCAGTCGGACATTAAACATATTTATTTATGAGCCATGAAAACATAAAATAACGTACAATTCCAACTAAAATAAAAAATAAGAATTTTAAAAATTAATCATTGATTAATAATCAGTAGTAATTGCACAAGAGCTCTAAAATTCTATATTAATTTTAGAGGTCGAGTGCAATTTGTTGCGATTATTTCATGAATAAAACTGTTCAAAACCAAAATTTTATTGTAATTTATTTATGTAAGTAAAAATTAGTACAATTAAACACACAGTCGTTATAAATATTTGACGGTTGAAAGTCATCACTTTTATAATTTTTAAAACATTAATTGTCATTAATGTCACTGAATGTATTTTTTCGTAGCAACGAAGGGCATCTGCCGTAATATACTTGACGACGGGAAATTATCAAAAATTATCAGTTTAATTTAGATTTTTGTAGCTTTCTATTGGTCAGAATCTCCTATGAATGAAATAATCAGTAGAGCACCCCTCACACTCACTGACTAATTTTATTGACTTTTAAGATAACTAATTTTTCAAAGTTTTCATCAATTAGAGCATTTCTTCGAGGGCCATTAATTATTGTAGCATAAGAGAATATGCGTTGCTTGACTTGACGAATGGACTGATACTGATTGCGTATCAGTATCGTTTTTGCGTGTTGCTATTAATTTGCTCTTCCACATGCAGTGACAAGTTTAGACCTGCAGAAAGTACTCGTATAATAAACGCGGGTACCTACCGGGTATTTTAGCCGATATGCTACGGGTACGATTACCGAGTGCTTTAATGAAAATGTACTCGGGTACTGGGTACTGAGTACCCAAAATTCACTTAGAGTACAAAATTTGGATACTCGTACCCGGGTATTGCCCAGCTCTGTCTCAAATATGTCAACACACATGGGATAATGAACATACACTTCAGTGGAGAGATTCATGTATAGTCCTGAAAGAAACAGATAGTAAAAAGAGCAAAATCAAAGAAGCGGCTCTAATTATGCTAAATGAAACCAATTGTGTCGAAAATTCCTCGGTAGAATGCAGTAGGATGTGGTTACCCATATTAAAAGAGGGAGTCAATAGAAAGAAAATACCACGATTAGTAAGTCAGTAACATATCGAATTAGTACATATTTTTTCTATTTTCATACTATAATATATCAATTATGATGTCACTACCTGTATCATAATGAACTTCATTATGATACAGATTTTCATTACGATACCGATGTTTAACCAATATAATCGCGATATGGCATTCGCAATAAAGGTGGCACACGCGCAGTGACCAATGGCGAGTCAAGTACATACGCTTTGACAGTTCTCAATATATAAACAAACTGTCAAATTGACAAACTACTTAATTTGTTTGCGTTAGAAAATTAATAAATTTGAATATATTTTTTGTTGTGAATGATCATAAAAAAAATCGTGTATTCGCGGTGTGCAAGTACTTGGAAAGGTAAACGAGAAACGACCCTGCGCGAGTCGCGGAGAAATATTACAACTATCTTAAATAATTCATATTGTCAATTGAAATTGTCAAATTGACGTATATTTCATACCTTCTGTCAATGAAGCAGAAAAATTATATATTGCTCCACAATATTGATATGATATGCAATTATTATATAAAGTAAATTTAATTAATTGTATTTTGCTTGCAGTACTGCATTTTAATAACTAATTTTATTTACTACATACAATTGTTGATGTTTTCATAACATAACCTGAATCTTATTTTTTCTTCTTATTATTTTTTTTGGACTATGGCCTTGACAATTATCCAGTAACCAGGACTAATATAATTGGCCAATATAATTAAAAGTGCGAATAATAGTACAGAGCGTAGAAATAGGGGTCGCTTTTCCGAACTTGCACGGTCCCAATACAACTTGCATTTAATTATCATTATAAAGCTCGTACTCTATACGAAACTCGCCGCCAGGCGCCTCGTTTCGTATCCCTCATACTCGCTTTATAATGACCATCATTATAAAGCTCGTTGCATAATATACTATTATATTTTAGTATTATTTATATATCTATGTATTATTAATATTATTTATAATTTAAAATAACGTACCTATATTTATTAAAGTCAGAATTTGGTATTAGTTTTGAGAGTAAATAAATATAAGACCAAATACCTACTTATGATGTCGGGATAGTATCATGCGGTTTTTTCCTGGTTTTCCCTCGTGATTTACTATGGAATCTCTAGAACGAGAATTTTCCTGTCACCGTTGCATTTAGTTGTCTTTTTAAAGACAGATCACATGCTATGATTTTTTGTGGCGGATATTCTTGAGTTAGGGTTGATTTCATGTAATCGAATGAACTATCTTTCAGTAAAGTCGTCCCAGGAACGCAACTCATCAATATTGGCAATATCATTTTAAAGTCTTCTACTTTAAAATGTATAATACATGTCTGAATTGCCGATATAAATGAGCCAGAGAATTTTTTACTAAGCAACAACATTTTTGTTTAATTTAGTAATATTTTGTATTTTGACAACGACACCCGATTTGGCCGTCGAAACGTTAATAAAATCATTCTTTTAGTAAAGTGGCTTATTTCCCATTAAAAATAGTTAATTATAAAAATGCCACAAGGAAATAGCTTCAGAACAACATTTTTAAATTGATAACCCTATATTTTGTTTTTTAAAACATTGTATTTATGATTCTCCTTCATTTTTATATAGCATTCCCTATACCTAAATTCATTTACTTTCCGAGATATTTTTAGTTTTCTTCAAATTTCGGGAATACATTAAATTTTTCTAGTAGAAATAAGTTAGTATTGAGTGATAATTTAAACAAAATTATTTTATTCAATAAATAACAAACTCAGAATATAGACCATAACAACATGCAGTGAATGTACCAATAAATGGGATATTAAGAAATTATTATATTTCCCTAATATACGAATACAAGAATCGTAAAATTCCTACAAAAAAAATTTGTCCTGTATATTATAATAATATAACAAGATTATTTTTATTTAATAAATAACTTACATAAAACATAAATCAAAATAATATACAACTTATATAACAGTTTTTAGATTGTTATATCAACAGTATTGTAAGCCAAGAAGTTTTTAGTAAAACATTCAATTTTATAAGCACTTTTAAACTACAAAACAAAATTACGATTTTCTCAATTTCTTTAAATATATCACCCCATATTTTATTTTTTAGGAATGTTGTATTTATGATACTTTTTTATTTATATATAGCATCTCATCTCCTATACCTAAACTTATTAGTTTTTGAGATATTTTTAATCTTTCTTTATTTGCCGGGAATACATTCAATTTTTATAAGTAGAAATAATTTAACAAATAAGTATTGCGTAATAATATAACAAATATTTGCATTCAATAAATAACTAACAAAATATATATACCATAACAATGTTTAATGAATGTAGGGGAGGGAAGGGTAAAGTGAAATAGTGGGGTAAAGCGAAATAGCTCGTTTTCAAATTCTTCCGCAAACGAAGTCATCACTGTTTACAATCCAATCGATGTTTAGAAGTAGTACGCGCTTATCGACCATTTTGTACTGGTCGTTTGTCGATATTATTGAAAATATCACTGTTTTTACATTCTGGGGCTACTGTTTGTAAAATCTGTAGGTGTGTGTAATTGATAATTCTTTTATCTTATTTAACTAAACATATCTTTGAAAGCAACACACAAAAGCAATCATACTTAACATTCTTTTATATAAAATATAGATTGTTAGGATAGGGTTAAAAAATTTTACTGGACATGTTTGCTTTTAAATCCATTTGGGGCAATGTGAAATGTTAATAGATGGGGCAAAGTGAAATATCGTTTCACTTTGTCCCACATGTAATTATACTTGATTGCCACCATTAAAAAGGAATATCTGTATTTCCAGGTGTAAAATGCGAAAGTATAAACGAAAAACGACCTAACAACAATAGTCTGTGGAGTCAATGACATCTGGAATCAGATCTTTGCGAACGGGCATCCTTTGCCAAAATCAAGCTGCTATGCAACACGGAATATCTGTTGCTATGTTAAATCGGAGGATTAAATCCGAAAAAAAAATAGGAAGAAGCGCCAAGTAAGAAGCTAGGCCGATTTCAAATCGTACTCTAGACTATTTCACTTTACCCAACCATGCGGGGCAAAGTGAAAAAAAGACAATGCCTGACAAACCCTCGCATTACAAAATATTTAATGTCTCCATTTAATTTATATTTCGACATATTGATCTTAAACATTACTGTAATAAGATATGTTTTTTACAAAATTCCATTTCGAAAATTGTAAAATGTAAAATTTATTTAATTTCAAATTTTAGCTATTCCACTTTACCCTACTCTCCCCTACCAATTAATGTGATGTCTAAAATAAATGTTGAAAATGTCCACCTTCAACATCTATGCAATTTTGTAACCGATTCAAATGACCGAGCCACATTTCTTAACATTTTTGTAAGTCAATATTATTAAAAGCTTCTCCTATTCTATTTTTCATATCATCAGGCGTTGTTGGATTCTTCTGGTATACAAGGTTTTTTATATAGCCCCACATGAAAAAAAAAAAAAAATGTGTGTGTACTTTGTACGCACGTAAGAAGTTATACTTCTATTATATGATTATATGATTATATGATTATAAACGAAATTAATATACTTTTTATTTATATTTTATTTAAATATTAAATTAATTTATACTTAATACTTCTCAAACATTTTTATTAAAACAGTGCCAAAAATTAAAATAATAAAAAAATAAAACACACACAAACACATTAAAAATGCCACAAATGATTTCTGAACATTAATTGTCGGAAAAATTTTTAAATAAATACGTATTTTCTGAAAATAAAATTATATAATAAATATACTTACAATCATAAAATGTATAAAAAAAAAATAAAAAAATAAAAGTTTCTATTGGGATTCGAACCAACTTACCACGCGGCTGGTATTTGCGTTGTATTGAGATTCACCCGCATTAAAACTGCACCACAGAGGCAGCTTGTTATTATGTGCGAAGATCGTCTAACTAAACAGATTAACCTTTTGACATTTTTAACTTATGTAAATCAAATTATTTTGATTTTGAATTGAAATGATTTAGAATTGAAAAAATACAACAAAACATAGGGTAAGAAGACAATATATTAGGTGAATCTATATATATAAAATTCTAATTCGCAGGCTTTGTTACCGTACTCCTCCGAAACCGCTTGACCGATTTTCATGAAATTTGGCAGGTGAACTCGACCGGACAGGGAGTAGGTTGTTATCTATATTTCATAGCCGTACGTTATAAGGGGGCTTTGCCCCCCCTAAAATTTTTTTTATTTTTCGACAAACCGATTTTTCTTAATTGTATATGATTCACAAGCAAAAGATAAATATAATCCTAAATTTTCACTTTTCTAGCTTTAACCGTTATTTTTTTAAGAAAATTTCGTGGTTTAACATCTATATATATAAAATTCTAATTCGCAGGCTTTGTTACCGTACTCCTCCGAAATCGCTTGACCGATTTTCATGAAATTTCGCAGGTGGACTCGACCGGACAGGGAGTAGGTTGTTATCTATATTTCATAGCCGTACGTTATAAGGAGGCTTTGCCCCCCCAATTTTTTTTTATTTTTCGACAAACCGATTTTTCTTAATTGTATATGATTCACAAGCAAAAGATAAATATAATCCTAAATTTTCACTTTTCTATCTTTAACCGTTATTTTTTTAAAAAAAATTTCGTGGTTTAACATCTATATATATAAAATTCTAATTCGCAGGCTTTGTTACCGTACTCCTCCGAAACCGCTTGACCGATTTTCATGAAATTTGGCAGGTGGACTCGACCGGACAGGGAGTAGGTTGTTATCTATATTTCATAGCCGTACGTCATAAGGGGGCTTTGCATCCCATAATAATTTTTTTTATTTTTCGACAAACCGATTTTTCTTAATTCTATATGATTCAGAAGCAAAAGATACATACAATCCTAAATTTTCACTTTTCTATCTTTAACCGTTATTTTTTTAAAAAAATTTCGTGGTTTAACATCTATATATATAAAATTCTAATTCGCAGGCTTTGTTACCGTACTCCTCCGAAATCGCTTGACCGATTTTCATGAAATTTGGCAGGTGGACTCGACCGGACAGGGAGTAGGTTGTTATCTATATTTCATAGCCGTACGTCATAAGGGGGCTTTGCATCCCATAATAATTTTTTTTATTTTTCGACAAACCGATTTTTCTTAATTCTATATGATTCAGAAGCAAAAGATACATACAATCCTAAATTTTCACTTTTCTATCTTTAACCGTTATTTTTTTAAAAAAATTTCGTGGTTTAACATCTATATATATAAAATTCTAATTCGCAGGCTTTGTTACCGTACTCCTCCGAAACCGCTTGACCGATTTTCATGAAATTTGGCAGGTGGACTCGACCGGACAGGGAGTAGGTTGTTATCTACATTTCATAGCCGTACGTCATAAGGGGGCTTTGCATCCCATAATAATTTTTTTTATTTTTCGACAAACCGATTTTTCTTAATTCTATATGATTCAGAAGCAAAAGATACATACAATCCTAAATTTTCACTTTTCTATCTTTAACCGTTATTTTTTTAAAAAAATTTCGTGGTTTAACATCTATATATATAAAATTCTAATTCGCAGGCTTTGTTACCGTACTCCTCCGAAATCGCTTGACCGATTTTCATGAAATTTCGCAGGTGGACTCGACCGGACAGGGAGTAGGTTGTTATCTATATTTCATAGCCGTACGTTATAAGGGGGCTTTGCCCCCCTAAAAAATTTTTTTTTATTTTTCGACAAACCGATTTTTCTTAATTGTATATGATTCAGAAGCAAAAGATACATACAATCCTAAATTTTCACTTTTCTATCTTTAACCGTTATTTTTTTAAAAAAATTTCGTTGTTTAACATCTATATATATAAAATTCTAATTCGCAGGCTTTGTTACCGTACTCCTCCGAAACCGCTTGACCGATTTTCATGAAATTTGGCAGGTGGACTCGACCGGACAGGGAGTAGGTTGTTATCTATATTTCATAGCCGTACGTTATAAGGGGGCTTTGCCCCCCCTAAAATTTTTTTTATTTTTCGACAAACCGATTTTTCTTAATTGTATATGATTCACAAGCAAAAGATAAATATAATTCTAAATTTTCACTTTTCTAGCTTTAACCGTTATTTTTTTAAGAAAATTTCGTGGTTTAACATCTATATATATAAAATTCTAATTCGCAGGCTTTGTTACCGTACTCCTCCGAAATCGCTTGACCGATTTTCATGAAATTTCGCAGGTGGACTCGACCGGACAGGGAGTAGGTTGTTATCTATATTTCATAGCCGTACGTTATAAGGAGGCTTTGCCCCCCCAATTTTTTTTTTATTTTTCGACAAACCGATTTTTCTTAATTGTATATGATTCACAAGCAAAAGATAAATATAATCCTAAATTTTCACTTTTCTATCTTTAACCGTTATTTTTTTAAAAAAAATTTCGTGGTTTAACATCTATATATATAAAATTCTAATTCGCAGGCTTTGTTACCGTACTCCTCCGAAACCGCTTGACCGATTTTCATGAAATTTGGCAGGTGGACTCGACCGGACAGGGAGTAGGTTGTTATCTATATTTCATAGCCGTATGTCATAAGGGGGCTTTGCATCCCATAATAATTTTTTTTATTTTTCGACAAACCGATTTTTCTTAATTCTATATGATTCAGAAGCAAAAGATACATACAATCCTAAATTTTCACTTTTCTATCTTTAACCGTTATTTTTTTAAAAAAATTTCGTGGTTTAACATCTATATATATAAAATTCTAATTCGCAGGCTTTGTTACCGTACTCCTCCGAAATCGCTTGACCGATTTTCATGAAATTTGGCAGGTGGACTCGACCGGACAGGGAGTAGGTTGTTATCTATATTTCATAGCCGTACGTCATAAGGGGGCTTTGCATCCCATAATAATTTTTTTTATTTTTCGACAAACCGATTTTTCTTAATTCTATATGATTCAGAAGCAAAAGATACATACAATCCTAAATTTTCACTTTTCTATCTTTAACCGTTATTTTTTTAAAAAAATTTCGTGGTTTAACATCTATATATATATAAAAATCTAATTCGCAGGCTTTGTTACCGTACTCCTCCGAAACCGCTTGACCGATTTTCATGAAATTTGGCAGGTGGACTCGACCGGACAGGGAGTAGGTTGTTATCTATATTTCATAGCCGTACGTCATAAGGGGGCTTTGCATCCCATAATAATTTTTTTTATTTTTCGACAAACCGATTTTTCTTAATTCTATATGATTCAGAAGCAAAAGATACATACAATCCTAAATTTTCACTTTTCTATCTTTAACCGTTATTTTTTTAAAAAAATTTCGTGGTTTAACATCTATATATATAAAATTCTAATTCGCAGGCTTTGTTACCGTACTCCTCCGAAATCGCTTGACCGATTTTCATGAAATTTCGCAGGTGGACTCGACCGGACAGGGAGTAGGTTGTTATCTATATTTCATAGCCGTACGTTATAAGGGGGCTTTGCCCCCCTAAAATTTTTTTTTTATTTTTCGACAAACCGATTTTTCTTAATTGTATATGATTCAGAAGCAAAAGATACATACAATCCTAAATTTTCACTTTTCTATCTTTAACCGTTATTTTTTTAAAAAAATTTCGTTGTTTAACATCTATATATATAAAATTCTAATTCGCAGGCTTTGTTACCGTACTCCTCCGAAACCGCTTGACCGATTTTCATGAAATTTGGCAGGTGGACTCGACCGGACAGGGAGTAGGTTGTTATCTATATTTCATAGCCGTACGTCATAAGGGGGCTTTGCATCCCATAATAATTTTTTTTATTTTTCGACAAACCGATTTTTCTTAATTCTATATGATTCAGAAGCAAAAGATACATACAATCCTAAATTTTCACTTTTCTATCTTTAACCGTTATTTTTTTTAAAAAATTTCGTGGTTTAACATCTATATATATAAAATTCTAATTCGCAGGCTTTGTTACCGTACTCCTCCGAAATCGCTTGACCGATTTTCATGAAATTTCGCAGGTGGACTCGACCGGACAGGGAGTAGGTTGTTATCTATATTTCATAGCCGTACGTTATAAGGAGGCTTTGCCCCCCCAATTTTTTTTTTATTTTTCGACAAACCGATTTTTCTTAATTGTATATGATTCACAAGCAAAAGATAAATATAATCCTAAATTTTCACTTTTCTATCTTTAACCGTTATTTTTTAAAAAAAAATTTCGTGGTTTAACATCTATATATATAAAATTCTAATTCGCAGGCTTTGTTACCGTACTCCTCCGAAACCGTTTGACCGATTTTCATGAAATTTGGCAGGTGGACTCGACCGGACAGGGAGTAGGTTGTTATCTATATTTCATAGCCGTACGTCATAAGGGGGCTTTGCATCCCATAATAATTTTTTTTATTTTTCGACAAACCGATTTTTCTTAATTCTATATGATTCAGAAGCAAAAGATACATACAATCCTAAATTTTCACTTTTCTATCTTTAACCGTTATTTTTTTAAAAAAATTTCGTGGTTTAACATCTATATATATAAAATTCTAATTCGCAGGCTTTGTTACCGTACTCCTCCGAAATCGCTTGACCGATTTTCATGAAATTTGGCAGGTGGACTCGACCGGACAGGGAGTAGGTTGTTATCTATATTTCATAGCCGTACGTCATAAGGGGGCTTTGCATCCCATAATAATTTTTTTTATTTTTCGACAAACCGATTTTTCTTAATTCTATATGATTCAGAAGCAAAAGATACATACAATCCTAAATTTTCACTTTTCTATCTTTAACCGTTATTTTTTTAAAAAAATTTCGTGGTTTAACATCTATATATATAAAATTCTAATTCGCAGGCTTTGTTACCGTACTCCTCCGAAACCGCTTGACCGATTTTCATGAAATTTGGCAGGTGGACTCGACCGGACAGGGAGTAGGTTGTTATCTATATTTCATAGCCGTACGTCATAAGGGGGCTTTGCATCCCATAATAATTTTTTTTATTTTTCGACAAACCGATTTTTCTTAATTCTATATGATTCAGAAGCAAAAGATACATACAATCCTAAATTTTCACTTTTCTATCTTTAACCGTTATTTTTTTAAAAAAATTTCGTGGTTTAACATCTATATATATAAAATTCTAATTCGCAGGCTTTGTTACCGTACTCCTCCGAAATCGCTTGACCGATTTTCATGAAATTTCGCAGGTGGACTCGACCGGACAGGGAGTAGGTTGTTATCTATATTTCATAGCCGTACGTTATAAGGGGGCTTTGCCCCCCTAAAAATTTTTTTTTATTTTTCGACAAACCGATTTTTCTTAATTGTATATGATTCAGAAGCAAAAGATACATACAATCCTAAATTTTCACTTTTCTATCTTTAACCGTTATTTTTTTAAAAAAATTTCGTTGTTTAACATCTATATATATAAAATTCTAATTCGCAGGCTTTGTTACCGTACTCCTCCGAAACCGCTTGACCGATTTTCATGAAATTTGGCAGGTGGACTCGACCGGACAGGGAGTAGGTTGTTATCTATATTTCATAACCGTACGTTATAAGGGGGCTTTGCCCCCCCTAAAATTTTTTTTATTTTTCGACAAACCGATTTTTCTTAATTGTATATGATTCACAAGCAAAAGATAAATATAATCCTAAATTTTCACTTTTCTAGCTTTAACCGTTATTTTTTTAAGAAAATTTCGTGGTTTAACATCTATATATATAAAATTCTAATTCGCAGGCTTTGTTACCGTACTCCTCCGAAATCGCTTGACCGATTTTCATGAAATTTGGCAGGTGGACTCGACCGGACAGGGAGTAGGTTGTTATCTATATTTCATAGCCGTACGTCATAAGGGGGCTTTGCATCCCATAATAATTTTTTTTATTTTTCGACAAACCGATTTTTCTTAATTCTATATGATTCAGAAGCAAAAGATACATACAATCCTAAATTTTCACTTTTCTATCTTTAACCGTTATTTTTTTAAAAAAATTTCGTGGTTTAACATCTATATATATAAAATTCTAATTCGCAGGCTTTGTTACCGTACTCCTCCGAAATCGCTTGACCGATTTTCATGAAATTTCGCAGGTGGACTCGACCGGACAGGGAGTAGGTTGTTATCTATATTTCATAGCCGTACGTTATAAGGAGGCTTTGCCCCCCCAATTTTTTTTTTATTTTTCGACAAACCGATTTTTCTTAATTGTATATGATTCACAAGCAAAAGATAAATATAATCCTAAATTTTCACTTTTCTATCTTTAACCGTTATTTTTTTAAAAAAAATTTCGTGGTTTAACATCTATATATATAAAATTCTAATTCGCAGGCTTTGTTACCGTACTCCTCCGAAACCGCTTGACCGATTTTCATGAAATTTGGCAGGTGGACTCGACCGGACAGGGAGTAGGTTGTTATCTATATTTCATAGCCGTACGTCATAAGGGGGCTTTGCATCCCATAATAATTTTTTTTATTTTTCGACAAACCGATTTTTCTTAATTCTATATGATTCAGAAGCAAAAGATACATACAATCCTAAATTTTCACTTTTCTATCTTTAACCGTTATTTTTTTAAAAAAATTTCGTGGTTTAACATCTATATATATAAAATTCTAATTCGCAGGCTTTGTTACCGTACTCCTCCGAAATCGCTTGACCGATTTTCATGAAATTTGGCAGGTGGACTCGACCGGACAGGGAGTAGGTTGTTATCTATATTTCATAGCCGTACGTCATAAGGGGGCTTTGCATCCCATAATAATTTTTTTTATTTTTCGACAAACCGATTTTTCTTAATTCTATATGATTCAGAAGCAAAAGATACATACAATCCTAAATTTTCACTTTTCTATCTTTAACCGTTATTTTTTTAAAAAAATTTCGTGGTTTAACATCTATATATATAAAATTCTAATTCGCAGGCTTTGTTACCGTACTCCTCCGAAACCGCTTGACCGATTTTCATGAAATTTGGCAGGTGGACTCGACCGGACAGGGAGTAGGTTGTTATCTATATTTCATAGCCGTACGTCATAAGGGGGCTTTGCATCCCATAATAATTTTTTTTATTTTTCGACAAACCGATTTTTCTTAATTCTATATGATTCAGAAGCAAAAGATACATACAATCCTAAATTTTCACTTTTCTATCTTTAACCGTTATTTTTTTAAAAAAATTTCGTGGTTTAACATCTATATATATAAAATTCTAATTCGCAGGCTTTGTTACCGTACTCCTCCGAAACCGCTTGACCGATTTTCATGAAATTTGGCAGGTGGACTCGACCGGACAGGGAGTAGGTTGTTATCTATATTTCATAGCCGTACGTTATAAGGGGGCTTTGCCCCCCCTAAAATTTTTTTTATTTTTCGACAAACCGATTTTTCTTAATTGTATATGATTCACAAGCAAAAGGTAAATATAATCCTAAATTTTCACTTTTCTAGCTTTAACCGTTATTTTTTTAAGAAAATTTCGTGGTTTAACATCTATATATATAAAATTCTAATTCGCAGGCTTTGTTACCGTACTCCTCCGAAATCGCTTGACCGATTTTCATGAAATTTCGCAGGTGGACTCGACCGGACAGGGAGTAGGTTGTTATCTATATTTCATAGCCGTACGTTATAAGGAGGCTTTGCCCCCCCAATTTTTTTTTTATTTTTCGACAAACCGATTTTTCTTAATTGTATATGATTCACAAGCAAAAGATAAATATAATCCTAAATTTTCACTTTTCTATCTTTAACCGTTATTTTTTTAAAAAAAATTTCGTGGTTTAACATCTATATATATAAAATTCTAATTCGCAGGCTTTGTTACCGTACTCCTCCGAAACCGCTTGACCGATTTTCATGAAATTTGGCAGGTGGACTCGACCGGACAGGGAGTAGGTTGCTATCTATATTTCATAGCCGTACGTCATAAGGGGGCTTTGCATCCCATAATAATTTTTTTTATTTTTCGACAAACCGATTTTTCTTAATTCTATATGATTCAGAAGCAAAAGATACATACAATCCTAAATTTTCACTTTTCTATCTTTAACCGTTATTTTTTTAAAAAAATTTCGTGGTTTAACATCTATATATATAAAATTCTAATTCGCAGGCTTTGTTACCGTACTCCTCCGAAATCGCTTGACCGATTTTCATGAAATTTGGCAGGTGGACTCGACCGGACAGGGAGTAGGTTGTTATCTATATTTCATAGCCGTACGTCATAAGGGGGCTTTGCATCCCATAATAATTTTTTTTATTTTTCGACAAACCGATTTTTCTTAATTCTATATGATTCAGAAGCAAAAGATACATACAATCCTAAATTTTCACTTTTCTATCTTTAACCGTTATTTTTTTAAAAAAATTTCGTGGTTTAACATCTATATATATAAAATTCTAATTCGCAGGCTTTGTTACCGTACTCCTCCGAAACCGCTTGACCGATTTTCATGAAATTTGGCAGGTGGACTCGACCGGACAGGGAGTAGGTTGTTATCTATATTTCATAGCCGTACGTCATAAGGGGGCTTTGCATCCCATAATAATTTTTTTTATTTTTCGACAAACCGATTTTTCTTAATTCTATATGATTCAGAAGCAAAAGATACATACAATCCTAAATTTTGACTTTTCTATCTTTAACCGTTATTTTTTTAAAAAAATTTCGTGGTTTAACATCTATATATATAAAATTCTAATTCGCAGGCTTTGTTACCGTACTCCTCCGAAATCGCTTGACCGATTTTCATGAAATTTCGCAGGTGGACTCGACCGGACAGGGAGTAGGTTGTTATCTATATTTCATAGCCGTACGTTATAAGGGGGCTTTGCCCCCCTAAAAATTTTTTTTTATTTTTCGACAAACCGATTTTTCTTAATTGTATATGATTCAGAAGCAAAAGATAAATATAATCCTAAATTTTCACTTTTCTATCTTTAACCGTTATTTTTTTAAAAAAAATTTCGTGGTTTAACATCTATATATATAAAATTCTAATTCGCAGGCTTTGTTACCGTACTCCTCCGAAACCGCTTGACCGATTTTCATGAAATTTGGCAGGTGGACTCGACCGGACAGGGAGTAGGTTGTTATCTATATTTCATAGCCGTACGTCATAAGGGGGCTTTGCATCCCATAATAATTTTTTTTATTTTTCGACAAACCGATTTTTCTTAATTCTATATGATTCAGAAGCAAAAGATACATACAATCCTAAATTTTCACTTTTCTATCTTTAACCGTTATTTTTTTAAAAAAATTTCGTGGTTTAACATCTATATATATAAAATTCTAATTCGCAGGCTTTGTTACCGTACTCCTCCGAAATCGCTTGACCGATTTTCATGAAATTTGGCAGGTGGTCTCGACCGGACAGGGAGTAGGTTGTTATCTATATTTCATAGCCGTACGTCATAAGGGGGCTTTGCATCCCATAATAATTTTTTTTATTTTTCGACAAACCGATTTTTCTTAATTCTATATGATTCAGAAGCAAAAGATACATACAATCCTAAATTTTCACTTTTCTATCTTTAACCGTTATTTTTTTAAAAAAATTTCGTGGTTTAACATCTATATATATAAAATTCTAATTCGCAGGCTTTGTTACCGTACTCCTCCGAAACCGCTTGACCGATTTTCATGAAATTTGGCAGGTGGACTCGACCGGACAGGGAGTAGGTTGTTATCTATATTTCATAGCCGTACGTCATAAGGGGGCTTTGCATCCCATAATAATTTTTTTTATTTTTCGACAAACCGATTTTTCTTAATTCTATATGATTCAGAAGCAAAAGATACATACAATCCTAAATTTTCACTTTTCTATCTTTAACCGTTATTTTTTTAAAAAAATTTCGTGGTTTAACATCTATATATATAAAATTCTAATTCGCAGGCTTTGTTACCGTACTCCTCCGAAACCGCTTGACCGATTTTCATGAAATTTGGCAGGTGGACTCGACCGGACAGGGAGTAGGTTGTTATCTATATTTCATAGCCGTACGTTATAAGGGGGCTTTGCCCCCCCTAAAATTTTTTTTATTTTTCGACAAACCGATTTTTCTTAATTGTATATGATTCACAAGCAAAAGATAAATATAATCCTAAATTTTCACTTTTCTAGCTTTAACCGTTATTTTTTTAAGAAAATTTCGTGGTTTAACATCTATATATATAAAATTCTAATTCGCAGGCTTTGTTACCGTACTCCTCCGAAATCGCTTGACCGATTTTCATGAAATTTCGCAGGTGGACTCGACCGGACAGGGAGTAGGTTGTTATCTATATTTCATAGCCGTACGTTATAAGGAGGCTTTGCCCCCCCAATTTTTTTTTTATTTTTCGACAAACCGATTTTTCTTAATTGTATATGATTCACAAGCAAAAGATAAATATAATCCTAAATTTTCACTTTTCTATCTTTAACCGTTATTTTTTTAAAAAAAATTTCGTGGTTTAACATCTATATATATAAAATTCTAATTCGCAGGCTTTGTTACCGTACTCCTCCGAAACCGCTTGACCGATTTTCATGAAATTTGGCAGGTGGACTCGACCGGACAGGGAGTAGGTTGTTATCTATATTTCATAGCCGTACGTCATAAGGGGGCTTTGCATCCCATAATAATTTTTTTTATTTTTCGACAAACCGATTTTTCTTAATTCTATATGATTCAGAAGCAAAAGATACATACAATCCTAAATTTTCACTTTTCTATCTTTAACCGTTATTTTTTTAAAAAAATTTCGTGGTTTAACATCTATATATATAAAATTCTAATTCGCAGGCTTTGTTACCGTACTCCTCCGAAATCGCTTGACCGATTTTCATGAAATTTGGCAGGTGGACTCGACCGGACAGGGAGTAGGTTGTTATCTATATTTCATAGCCGTACGTCATAAGGGGGCTTTGCATCCCATAATAATTTTTTTTATTTTTCGACAAACCGATTTTTCTTAATTCTATATGATTCAGAAGCAAAAGATACATACAATCCTAAATTTTCACTTTTCTATCTTTAACCGTTATTTTTTTAAAAAAATTTCGTGGTTTAACATCTATATATATATAAAATTCTAATTCGCAGGCTTTGTTACCGTACTCCTCCGAAACCGCTTGACCGATTTTCATGAAATTTGGCAGGTGGACTCGACCGGACAGGGAGTAGGTTGTTATCTATATTTCATAGCCGTACGTCATAAGGGGGCTTTGCATCCCATAATAATTTTTTTTATTTTTCGACAAACCGATTTTTCTTAATTCTATATGATTCAGAAGCAAAAGATACATACAATCCTAAATTTTCACTTTTCTATCTTTAACCGTTATTTTTTTAAAAAAATTTCGTGGTTTAACATCTATATATATAAAATTCTAATTCGCAGGCTTTGTTACCGTACTCCTCCGAAATCGCTTGACCGATTTTCATGAAATTTGGCAGGTGGACTCGACCGGACAGGGAGTAGGTTGTTATCTATATTTCATAGCCGTACGTCATAAGGGGGCTTTGCATCCCATAATAATTTTTTTTATTTTTCGACAAACCGATTTTTCTTAATTCTATATGATTCAGAAGCAAAAGATACATACAATCCTAAATTTTCACTTTTCTATCTTTAACCGTTATTTTTTTAAAAAAATTTCGTGGTTTAACATCTATATATATAAAATTCTAATTCGCAGGCTTTGTTACCGTACTCCTCCGAAACCGCTTGACCGATTTTCATGAAATTTGGCAGGTGGACTCGACCGGACAGGGAGTAGGTTGTTATCTATATTTCATAGCCGTACGTCATAAGGGGGCCTTGCATCCCATAATAATTTTTTTTATTTTTCGACAAACCGATTTTTCTTAATTCTATATGATTCAGAAGCAAAAGATACATACAATCCTAAATTTTGACTTTTCTATCTTTAACCGTTATTTTTTTAAAAAAATTTCGTGGTTTAACATCTATATATATAAAATTCTAATTCGCAGGCTTTGTTACCGTACTCCTCCGAAATCGCTTGACCGATTTTCATGAAATTTCGCAGGTGGACTCGACCGGACAGGGAGTAGGTTGTTATCTATATTTCATAGCCGTACGTTATAAGGGGGCTTTGCCCCCCTAAAAATTTTTTTTTATTTTTCGACAAACCGATTTTTCTTAATTGTATATGATTCAGAAGCAAAAGATAAATATAATCCTAAATTTTCACTTTTCTATCTTTAACCGTTATTTTTTTAAAAAAAATTTCGTGGTTTAACATCTATATATATAAAATTCTAATTCGCAGGCTTTGTTACCGTACTCCTCCGAAACCGCTTGACCGATTTTCATGAAATTTGGCAGGTGGACTCGACCGGACAGGGAGTAGGTTGTTATCTATATTTCATAGCCGTACGTCATAAGGGGGCTTTGCATCCCATAATAATTTTTTTTATTTTTCGACAAACCGATTTTTCTTAATTCTATATGATTCAGAAGCAAAAGATACATACAATCCTAAATTTTCACTTTTCTATCTTTAACCGTTATTTTTTTAAAAAAATTTCGTGGTTTAACATCTATATATATAAAATTCTAATTCGCAGGCTTTGTTACCGTACTCCTCCGAAATCGCTTGACCGATTTTCATGAAATTTGGCAGGTGGTCTCGACCGGACAGGGAGTAGGTTGTTATCTATATTTCATAGCCGTACGTCATAAGGGGGCTTTGCATCCCATAATAATTTTTTTTATTTTTCGACAAACCGATTTTTCTTAATTCTATATGATTCAGAAGCAAAAGATACATACAATCCTAAATTTTCACTTTTCTATCTTTAACCGTTATTTTTTTAAAAAAATTTCGTGGTTTAACATCTATATATATAAAATTCTAATTCGCAGGCTTTGTTACCGTACTCCTCCGAAACCGCTTGACCGATTTTCATGAAATTTGGCAGGTGGACTCGACCGGACAGGGAGTAGGTTGTTATCTATATTTCATAGCCGTACGTCATAAGGGGGCTTTGCATCCCATAATAATTTTTTTTATTTTTCGACAAACCGATTTTTCTTAATTCTATATGATTCAGAAGCAAAAGATACATACAATCCTAAATTTTCACTTTTCTATCTTTAACCGTTATTTTTTTAAAAAAATTTCGTGGTTTAACATCTATATATATAAAATTCTAATTCGCAGGCTTTGTTACCGTACTCCTCCGAAACCGCTTGACCGATTTTCATGAAATTTGGCAGGTGGACTCGACCGGACAGGGAGTAGGTTGTTATCTATATTTCATAGCCGTACGTTATAAGGGGGCTTTGCCCCCCCTAAAATTTTTTTTATTTTTCGACAAACCGATTTGTCTTAATTGTATATGATTCACAAGCAAAAGATAAATATAATCCTAAATTTTCACTTTTCTAGCTTTAACCGTTATTTTTTTAAGAAAATTTCGTGGTTTAACATCTATATATATAAAATTCTAATTCGCAGGCTTTGTTACCGTACTCCTCCGAAATCGCTTGACCGATTTTCATGAAATTTCGCAGGTGGACTCGACCGGACAGGGAGTAGGTTGTTATCTATATTTCATAGCCGTACGTTATAAGGGGGCTTTGCCCCCCTAAAAATTTTTTTTTATTTTTCGACAAACCGATTTTTCTTAATTGTATATGATTCAGAAGCAAAAGATAAATATAATCCTAAATTTTCACTTTTCTATCTTTAACCGTTATTTTTTTAAAAAAAATTTCGTGGTTTAACATCTATATATATAAAATTCTAATTCGCAGGCTTTGTTACCGTACTCCTCCGAAACCGCTTGACCGATTTTCATGAAATTTGGCAGGTGGACTCGACCGGACAGGGAGTAGGTTGTTATCTATATTTCATAGCCGTACGTCATAAGGGGGCTTTGCATCCCATAATAATTTTTTTTATTTTTCGACAAACCGATTTTTCTTAATTCTATATGATTCAGAAGCAAAAGATACATACAATCCTAAATTTTCACTTTTCTATCTTTAACCGTTATTTTTTTAAAAAAATTTCGTGGTTTAACATCTATATATATAAAATTCTAATTCGCAGGCTTTGTTACCGTACTCCTCCGAAACCGCTTGACCGATTTTCATGAAATTTGGCAGGTGGACTCGACCGGACAGGGAGTAGGTTGTTATCTATATTTCATAGCCGTACGTCATAAGGGGGCTTTGCATCCCATAATAATTTTTTTTATTTTTCGACAAACCGATTTTTCTTAATTGTATATGATTCACAAGCAAAAGATAAATATAATCCTAAATTTTCACTTTTCTAGCTTTAACCGTTATTTTTTTAAGAAAATTTCGTGGTTTAACATCTATATATATAAAATTCTAATTCGCAGGCTTTGTTACCGTACTCCTCCGAAATCGCTTGACCGATTTTCATGAAATTTGGCAGGTGGACTCGACCGGACAGGGAGTAGGTTGTTATCTATATTTCATAGCCGTACGTCATAAGGGGGCTTTGCATCCCATAATAATTTTTTTTATTTTTCGACAAACCGATTTTTCTTAATTCTATATGATTCAGAAGCAAAAGATACATACAATCCTAAATTTTCACTTTTCTATCTTTAACCGTTATTTTTTTAAAAAAATTTCGTGGTTTAACATCTATATATATAAAATTCTAATTCGCAGGCTTTGTTACCGTACTCCTCCGAAATCGCTTGACCGATTTTCATGAAATTTGGCAGGTGGACTCGACCGGACAGGGAGTAGGTTGTTATCTATATTTCATAGCCGTACGTCATAAGGGGGCTTTGCATCCCATAATAATTTTTTTTATTTTTCGACAAACCGATTTTTCTTAATTCTATATGATTCAGAAGCAAAAGATACATACAATCCTAAATTTTCACTTTTCTATCTTTAACCGTTATTTTTTTAAAAAAATTTCGTGGTTTAACATCTATATATATAAAATTCTAATTCGCAGGCTTTGTTACCGTACTCCTCCGAAATCGCTTGACCGATTTTCATGAAATTTCGCAGGTGGACTCGACCGGACAGGGAGTAGGTTGTTATCTATATTTCATAGCCGTACGTTATAAGGGGGCTTTGCCCCCCCAATTTTTTTTTTATTTTTCGACAAACCGATTTTTCTTAATTGTATATGATTCACAAGCAAAAGATAAATATAATCCTAAATTTTCACTTTTCTATCTTTAACCGTTATTTTTTTAAAAAAAATTTCGTGGTTTAACATCTATATATATAAAATTCTAATTCGCAGGCTTTGTTACCGTACTCCTCCGAAATCGCTTGACCGATTTTCATGAAATTTCGCAGGTGGACTCGACCGGACAGGGAGTAGGTTGTTATCTATATTTCATAGCCGTACGTCATAAGGGGGCTTTGCATCCCATAATAATTTTTTTTATTTTTCGACAAACCGATTTTTCTTAATTCTATATGATTCAGAAGCAAAAGATACATACAATCCTAAATTTTCACTTTTCTATCTTTAACCGTTATTTTTTTAAAAAAATTTCGTGGTTTAACATCTATATATATAAAATTCTAATTCGCAGGCTTTGTTACCGTACTCCTCCGAAACCGCTTGACCGATTTTCATGAAATTTGGCAGGTGGACTCGACCGGACAGGGAGTAGGTTGTTATCTATATTTCATAGCCGTACGTCATAAGGGGGCTTTGCATCCCATAATAATTTTTTTTATTTTTCGACAAACCGATTTTTCTTAATTCTATATGATTCAGAAGCAAAAGATACATACAATCCTAAATTTTGACTTTTCTATCTTTAACCGTTATTTTTTTAAAAAAATTTCGTGGTTTAACATCTATATATATAAAATTCTAATTCGCAGGCTTTGTTACCGTACTCCTCCGAAATCGCTTGACCGATTTTCATGAAATTTCGCAGGTGGACTCGACCGGACAGGGAGTAGGTTGTTATCTATATTTCATAGCCGTACGTTATAAGGGGGCTTTGCCCCCCTAAAAATTTTTTTTTATTTTTCGACAAACCGATTTTTCTTAATTGTATATGATTCAGAAGCAAAAGATAAATATAATCCTAAATTTTCACTTTTCAATCTTTAACCGTTATTTTTTAAAAAAAAATTTCGTGGTTTAACATCTATATATATAAAATTCTAATTCGCAGGCTTTGTTACCGTACTCCTCCGAAACCGCTTGACCGATTTTCATGAAATTTGGCAGGTGGACTCGACCGGACAGGGAGTAGGTTGTTATCTATATTTCATAGCCGTACGTCATAAGGGGGCTTTGCATCCCATAATAATTTTTTTTATTTTTCGACAAACCGATTTTTCTTAATTCTATATGATTCAGAAGCAAAAGATACATACAATCCTAAATTTTCACTTTTCTATCTTTAACCGTTATTTTTTTAAAAAAATTTCGTGGTTTAACATCTATATATATAAAATTCTAATTCGCAGGCTTTGTTACCGTACTCCTCCGAAACCGCTTGACCGATTTTCATGAAATTTGGCAGGTGGACTCGACCGGACAGGGAGTAGGTTGTTATCTATATTTCATAGCCGTACGTCATAAGGGGGCTTTGCATCCCATAATAATTTTTTTTATTTTTCGACAAACCGATTTTTCTTAATTGTATATGATTCACAAGCAAAAGATAAATATAATCCTAAATTTTCACTTTTCTAGCTTTAACCGTTATTTTTTTAAGAAAATTTCGTGGTTTAACATCTATATATATAAAATTCTAATTCGCAGGCTTTGTTACCGTACTCCTCCGAAATCGCTTGACCGATTTTCATGAAATTTGGCAGGTGGACTCGACCGGACAGGGAGTAGGTTGTTATCTATATTTCATAGCCGTACGTCATAAGGGGGCTTTGCATCCCATAATAATTTTTTTTATTTTTCGACAAACCGATTTTTCTTAATTCTATATGATTCAGAAGCAAAAGATACATACAATCCTAAATTTTCACTTTTCTATCTTTAACCGTTATTTTTTTAAAAAAATTTCGTGGTTTAACATCTATATATATAAAATTCTAATTCGCAGGCTTTGTTACCGTACTCCTCCGAAATCGCTTGACCGATTTTCATGAAATTTGGCAGGTGGACTCGACCGGACAGGGAGTAGGTTGTTATCTATATTTCATAGCCGTACGTCATAAGGGGGCTTTGCATCCCATAATAATTTTTTTTATTTTTCGACAAACCGATTTTTCTTAATTCTATATGATTCAGAAGCAAAAGATACATACAATCCTAAATTTTCACTTTTCTATCTTTAACCGTTATTTTTTTAAAAAAATTTCGTGGTTTAACATCTATATATATAAAATTCTAATTCGCAGGCTTTGTTACCGTACTCCTCCGAAATCGCTTGACCGATTTTCATGAAATTTCGCAGGTGGACTCGACCGGACAGGGAGTAGGTTGTTATCTATATTTCATAGCCGTACGTTATAAGGAGGCTTTGCCCCCCCAATTTTTTTTTTATTTTTCGACAAACCGATTTTTCTTAATTGTATATGATTCACAAGCAAAAGATAAATATAATCCTAAATTTTCACTTTTCTATCTTTAACCGTTATTTTTTTAAAAAAAATTTCGTGGTTTAACATCTATATATATAAAATTCTAATTCGCAGGCTTTGTTACCGTACTCCTCCGAAACCGCTTGACCGATTTTCATGAAATTTGGCAGGTGGACTCGACCGGACAGGGAGTAGGTTGTTATCTATATTTCATAGCCGTACGTCATAAGGGGGCTTTGCATCCCATAATAATTTTTTTTATTTTTCGACAAACCGATTTTTCTTAATTCTATATGATTCAGAAGCAAAAGATACATACAATCCTAAATTTTCACTTTTCTATCTTTAACCGTTATTTTTTTAAAAAAATTTCGTGGTTTAACATCTATATATATAAAATTCTAATTCGCAGGCTTTGTTACCGTACTCCTCCGAAATCGCTTGACCGATTTTCATGAAATTTGGCAGGTGGACTCGACCGGACAGGGAGTAGGTTGTTATCTATATTTCATAGCCGTACGTCATAAGGGGGCTTTGCATCCCATAATAATTTTTTTTATTTTTCGACAAACCGATTTTTCTTAATTCTATATGATTCAGAAGCAAAAGATATATACAATCCTAAATTTTCACTTTTCTATCTTTAACCGTTATTTTTTTAAAAAAATTTCGTGGTTTAACATCTATATATATAAAATTCTAATTCGCAGGCTTTGTTACCGTACTCCTCCGAAATCGCTTGACCGATTTTCATGAAATTTCGCAGGTGGACTCGACCGGACAGGGAGTAGGTTGTTATCTATATTTCATAGCCGTACGTTATAAGGAGGCTTTGCCCCCCCAATTTTTTTTTTATTTTTCGACAAACCGATTTTTCTTAATTGTATATGATTCACAAGCAAAAGATAAATATAATCCTAAATTTTCACTTTTCTATCTTTAACCGTTATTTTTTTAAAAAAAATTTCGTGGTTTAACATCTATATATATAAAATTCTAATTCGCAGGCTTTGTTACCGTACTCCTCCGAAACCGCTTGACCGATTTTCATGAAATTTGGCAGGTGGACTCGACCGGACAGGGAGTAGGTTGTTATCTATATTTCATAGCCGTACGTCATAAGGGGGCTTTGCATCCCATAATAATTTTTTTTATTTTTCGACAAACCGATTTTTCTTAATTCTATATGATTCAGAAGCAAAAGATACATACAATCCTAAATTTTCACTTTTCTATCTTTAACCGTTATTTTTTTAAAAAAATTTCGTGGTTTAACATCTATATATATAAAATTCTAATTCGCAGGCTTTGTTACCGTACTCCTCCGAAACCGCTTGACCGATTTTCATGAAATTTGGCAGGTGGACTCGACCGGACAGGGAGTAGGTTGTTATCTATATTTCATAGCCGTACGTTATAAGGGGGCTTTGCCCCCCCTAAAATTTTTTTTATTTTTCGACAAACCGATTTTTCTTAATTGTATATGATTCACAAGCAAAAGATAAATATAATCCTAAATTTTCACTTTTCTAGCTTTAACCGTTATTTTTTTAAGAAAATTTCGTGGTTTAACATCTATATATATAAAATTCTAATTCGCAGGCTTTGTTACCGTACTCCTCCGAAATCGCTTGACCGATTTTCATGAAATTTCGCAGGTGGACTCGACCGGACAGGGAGTAGGTTGTTATCTATATTTCATAGCCGTACGTTATAAGGAGGCTTTGCCCCCCCAATTTTTTTTTTATTTTTCGACAAACCGATTTTTCTTAATTGTATATGATTCACAAGCAAAAGATAAATATAATCCTAAATTTTCACTTTTCTATCTTTAACCGTTATTTTTTTAAAAAAAATTTCGTGGTTTAACATCTATATATATAAAATTCTAATTCGCAGGCTTTGTTACCGTACTCCTCCGAAACCGCTTGACCGATTTTCATGAAATTTGGCAGGTGGACTCGACCGGACAGGGAGTAGGTTGTTATCTATATTTCATAGCCGTACGTCATAAGGGGGCTTTGCATCCCATAATAATTTTTTTTATTTTTCGACAAACCGATTTTTCTTAATTCTATATGATTCAGAAGCAAAAGATACATACAATCCTAAATTTTCACTTTTCTATCTTTAACCGTTATTTTTTTAAAAAAATTTCGTGGTTTAACATCTATATATATAAAATTCTAATTCGCAGGCTTTGTTACCGTACTCCTCCGAAATCGCTTGACCGATTTTCATGAAATTTGGCAGGTGGACTCGACCGGACAGGGAGTAGGTTGTTATCTATATTTCATAGCCGTACGTCATAAGGGGGCTTTGCATCCCATAATAATTTTTTTTATTTTTCGACAAACCGATTTTTCTTGATTCTATATGATTCAGAAGCAAAAGATACATACAATCCTAAATTTTCACTTTTCTATCTTTAACCGTTATTTTTTTAAAAAAATTTCGTGGTTTAACATCTATATATATAAAATTCTAATTCGCAGGCTTTGTTACCGTACTCCTCCGAAACCGCTTGACCGATTTTCATGAAATTTGGCAGGTGGACTCGACCGGACAGGGAGTAGGTTGTTATCTATATTTCATAGCCGTACGTCATAAGGGGGCTTTGCATCCCATAATAATTTTTTTTATTTTTCGACAAACCGATTTTTCTTAATTCTATATGATTCAGAAGCAAAAGATACATACAATCCTAAATTTTGACTTTTCTATCTTTAACCGTTATTTTTTTAAAAAAATTTCGTGGTTTAACATCTATATATATAAAATTCTAATTCGCAGGCTTTGTTACCGTACTCCTCCGAAATCGCTTGACCGATTTTCATGAAATTTCGCAGGTGGACTCGACCGGACAGGGAGTAGGTTGTTATCTATATTTCATAGCCGTACGTTATAAGGGGGCTTTGCCCCCCTAAAAATTTTTTTTTATTTTTCGACAAACCGATTTTTCTTAATTGTATATGATTCAGAAGCAAAAGATAAATATAATCCTAAATTTTCACTTTTCTATCTTTAACCGTTATTTTTTTAAAAAAAATTTCGTGGTTTAACATCTATATATATAAAATTCTCTTTTGCATGCTTTGTTGCCAAACTCCTCCGAAACCACTTGACCGATTTTCATGAAATTTGGCAGGTACACTCGACCGAACATGGAGTAGGTTGTTATCTATATTTCATAGCCGTACGTCTAAAGGGGGCTCTGCCCCCCTAATAATTTTTTTTTATTTTTCGACAAACCGATTTTTCTTAATTCTATATGATTCAGAAGCAAAAGATACATACAATCCTAAATTTTCACTTTTCTATCTTTAACCGTTATTTTTTTAAAAAAATTTCGTGGTTTAACATCTATATATATAAAATTCTCTTTTGCATGCTTTGTTGCCAAACTCCTCCGAAACCACTTGACCGATTTTCATGAAATTTGGCAGGTTCACTCGACCGAACATGGAGTAGGTTGTTATCTATATTTCATAGCCGTACGTCTAAAGGGGGCTCTGCCCCCCTAATAATTTTTTTTTATTTTTCGACAAAGCGATTTTTCTTAATTCTATATGATTCAGAAGCAAAAGATACATACAATCCTAAATTTTCACTTTTCTATCTTTAACCGTTATTTTTTTAAAAAAATTTCGTGGCTTAACATCTATATAAAATTCTCTTTTGCAGGCTTTGTTGCCAAACTCCTCCGAAACCACTTGACCGATTTTCATGAAATTTGGCAGGTACACTCGACCGAACATGGAGTAGGTTGTTATCTATATTTCATAGCCGTACGTCTAAAGGGGGCTCTGCCCCCCTAATAATTTTTTTTTATTTTTCGACAAAGCGATTTTTCTTAATTCTATATGATTCAGAAGCAAAAGATACATACAATCCTAAATTTTCACTTTTCTATCTTTAACCGTTATTTTTTTAAAAAAATTTCGTGGTTTAACATCTATATAAAATTCTCTTTTGCAGGTTTTGTTGCCAAACTCCTCCGAAACCACTTGACCGATTTTCATGAAATTTGGCAGGTACACTCGACCGAACATGGAGTAGGTTGTTATCTATATTTCATAGCCGTACGTCTAAAGGGGGCTCTGCCCCCCTAATAATTTTTTTTTATTTTTCGACAAACCGATTTTTCTTAATTGTATATGATACAGAAGCAAAAGATACATACAATCCTAAATTTTCACTTTTCTATCTTTAACCGTTATTTTTTTAAAAAAATTTCGTAGTTTAACATCTATATATATAAAATTCTCTTTTGCATGCTTTGTTGCCAAACTCCTCCGAAACCACTTGACCGATTTTCATGAAATTTGGCAGGTACACTCGACCGAACATGGAGTAGGTTGTTATCTATATTTCATAGCCGTACGTCTAAAGGGGGCTCTGCCCCCCTAATATTTTTTTTTTATTTTTCGACAAACCGATTTTTCTTAATTCTATATGATTGAGAAGCAAAAGATACATACAATCCTAAATTTTCACTTTTCTATCTTTAACCGTTATTTTTTTAAAAAAATTTCGTGGTTTAACATCTATATATATAAAATTCTCTTTTGCATGCTTTGTTGCCAAACTCCTCCGAAACCACTTGACCGATTTTCATGAAATTTGGCAGGTACACTCGACCGAACATGGAGTAGGTTGTTATCTATATTTCATAGCCGTACGTCTAAAGGGGGCTCTGCCCCCCTAATAATTTTTTTTTATTTTTCGACAAACCGATTTTTCTTAATTCTATATGATTCAGAAGCAAAGGATACATACAATCCTAAATTTTCACTTTTCTATCTTTAACCGTTATTTTTTTAAAAAAATTTCGTGGTTTAACATCTATATATATATAAAATTCTCTTTTGCATGCTTTGTTGCCAAACTCCTCCGAAACCACTTGACCGATTTTCATGAAATTTGGCAGGTACACTCGACCGAACATGGAGTAGGTTGTTATCTATATTTCATAGCCGTACGTCTAAAGGGGGCTCTGCCCCCCTAATAATTTTTTTTTATTTTTCGACAAAGCGATTTTTCTTAATTCTATATGATTCAGAAGCAAAAGATACATACAATCCTAAATTTTCACTTTTCTATCTTTAACCGTTATTTTTTTAAAAAAATTTCGTGGCTTAACATCTATATAAAATTCTCTTTTGCAGGCTTTGTTGCCAAACTCCTCCGAAACCACTTGACCGATTTTCATGAAATTTGGCAGGTGGACTCGACCGAACATGGAGTAGGTTGTTATCTATATTTCATAGCCGTACGTCTAAAGGGGGCTCTGCCCCCCTAATAATTTTTTTTTATTTTTCGACAAACCGATTTTTCTTAATTGTATATGATTCAGAAGCAAAAGATACATACAATCCTAAATTTTCACTTTTCTATCTTTAACCGTTATTTTTTTAAAAAAATTTCGTAGTTTAACATCTATATATATAAAATTCTCTTTTGCATGCTTTGTTGCCAAACTCCTCCGAAACCACTTGACCGATTTTCATGAAATTTGGCAGGTACACTCGACCGAACATGGAGTAGGTTGTTATCTATATTTCATAGCCGTACGTCTAAAGGGGGCTCTGCCCCCCTAATATTTTTTTTTTATTTTTCGACAAACCGATTTTTCTTAATTCTATATGATTCAGAAGCAAAAGATACATACAATCCTAAATTTTCACTTTTCTATCTTTAACCGTTATTTTTTTAAAAAAATTTCGTGGTTTAACATCTATATATAAAATTCTCTTTTGCATGCTTTGTTGCCAAACTCCTCCGAAACCACTTGACCGATTTTCATGAAATTTGGCAGGTACACTCGACCGAACATGGAGTAGGTTGTTATCTATATTTCATAGCCGTACGTCTAAAGGGGGCTCTGCCCCCCTAATATTTTTTTTTTATTTTTCGACAAACCGATTTTTCTTAATTCTATATGATTCAGAAGCAAAAGATACATACAATCCTAAATTTTCACTTTTCTATCTTTAACCGTTATTTTTTTAAAAAAATTTCGTGGTTTAACATCTATATATATAAAATTCTCTTTTGCATGCTTTGTTGCCAAACTCCTCCGAAACCACTTGACCGATTTTCATGAAATTTGGCAGGTACACTCGACCGAACATGGAGTAGGTTGTTATCTATATTTCATAGCCGTATGTCTAAAGGGGGCTCTGCCCCCCTAATAATTTTTTTTTATTTTTCGACAAAGCGATTTTTCTTAATTCTATATGATTCAGAAGCAAAAGATACATACAATCCTAAATTTTCACTTTTCTATCTTTAACCGTTATTTTTTTAAAAAAATTTCGTGGTTTAACATCTATATATATAAAATTCTCTTTTGCATGCTTTGTTGCCAAACTCTTCCGAAACCACTTGACCGATTTTCATGAAATTTGGCAGGTACACTCGACCGAACATGGAGTAGGTTGTTATCTATATTTCATAGCCGTACGTCTAAAGGGGGCTCTGCCCCCCTAATAATTTTTTTTTATTTTTCGACAAAGCGATTTTTCTTAATTCTATATGATTCAGAAGCAAAAGATACATACAATCCTAAATTTTCACTTTTCTATCTTTAACCGTTATTTTTTTAAAAAAATTTCGTGGCTTAACATCTATATAAAATTCTCTTTTGCAGGCTTTGTTGCCAAACTCCTCCGAAACCACTTGACCGATTTTCATGAAATTTGGCAGGTACACTCGACCGAACATGGAGTAGGTTGTTATCTATATTTCATAGCCGTACGTCTAAAAGGGGCTCTGCCCCCCTAATATTTTTTTTTTATTTTTCGACAAAGCGATTTTTCTTAATTCTATATGATTCAGAAGCAAAAGATACATACAATCCTAAATTTTCACTTTTCTATCTTTAACCGTTATTTTTTTAAAAAAATTTCGTGGCTTAACATCTATATAAAATTCTCTTTTGCAGGCTTTGTTGCCAAACTCCTCCGAAACCACTTGACCGATTTTCATGAAATTTGGCAGGTGGACTCCCTGCTGGATCCCGAACAAAACGGTGCTATTTTTACTTCTCTAGCGCAGTCCGTTTCCGAACTGCGTTATGCCGTGCGTTAGCGCGAACCGTAAGTCGTAGAAAAATTCTGAGCACAGAAGAAGAAACAACGGGAAATTTTATAATAGAAAAGTGCAGCAGATTAACTTTTGGACTCAAATTGGATAAAATATGAATTTTTTAATTTTACGAAATTTTCAAAAAAACTTGCTTTCGCCTGGGCAAACCATCCAGTTTTTTCATGTTAACTAGATGAACAAACGAAAAATATCGTGAACACTATTGCGTGTCTTAAATGATCGATAATATTTTTTGTTATTGACATAATTAATTAATATTTAGAATTTTAAGGTCTGAATTAAAAAAATAAAATTTATTTTACATTTAATATTTGATGGGGGCGAGTTAAAAGTGCACTGAGTCATGCAGTGCTCTATGAGTGCAACTTATTATTGTTGCACTTTTAACACAATAAGTTACACGCATTGTGTTAAAAGTGCAACAGTATGTGTTTGAATTCCTGAGAGAGAATGTGTGGTCATATCAAAGGAATGTTATATATGTTTCATATCTCTCAATGCTACTCACTGTGTTGCCTATTCAAAATGGAAGAATATGTGTTTTAATTTATAAGAGAGATGGTTTGGACATATCAAAATAATTTTATACAAATTTGTTTAATATTTCTCAATACAAGTTACTGTTTTGCTGAAAAAATGGAAGAATATGGGTTTGTTTATTCATGAGCGAGATGGTTTGGTCATATGAAAAGAATGTTATATACTATATAATATTGTTTTCGAATATATAAGATATTATGTTTAATATTTCTCAATGCAAATCAGTATTTTGCCGGCTTAAAGGGGAAGAATATGTGTTTGAATTCGTGGGTGTGATGGTTTGAACAGATCAAAAGAAAGTTATAAAATTATGTTTAATATTTCTCAATGCAAATTACTGTTTTACCGACTTAAAAGTGAAAGAATATGTGTTTGTAATTTATGAGGGAGATGGTTTGGTCATATCAAAAGAAAGTTAAGTATATATGTTTAATATTTCTCAATACTACTCACTATTTTGCCTACCTAAAAGTTGAAAAATGTGTGTTTCAATTCATGAGTGAAAGAGTATGACGTATTTGATTTCATTTGATAGATGGTTTGGTTATATCAATAAAATGTTATATTTTTAATATGTCTCAATGCAAATTACTGTTTTGCCGACTTAAATGTAGAAGAATATGTGTTTTAATTGATAAGAGAGATGGTTTGGAAATATACAAAGAAAATGATGTCTTGATCCCGCTTATACTAATGATTCCAACGGACTTACCGTTTGAAAATTGCAAGAATAACTTCGTTTAAAAAGTAACGAGTTTTCAGGTTTGGCACACGGAAAATTTTTGCGCGTAGGGAAACCGTCATCGTTACAGTGGAACCTCGATAAGTCGGATTAATCAGGACCGCGGCCGATCCGGGTTATCGAATATCCGAGTAAGCCGGAGAATATGGTAAAAATTAATAAAATACTGATACTTACATACAGATAAACTTCCATTATAATTGCAAAAACATGAAATACATACATAGCACAGTAGGTACATCTAAATTACGTACAGTGGTATACAGTATTGTTCATTTCTTGGTAAAAAACTCAGTAACATTTTTATTGTTGAAATGTTTGTTTGATGAAAATCGGTCCGGGTTAGCCGGACTTCCGGGTTATTGGAGGCCGACTTATCGGGGTTCCACTATATTTATTTTGCACCAAGAATAGAGTATTGTTTATAAAAAAGCATTACATTGATGCAAATTTTTGTCATACATTATTTTTTAGATTTTCTGTTAATTTACTTAGTGAACTTTGAGATATCATTCTTTAATTCACAATAACACCGGTACGAAGTTCGTCGGGTCAGTAATTAAAATAAAATTAAAATTATATACAATTTTGTTTACTTTGCTGGTGCAGAATTTAGACACACAACCCTATGACGTCACGACGCGTTTTAGGATAGCTGCAATAATTTGAGTTTAGAATTGTTTTTAGGGGCCAAACGGAACACAAAAACAACTTTTTATCTTTGATACATGTTTTAAATTATTTTATGTTGCGATTTGTAGCATTCTTTTCGAATTTCAAATTTATGCAAGTTCCTTATTGACCTAGAATCAAAATTGTAACACATTATCTAACTATGACCCACTATCTAAGGTGCAACGAAGTTCACCGGGTCATCTAGTCTATATATATAAAATTCTAATTCGCAGGCTTTGTTACCGTACTCCTCCGAAACCGCTTGACCGATTTTCATGAAATTTGGCAGGTGGACTCGACCGGACAGGGAGTAGGTTGTTATCTATATTTCATAGCCGTACGTCATAAGGGGGCTTTGCATCCCATAATAATTTTTTTTATTTTTCGACAAACCGATTTTTCTTAATTCTATATGATTCAGAAGCAAAAGATACATACAATCCTAAATTTTCACTTTTCTATCTTTAACCGTTATTTTTTTAAAAAAATTTCGTGGTTTAACATCTATATATATAAAATTCTAATTCGCAGGCTTTGTTACCGTACTCCTCCGAAACCGCTTGACCGATTTTCATGAAATTTGGCAGGTGGACTCGACCGGACAGGGAGTAGGTTGTTATCTATATTTCATAGCCGTACGTCATAAGGGGGCTTTGCATCCCATAATAATTTTTTTTATTTTTCGACAAACCGATTTTTCTTAATTGTATATGATTCACAAGCAAAAGATAAATATAATCCTAAATTTTCACTTTTCTAGCTTTAACCGTTATTTTTTTAAGAAAATTTCGTGGTTTAACATCTATATATATAAAATTCTAATTCGCAGGCTTTGTTACCGTACTCCTCCGAAATCGCTTGACCGATTTTCATGAAATTTGGCAGGTGGACTCGACCGGACAGGGAATAGGTTGTTATCTATATTTCATAGCCGTACGTCATAAGGGGGCTTTGCATCCCATAATAATTTTTTTTATTTTTCGACAAACCGATTTTTCTTAATTCTATATGATTCAGAAGCAAAAGATACATACAATCCTAAATTTTCACTTTTCTATCTTTAACCGTTATTTTTTTAAAAAAATTTCGTGGTTTAACATCTATATATATAAAATTCTAATTCGCAGGCTTTGTTACCGTACTCCTCCGAAATCGCTTGACCGATTTTCATGAAATTTGGCAGGTGGACTCGACCGGACAGGGAGTAGGTTGTTATCTATATTTCATAGCCGTACGTCATAAGGGGGCTTTGCATCCCATAATAATTTTTTTTATTTTTCGACAAACCGATTTTTCTTAATTCTATATGATTCAGAAGCAAAAGATACATACAATCCTAAATTTTCACTTTTCTATCTTTAACCGTTATTTTTTTAAAAAAATTTCGTGGTTTAACATCTATATATATAAAATTCTAATTCGCAGGCTTTGTTACCGTACTCCTCCGAAATCGCTTGACCGATTTTCATGAAATTTCGCAGGTGGACTCGACCGGACAGGGAGTAGGTTGTTATCTATATTTCATAGCCGTACGTTATAAGGAGGCTTTGCCCCCCCAATTTTTTTTTTATTTTTCGACAAACCGATTTTTCTTAATTGTATATGATTCACAAGCAAAATATAAATATAATCCTAAATTTTCACTTTTCTATCTTTAACCGTTATTTTTTTAAAAAAAATTTCGTGGTTTAACATCTATATATATAAAATTCTAATTCGCAGGCTTTGTTACCGTACTCCTCCGAAATCGCTTGACCGATTTTCATGAAATTTGGCAGGTGGACTCGACCGGACAGGGAGTAGGTTGTTATCTATATTTCATAGCCGTACGTCATAAGGGGGCTTTGCATCCCATAATAATTTTTTTTATTTTTCGACAAACCGATTTTTCTTAATTCTATATGATTCAGAAGCAAAAGATACATACAATCCTAAATTTTCACTTTTCTATCTTTAACCGTTATTTTTTTAAAAAAATTTCGTGGTTTAACATCTATATATATAAAATTCTAATTCGCAGGCTTTGTTACCGTACTCCTCCGAAATCGCTTGACCGATTTTCATGAAATTTCGCAGGTGGACTCGACCGGACAGGGAGTAGGTTGTTATCTATATTTCATAGCCGTACGTTATAAGGGGGCTTTGCCCCCCCTAAAAATTTTTTTTATTTTTCGACAAACCGATTTTTCTTAATTGTATATGATTCAGAAGCAAAAGATAAATATAATCCTAAATTTTCACTTTTCTATCTTTAACCGTTATTTTTAAAAAAAAAATTTCGTGGTTTAACATCTATATATATAAAATTCTAATTCGCAGGCTTTGTTACCGTACTCCTCCGAAACCGCTTGACCGATTTTCATGAAATTTGGCAGGTGGACTCGACCGGACAGGGAGTAGGTTGTTATCTATATTTCATAGCCGTACGTCATAAGGGGGCTTTGCATCCCATAATAATTTTTTTTATTTTTCGACAAACCGATTTTTCTTAATTCTATATGATTCAGAAGCAAAAGATACATACAATCCTAAATTTTCACTTTTCTATCTTTAACCGTTATTTTTTTAAAAAAATTTCGTGGTTTAACATCTATATATATAAAATTCTAATTCGCAGGCTTTGTTACCGTACTCCTCCGAAACCGCTTGACCGATTTTCATGAAATTTGGCAGGTGGACTCGACCGGACAGGGAGTAGGTTGTTATCTATATTTCATAGCCGTACGTCATAAGGGGGCTTTGCATCCCATAATAATTTTTTTTATTTTTCGACAAACCGATTTTTCTTAATTGTATATGATTCACAAGCAAAAGATAAATATAATCCTAAATTTTCACTTTTCTAGCTTTAACCGTTATTTTTTTAAGAAAATTTCGTGGTTTAACATCTATATATATAAAATTCTAATTCGCAGGCTTTGTTACCGTACTCCTCCGAAATCGCTTGACCGATTTTCATGAAATTTGGCAGGTGGACTCGACCGGACAGGGAGTAGGTTGTTATCTATATTTCATAGCCGTACGTCATAAGGGGGCTTTGCATCCCATAATAATTTTTTTTATTTTTCGACAAACCGATTTTTCTTAATTCTATATGATTCAGAAGCAAAAGATACATACAATCCTAAATTTTCACTTTTCTATCTTTAACCGTTATTTTTTTAAAAAAATTTCGTGGTTTAACATCTATATATATAAAATTCTAATTCGCAGGCTTTGTTACCGTACTCCTCCGAAATCGCTTGACCGATTTTCATGAAATTTGGCAGGTGGACTCGACCGGACAGGGAGTAGGTTGTTATCTATATTTCATAGCCGTACGTCATAAGGGGGCTTTGCATCCCATAATAATTTTTTTTATTTTTCGACAAACCGATTTTTCTTAATTCTATATGATTCAGAAGCAAAAGATACATACAATCCTAAATTTTCACTTTTCTATCTTTAACCGTTATTTTTTTAAAAAAATTTCGTGGTTTAACATCTATATATATAAAATTCTAATTCGCAGGCTTTGTTACCGTACTCCTCCGAAATCGCTTGACCGATTTTCATGAAATTTCGCAGGTGGACTCGACCGGACAGGGAGTAGGTTGTTATCTATATTTCATAGCCGTACGTTATAAGGAGGCTTTGCCCCCCCAATTTTTTTTTTATTTTTCGACAAACCGATTTTTCTTAATTGTATATGATTCACAAGCAAAAGATAAATATAATCCTAAATTTTCACTTTTCTATCTTTAACCGTTATTTTTTTAAAAAAAATTTCGTGGTTTAACATCTATATATATAAAATTCTAATTCGCAGGCTTTGTTACCGTACTCCTCCGAAACCGCTTGACCGATTTTCATGAAATTTGGCAGGTGGACTCGACCGGACAGGGAGTAGGTTGTTATCTATATTTCATAGCCGTACGTCATAAGGGGGCTTTGCATCCCATAATAATTTTTTTTATTTTTCGACAAACCGATTTTTCTTAATTCTATATGATTCAGAAGCAAAAGATACATACAATCCTAAATTTTCACTTTTCTATCTTTAACCGTTATTTTTTTAAAAAAATTTCGTGGTTTAACATCTATATATATAAAATTCTAATTCGCAGGCTTTGTTACCGTACTCCTCCGAAATCGCTTGACCGATTTTCATGAAATTTGGCAGGTGGACTCGACCGGACAGGGAGTAGGTTGTTATCTATATTTCATAGCCGTACGTCATAAGGGGGCTTTGCATCCCATAATAATTTTTTTTATTTTTCGACAAACCGATTTTTCTTAATTCTATATGATTCAGAAGCAAAAGATACATACAATCCTAAATTTTCACTTTTCTATCTTTAACCGTTATTTTTTTAAAAAAATTTCGTGGTTTAACATCTATATATATAAAATTCTAATTCGCAGGCTTTGTTACCGTACTCCTCCGAAATCGCTTGACCGATTTTCATGAAATTTCGCAGGTGGACTCGACCGGACAGGGAGTAGGTTGTTATCTATATTTCATAGCCGTACGTTATAAGGAGGCTTTGCCCCCCCAATTTTTTTTTTATTTTTCGACAAACCGATTTTTCTTAATTGTATATGATTCACAAGCAAAAGATAAATATAATCCTAAATTTTCACTTTTCTATCTTTAACCGTTATTTTTTTAAAAAAAATTTCGTGGTTTAACATCTATATATATAAAATTCTAATTCGCAGGCTTTGTTACCGTACTCCTCCGAAACCGCTTGACCGATTTTCATGAAATTTGGCAGGTGGACTCGACCGGACAGGGAGTAGGTTGTTATCTATATTTCATAGCCGTACGTCATAAGGGGGCTTTGCATCCCATAATATTTTTTTTTATTTTTCGACAAACCGATTTTTCTTAATTCTATATGATTCAGAAGCAAAAGATACATACAATCCTAAATTTTCACTTTTCTATCTTTAACCGTTATTTTTTTAAAAAAATTTCGTGGTTTAACATCTATATATATAAAATTCTAATTCGCAGGCTTTGTTACCGTACTCCTCCGAAATCGCTTGACCGATTTTCATGAAATTTGGCAGGTGGACTCGACCGGACAGGGAGTAGGTTGTTATCTATATTTCATAGCCGTACGTCATAAGGGGGCTTTGCATCCCATAATAATTTTTTTTATTTTTCGACAAACCGATTTTTCTTAATTCTATATGATTCAGAAGCAAAAGATACATACAATCCTAAATTTTCACTTTTCTATCTTTAACCGTTATTTTTTTAAAAAAATTTCGTGGTTTAACATCTATATATATAAAATTCTAATTCGCAGGCTTTGTTACCGTACTCCTCCGAAATCGCTTGACCGATTTTCATGAAATTTCGCAGGTGGACTCGACCGGACAGGGAGTAGGTTGTTATCTATATTTCATAGCCGTACGTTATAAGGAGGCTTTGCCCCCCCAATTTTTTTTTTATTTTTCGACAAACCGATTTTTCTTAATTGTATATGATTCACAAGCAAAAGATAAATATAATCCTAAATTTTCACTTTTCTATCTTTAACCGTTATTTTTTTAAAAAAAATTTCGTGGTTTAACATCTATATATATAAAATTCTAATTCGCAGGTTTTGTTACCGTACTCCTCCGAAACCGTTTGACCGACTTTCATGAAATTTGGCAGGTGGACTCGACCGGACAGGGAGTAGGTTGTTATCTATATTTCATAGCCGTACGTCATAAGGGGGCTTTGCATCCCATAATAATTTTTTTTATTTTTCGACAAACCGATTTTTCTTAATTCTATATGATTCAGAAGCAAAAGATACATACAATCCTAAATTTTCACTTTTCTATCTTTAACCGTTATTTTTTTAAAAAAATTTCGTGGTTTAACATCTATATATATAAAATTCTAATTCGCAGGCTTTGTTACCGTACTCCTCCGAAATCGCTTGACCGATTTTCATGAAATTTGGCAGGTGGACTCGACCGGACAGGGAGTAGGTTGTTATCTATATTTCATAGCCGTACGTCATAAGGGGGCATTGCATCCCATAATAATTTTTTTTATTTTTCGACAAACCGATTTTTCTTAATTCTATATGATTCAGAAGCAAAAGATACATACAATCCTAAATTTTCACTTTTCTATCTTTAACCGTTATTTTTTTAAAAAAATTTCGTGGTTTAACATCTATATATATAAAATTCTAATTCGCAGGCTTTGTTACCGTACTCCTCCGAAACCGCTTGACCGATTTTCATGAAATTTGGCAGGTGGACTCGACCGGACAGGGAGTAGGTTGTTATCTATATTTCATAGCCGTACGTCATAAGGGGGCTTTGCATCCCATAATAATTTTTTTTATTTTTCGACAAACCGATTTTTCTTAATTCTATATGATTCAGAAGCAAAAGATACATACAATCCTAAATTTTCACTTTTCTATCTTTAACCGTTATTTTTTTAAAAAAATTTCGTGGTTTAACATCTATATATATAAAATTCTAATTCGCAGGCTTTGTTACCGTACTCCTCCGAAACCGCTTGACCGATTTTCATGAAATTTCGCAGGTGGACTCGACCGGACAGGGAGTAGGTTGTTATCTATATTTCATAGCCGTACGTTATAAGGGGGCTTTGCCCCCCTAAACTTTTTTTTTATTTTTCGACAAACCGAGTTTTCTTAATTGTATATGATTCAGAAGCGAAAGATACATACAATCCTAAATTTTCACTTTTCTATCTTTAACCGTTATTTTTTTAAAAAAATTTCGTTGTTTAACGTCTATATATATAAAATTCTAATTCGCAGGCTTTGTTACCGTACTCCTCCGAAACCGCTTGACCGATTTTCATGAAATTTGGCAGGTGGACTCGACCGGACAGGGAGTAGGTTGTTATCTATATTTCATAGCCGTACGTTATAAGGGGGCTTTGCCCCCCCTAAAATTTTTTTTATTTTTCGACAAACCGATTTTTCTTAATTGTATATGATTCACAAGCAAAAGATAAATATAATCCTAAATTTTCACTTTTCTAGCTTTAACCGTTATTTTTTTATGAAAATTTCGTGGTTTAACATCTATATATATAAAATTCTAATTCGCAGGCTTTGTTACCGTACTCCTCCGAAATCGCTTGACCGATTTTCATGAAATTTGGCATTTCATAGCCGTACGTCATAAGGGGGCTTTGCATCCCATAATAATTTTTTTTATTTTTCGACAAACCGATTTTTCTTAATTCTATATGATTCAGAAGCAAAAGATACATACAATCCTAAATTTTCACTTTTCTATCTTTAACCGTTATTTTTTTAAAAAAATTTCGTGGTTTAACATCTATATATATAAAATTCTAATTCGCAGGCTTTGTTACCGTACTCCTCCGAAATCGCTTGACCGATTTTCATGAAATTTGGCAGGTGGACTCGACCGGACAGGGAGTAGGTTGTTATCTATATTTCATAGCCGTACGTCATAAGGGGGCTTTGCATCCCATAATAATTTTTTTTATTTTTCGACAAACCGATTTTTCTTAATTCTATATGATTCAGAAGCAAAAGATACATACAATCCTAAATTTTCACTTTTCTATCTTTAACCGTTATTTTTTTAAAAAAATTTCGTGGTTTAACATCTATATATATAAAATTCTAATTCGCAGGCTTTGTTACCGTACTCCTCCGAAATCGCTTGACCGATTTTCATGAAATTTCGCAGGTGGACTCGACCGGACAGGGAGTAGGTTGTTATCTATATTTCATAGCCGTACGTTATAAGGAGGCTTTGCCCCCCCAATTTTTTTTTTATTTTTCGACAAACCGATTTTTCTTAATTGTATATGATTCACAAGCAAAAGATAAATATAATCCTAAATTTTCACTTTTCTATCTTTAACCGTTATTTTTTTAAAAAAAATTTCGTGGTTTAACATCTATATATATAAAATTCTAATTCGCAGGCTTTGTTACCGTACTCCTCCGAAACCGCTTGACCGATTTTCATGAAATTTGGCAGGTGGACTCGACCGGACAGGGAGTAGGTTGTTATCTATATTTCATAGCCGTACGTCATAAGGGGGCTTTGCATCCCATAATAATTTTTTTTATTTTTCGACAAACCGATTTTTCTTAATTCTATATGATTCAGAAGCAAAAGATACATACAATCCTAAATTTTCACTTTTCTATCTTTAACCGTTATTTTTTTAAAAAAATTTCGTGGTTTAACATCTATATATATAAAATTCTAATTCGCAGGCTTTGTTACCGTACTCCTCCGAAACCGCTTGACCGATTTTCATGAAATTTGGCACGTGGACTCGACCGGACAGGGAGTAGGTTGTTATCTATATTTCATAGCCGTACGTTATAAGGGGGCTTTGCCCCCCCTAAAAGTTTTTTTTATTTTTCGACAAACCGATTTTTCTTAATTGTGTATGATTCACAAGCAAAAGATACATATAATCCTAAATTTTCACTTTTCTATCTTTAACCGTTATTTTTTTAAAAAAATTTCGTGGTTTAACATCTATATATATAAAATTCTAATTCGCAGGCTTTGTTACCGTACTCCTCCGAAACCGCTTGACCGATTTTCATGAAATTTGGCAGGTGGACTCAACCGGACAGGGAGTAGGTTGTTATCTATATTTCATAGCCGTACGTTATAAGGGGGATTTGCCCCCCCTAAGTTTTTTTTTTATTTTTCGACAAACAGATTTTTCTTAATTGTATATGATTCAGAAGCAAAAGATACATACAATCCTAAATTTTCACTTTTCTATCTTTAACCGATATTTTTTTTAAAAAATTTCGTGGTTTAACATCTATATATATAAAATTCTAATTCGCAGGCTTTGTTACCGTACTCCTCCGAAACCGCTTGACCGATTTTCATGAAATTTGGCAGGTGGACTCGACCGGACAGGGAGTAGGTTGTTATCTATATTTCATAGCCGTACGTTATAAGGGGGCTTTGCCCCCCCTAAAATTTTTTTTATTTTTCGACAAACCGATTTTTCTTAATTGTATATGATTCACAAGCAAAAGATACATATAATCCTAAATTTTCACTTTTCTATCTTTAACCGTTATTTTTTTAAAAAAATTTCGTGGTTTAACATCTATATATATAAAATTCTAATTCGCAGGCTTTGTTACCGTACTCCTCCGAAACCGCTTGACCGATTTTCATGAAATTTGGCACGTGGACTCGACCGGACAGGGAGTAGGTTGTTATCTATATTTCATAGCCGTACGTTATAAGGGGGCTTTGCCCCCCCTAAATTTTTTTTTTATTTTTCGACAAACCGATTTTTCTTAATTGTGTATGATTCACAAGCAAAAGATACATATAATCCTAAATTTTCACTTTTCTATCTTTAACCGTTATTTTTTTAAAAAAATTTCGTGGTTTAACATCTATATATATAAAATTCTAATTCGCAGGCTTTGTTACCGTACTCCTCCGAAACCGCTTGACCGATTTTCATGAAATTTGGCAGGTGGACTCAACCGGACAGGGAGTAGGTTGTTATCTATATTTCATAGCCGTACGTTATAAGGGGGCTTTGCCCCCCCTAAAATTTTTTTTTATTTTTCGACAAACCGATTTTTCTTAATTGTATATGATTCACAAGCAAAAGATACATATAATCCTAAATTTTCACTTTTCTATCTTTAACCGTTATTTTTTTAAAAAAATTTCGTGGTTTAACATCTATATATATAAAATTCTAATTCGCAGGCTTTGTTACCGTACTCCTCCGAAACCGCTTGACCGATTTTCATGAAATTTGGCACGTGGACTCGACCGGACAGGGAGTAGGTTGTTATCTATATTTCATAGCCGTACGTTATAAGGGGGCTTTGCCCCCCCTAAAATTTTTTTTTATTTTTCGACAAACCGATTTTTCTTAATTGTGTATGATTCACAAGCAAAAGATACATATAATCCTAAATTTTCACTTTTCTATCTTTAACCGTTATTTTTTTAAAAAAATTTCGTGGTTCAACATCTATATATATAAAATTCTAATTCGCAGGCTTTGTTACCGTACTCCTCCGAAACCGCTTGACCGATTTTCATGAAATTTGGCAGGTGGACTCAACCGGACAGGGAGTAGGTTGTTATCTATATTTCATAGCCGTACGTTATAAGGGGGATTTGCCCCCCCTAAGTTTTTTTTTTATTTTTCGACAAACAGATTTTTCTTAATTGTATATGATTCAGAAGCAAAAGATACATACAATCCTAAATTTTCACTTTTCTATCTTTAACCGATATTTTTTTTAAAAAATTTCGTGGTTTAACATCTATATATATAAAATTCTAATTCGCAGGCTTTGTTACCGTACTCCTCCGAAACCGCTTGACCGATTTTCATGAAATTTGGCAGGTGGACTCGACCGGACAGGGAGTAGGTTGTTATCTATATTTCATAGCCGTACGTTATAAGGGGGCTTTGCCCCCCCCTAAAATTTTTTTTATTTTTCGACAAACCGATTTTTCTTAATTGTATATGATTCACAAGCAAAAGATACATATAATCCTAAATTTTCACTTTTCTATCTTTAACCGTTATTTTTTTAAAAAAATTTCGTGGTTTAACATCTATATATATAAAATTCTAATTCGCAGGCTTTGTTACCGTACTCCTCCGAAACCGCTTGACCGATTTTCATGAAATTTGGCACGTGGACTCGACCGGACAGGGAGTAGGTTGTTATCTATATTTCATAGCCGTACGTTATAAGGGGGCTTTGCCCCCCCTAAAATTTTTTTTTATTTTTCGACAAACCGATTTTTCTTAATTGTGTATGATTCACAAGCAAAAGATACATATAATCCTAAATTTTCACTTTTCTATCTTTAACCGTCATTTTTTTAAAAAAATTTCGTGGTTTACCATCTATATATATAAAATTCTAATTCGCAGGCTTTGTTACCGTACTCCTCCGAAACCGCTTGACCGATTTTCATGAAATTTGGCACGTGGACTCGACCGGACAGGGAGTAGGTTGTTATCTATATTTCATAGCCGTACGTTATAAGGGGGCTTTGCCCCCCCTAAAATTTTTTTTTATTTTTCGACAAACCGATTTTTCTTAATTGTGTATGATTCACAAGCAAAAGATACATATAATCCTAAATTTTCACTTTTCTATCTTTAACCGTTATTTTTTTAAAAAAATTTCGTGGTTTAACATCTATATATATAAAATTCTAATTCGCAGGCTTTGTTACCGTACTCCTCCGAAACCGCTTGACCGATTTTCATGAAATTTGGCAGGTGGACTCAACCGGACAGGGAGTAGGTTGTTATCTATATTTCATAGCCGTACGTTATAAGGGGGATTTGCCCCCCCTAAGTTTTTTTTTTATTTTTCGACAAACAGATTTTTCTTAATTGTATATGATTCAGAAGCAAAAGATACATACAATCCTAAATTTTCACTTTTCTATCTTTAACCGATATTTTTTTTAAAAAATTTCGTGGTTTAACATCTATATATATAAAATTCTAATTCGCAGGCTTTGTTACCGTACTCCTCCGAAACCGCTTGACCGATTTTCATGAAATTTGGCAGGTGGACTCGACCGGACAGGGAGTAGGTTGTTATCTATATTTCATAGCCGTACGTTATAAGGGGGCTTTGCCCCCCCCTAAAATTTTTTTTATTTTTCGACAAACCGATTTTTCTTAATTGTATATGATTCACAAGCAAAAGATACATATAATCCTAAATTTTCACTTTTCTATCTTTAACCGTTATTTTTTTAAAAAAATTTCGTGGTTTAACATCTATATATATAAAATTCTAATTCGCAGGCTTTGTTACCGTACTCCTCCGAAACCGCTTGACCGATTTTCATGAAATTTGGCACGTGGACTCGACCGGACAGGGAGTAGGTTGTTATCTATATTTCATAGCCGTACGTTATAAGGGGGCTTTGCCCCCCCTAAAATTTTTTTTTATTTTTCGACAAACCGATTTTTCTTAATTGTGTATGATTCACAAGCAAAAGATACATATAATCCTAAATTTTCACTTTTCTATCTTTAACCGTTATTTTTTTAAAAAAATTTCGTGGTTTAACATCTATATATATAAAATTCTAATTCGCAGGCTTTGTTACCGTACTCCTCCGAAACCGCTTGACCGATTTTCATGAAATTTGGCAGGTGGACTCAACCGGACAGGGAGTAGGTTGTTATCTATATTTCATAGCCGTACGTTATAAGGGGGATTTGCCCCCCCTAAGTTTTTTTTTTATTTTTCGACAAACAGATTTTTCTTAATTGTATATGATTCAGAAGCAAAAGATACATACAATCCTAAATTTTCACTTTTCTATCTTTAACCGATATTTTTTTTAAAAAATTTCGTGGTTTAACATCTATATATATAAAATTCTAATTCGCAGGCTTTGTTACCGTACTCCTCCGAAACCGCTTGACCGATTTTCATGAAATTTGGCAGGTGGACTCGACCGGACAGGGAGTAGGTTGTTATCTATATTTCATAGCCGTACGTTATAAGGGGGCTTTGCCCCCCCCTAAAATTTTTTTTATTTTTCGACAAACCGATTTTTCTTAATTGTATATGATTCACAAGCAAAAGATACATATAATCCTAAATTTTCACTTTTCTATCTTTAACCGTTATTTTTTTAAAAAAATTTCGTGGTTTAACATCTATATATATAAAATTCTAATTCGCAGGCTTTGTTACCGTACTCCTCCGAAACCGCTTGACCGATTTTCATGAAATTTGGCACGTGGACTCGACCGGACAGGGAGTAGGTTGTTATCTATATTTCATAGCCGTACGTTATAAGGGGGCTTTGCCCCCCCTAAAATTTTTTTTTATTTTTCGACAAACCGATTTTTCTTAATTGTGTATGATTCACAAGCAAAAGATACATATAATCCTAAATTTTCACTTTTCTATCTTTAACCGTTATTTTTTTAAAAAAATTTCGTGGTTTAACATCTATATATATAAAATTCTAATTCGCAGGCTTTGTTACCGTACTCCTCCGAAACCGCTTGACCGATTTTCATGAAATTTGGCACGTGGACTCGACCGGACAGGGAGTAGGTTGTTATCTATATTTCATAGCCGTACGTTATAAGGGGGCTTTGCCCCCCCTAAAATTTTTTTTTATTTTTCGACAAACCGATTTTTCTTAATTGTGTATGATTCACAAGCAAAAGATACATATAATCCTAAATTTTCACTTTTCTATCTTTAACCGTTATTTTTTTAAAAAAATTTCGTAGTTTAACATCTATATATATAAAATTCTAATTCGCAGGCTTTGTTACCGTACTCCTCCGAAACCGCTTGACCGATTTTCATGAAATTTGGCACGTGGACTCGACCGGACAGGGAGTAGGTTGTTATCTATATTTCATAGCCGTACGTTATAAGGGGGCTTTGCCCCCCCTAAAATTTTTTTTTATTTTTCGACAAACCGATTTTTCTTAATTGTGTATGATTCACAAGCAAAAGATACATATAATCCTAAATTTTCACTTTTCTATCTTTAACCGTTATTTTTTTAAAAAAATTTCGTGGTTTAACATCTATATATATAAAATTCTAATTCGCAGGCTTTGTTACCGTACTCCTCCGAAACCGCTTGACCGATTTTCATGAAATTTGGCAGGTGGACTCAACCGGACAGGGAGTAGGTTGTTATCTATATTTCATAGCCGTACGTTATAAGGGGGATTTGCCCCCCCTAAGTTTTTTTTTTATTTTTCGACAAACAGATTTTTCTTAATTGTATATGATTCAGAAGCAAAAGATACATACAATCCTAAATTTTCACTTTTCTATCTTTAACCGATATTTTTTTTAAAAAATTTCGTGGTTTAACATCTATATATATAAAATTCTAATTCGCAGGCTTTGTTACCGTACTCCTCCGAAACCGCTTGACCGATTTTCATGAAATTTGGCAGGTGGACTCGACCGGACAGGGAGTAGGTTGTTATCTATATTTCATAGCCGTACGTTATAAGGGGGCTTTGCCCCCCCCTAAAATTTTTTTTATTTTTCGACAAACCGATTTTTCTTAATTGTATATGATTCACAAGCAAAAGATACATATAATCCTAAATTTTCACTTTTCTATCTTTAACCGTTATTTTTTTAAAAAAATTTCGTGGTTTAACATCTATATATATAAAATTCTAATTCGCAGGCTTTGTTACCGTACTCCTCCGAAACCGCTTGACCGATTTTCATGAAATTTGGCACGTGGACTCGACCGGACAGGGAGTAGGTTGTTATCTATATTTCATAGCCGTACGTTATAAGGGGGCTTTGCCCCCCCTAAAATTTTTTTTTATTTTTCGACAAACCGATTTTTCTTAATTGTGTATGATTCACAAGCAAAAGATACATATAATCCTAAATTTTCACTTTTCTATCTTTAACCGTTATTTTTTTAAAAAAATTTCGTGGTTTAACATCTATATATATAAAATTCTAATTCGCAGGCTTTGTTACCGTACTCCTCCGAAACCGCTTGACCGATTTTCATGAAATTTGGCACGTGGACTCGACCGGACAGGGAGTAGGTTGTTATCTATATTTCATAGCCGTACGTTATAAGGGGGCTTTGCCCCCCCTAAAATTTTTTTTTATTTTTCGACAAACCGATTTTTCTTAATTGTGTATGATTCACAAGCAAAAGATACATATAATCCTAAATTTTCACTTTTCTATCTTTAACCGTTATTTTTTTAAAAAAATTTCGTGGTTTAACATCTATATATATAAAATTCTAATTCGCAGGCTTTGTTACCGTACTCCTCCGAAACCGCTTGACCGATTTTCATGAAATTTGGCAGGTGGACTCAACCGGACAGGGAGTAGGTTGTTATCTATATTTCATAGCCGTACGTTATAAGGGGGATTTGCCCCCCCTAAGTTTTTTTTTTATTTTTCGACAAACAGATTTTTCTTAATTGTATATGATTCAGAAGCAAAAGATACATACAATCCTAAATTTTCACTTTTCTATCTTTAACCGATATTTTTTTTAAAAAATTTCGTGGTTTAACATCTATATATATAAAATTCTAATTCGCAGGCTTTGTTACCGTACTCCTCCGAAACCGCTTGACCGATTTTCATGAAATTTGGCAGGTGGACTCGACCGGACAGGGAGTAGGTTGTTATCTATATTTCATAGCCGTACGTTATAAGGGGGCTTTGCCCCCCCCTAAAATTTTTTTTATTTTTCGACAAACCGATTTTTCTTAATTGTATATGATTCACAAGCAAAAGATACATATAATCCTAAATTTTCACTTTTCTATCTTTAACCGTTATTTTTTTAAAAAAATTTCGTGGTTTAACATCTATATATATAAAATTCTAATTCGCAGGCTTTGTTACCGTACTCCTCCGAAACCGCTTGACCGATTTTCATGAAATTTGGCACGTGGACTCGACCGGACAGGGAGTAGGTTGTTATCTATATTTCATAGCCGTACGTTATAAGGGGGCTTTGCCCCCCCTAAAATTTTTTTTTATTTTTCGACAAACCGATTTTTCTTAATTGTGTATGATTCACAAGCAAAAGATACATATAATCCTAAATTTTCACTTTTCTATCTTTAACCGTTATTTTTTTAAAAAAATTTCGTGGTTTAACATCTATATATATAAAATTCTAATTCGCAGGCTTTGTTACCGTACTCCTCCGAAACCGCTTGACCGATTTTCATGAAATTTGGCAGGTGGACTCGACCGGACAGGGAGTAGGTTGTTATCTATATTTCATAGCCGTACGTTATAAGGGGGCTTTGCCCCCCCTAAAATTTTTTTTTATTTTTCGACAAACCGATTTTTCTTAATTGTATATGATTCACAAGCAAAAGATACATATAATCCTAAATTTTCACTTTTCTATCTTTAACCGTTATTTTTTTAAAAAAATTTCGTGGTTTAACATCTATATATATAAAATTCTAATTCGCAGGCTTTGTTACCGTACTCCTCCGAAACCGCTTGACCGATTTTCATGAAATTTGGCACGTGGACTCGACCGGACAGGGAGTAGGTTGTTATCTATATTTCATAGCCGTACGTTATAAGGGGGCTTTGCCCCCCCTAAAATTTTTTTTTATTTTTCGACAAACCGATTTTTCTTAATTGTGTATGATTCACAAGCAAAAGATACATATAATCCTAAATTTTCACTTTTCTATCTTTAACCGTTATTTTTTTAAAAAAATTTCGTGGTTCAACATCTATATATATAAAATTCTAATTCGCAGGCTTTGTTACCGTACTCCTCCGAAACCGCTTGACCGATTTTCATGAAATTTGGCAGGTGGACTCAACCGGACAGGGAGTAGGTTGTTATCTATATTTCATAGCCGTACGTTATAAGGGGGATTTGCCCCCCCTAAGTTTTTTTTTTATTTTTCGACAAACAGATTTTTCTTAATTGTATATGATTCAGAAGCAAAAGATACATACAATCCTAAATTTTCACTTTTCTATCTTTAACCGATATTTTTTTTTAAAAATTTCGTGGTTTAACATCTATATATATAAAATTCTAATTCGCAGGCTTTGTTACCGTACTCCTCCGAAACCGCTTGACCGATTTTCATGAAATTTGGCAGGTGGACTCGACCGGACAGGGAGTAGGTTGTTATCTATATTTCATAGCCGTACGTTATAAGGGGGCTTTGCCCCCCCCTAAAATTTTTTTTATTTTTCGACAAACCGATTTTTCTTAATTGTATATGATTCACAAGCAAAAGATACATATAATCCTAAATTTTCACTTTTCTATCTTTAACCGTTATTTTTTTAAAAAAATTTCGTGGTTTAACATCTATATATATAAAATTCTAATTCGCAGGCTTTGTTACCGTACTCCTCCGAAACCGCTTGACCGATTTTCATGAAATTTGGCACGTGGACTCGACCGGACAGGGAGTAGGTTGTTATCTATATTTCATAGCCGTACGTTATAAGGGGGCTTTGCCCCCCCTAAAATTTTTTTTTATTTTTCGACAAACCGATTTTTCTTAATTGTGTATGATTCACAAGCAAAAGATACATATAATCCTAAATTTTCACTTTTCTATCTTTAACCGTTATTTTTTTAAAAAAATTTCGTGGTTTAACATCTATATATATAAAATTCTAATTCGCAGGCTTTGTTACCGTACTCCTCCGAAACCGCTTGACCGATTTTCATGAAATTTGGCACGTGGACTCGACCGGACAGGGAGTAGGTTGTTATCTATATTTCATAGCCGTACGTTATAAGGGGGCTTTGCCCCCCCTAAAATTTTTTTTTATTTTTCGACAAACCGATTTTTCTTAATTGTGTATGATTCACAAGCAAAAGATACATATAATCCTAAATTTTCACTTTTCTATCTTTAACCGTTATTTTTTTAAAAAAATTTCGTGGTTTAACATCTATATATATAAAATTCTAATTCGCAGGCTTTGTTACCGTACTCCTCCGAAACCGCTTGACCGATTTTCATGAAATTTGGCAGGTGGACTCAACCGGACAGGGAGTAGGTTGTTATCTATATTTCATAGCCGTACGTTATAAGGGGGATTTGCCCCCCCTAAGTTTTTTTTTTATTTTTCGACAAACAGATTTTTCTTAATTGTATATGTTTCAGAAGCAAAAGATACATACAATCCTAAATTTTCACTTTTCTATCTTTAACCGATATTTTTTTTAAAAAATTTCGTGGTTTAACATCTATATATATAAAATTCTAATTCGCAGGCTTTGTTACCGTACTCCTCCGAAACCGCTTGACCGATTTTCATGAAATTTGGCAGGTGGACTCGACCGGACAGGGAGTAGGTTGTTATCTATATTTCATAGCCGTACGTTATAAGGGGGCTTTGCCCCCCCCTAAAATTTTTTTTATTTTTCGACAAACCGATTTTTCTTAATTGTATATGATTCACAAGCAAAAGATACATATAATCCTAAATTTTCACTTTTCTATCTTTAACCGTTATTTTTTTAAAAAAATTTCGTGGTTTAACATCTATATATATAAAATTCTAATTCGCAGGCTTTGTTACCGTACTCCTCCGAAACCGCTTGACCGATTTTCATGAAATTTGGCACGTGGACTCGACCGGACAGGGAGTAGGTTGTTATCTATATTTCATAGCCGTACGTTATAAGGGGGCTTTGCCCCCCCTAAAATTTTTTTTTATTTTTCGACAAACCGATTTTTCTTAATTGTGTATGATTCACAAGCAAAAGATACATATAATCCTAAATTTTCACTTTTCTATCTTTAACCGTTATTTTTTTAAAAAAATTTCGTGGTTTAACATCTATATATATAAAATTCTAATTCGCAGGCTTTGTTACCGTACTCCTCCGAAACCGCTTGACCGATTTTCATGAAATTTGGCAGGTGGACTCGACCGGACAGGGAGTAGGTTGTTATCTATATTTCATAGCCGTACGTTATAAGGGGGCTTTGCCCCCCCTAAAATTTTTTTTTATTTTTCGACAAACCGATTTTTCTTAATTGTATATGATTCACAAGCAAAAGATACATATAATCCTAAATTTTCACTTTTCTATCTTTAACCGTTATTTTTTTAAAAAAATTTCGTGGTTTAACATCTATATATATAAAATTCTAATTCGCAGGCTTTGTTACCGTACTCCTCCGAAACCGCTTGACCGATTTTCATGAAATTTGGCACGTGGACTCGACCGGACAGGGAGTAGGTTGTTATCTATATTTCATAGCCGTACGTTATAAGGGGGCTTTGCCCCCCCTAAAATTTTTTTTTATTTTTCGACAAACCGATTTTTCTTAATTGTGTATGATTCACAAGCAAAAGATACATATAATCCTAAATTTTCACTTTTCTATCTTTAACCGTTATTTTTTTAAAAAAATTTCGTGGTTCAACATCTATATATATAAAATTCTAATTCGCAGGCTTTGTTACCGTACTCCTCCGAAACCGCTTGACCGATTTTCATGAAATTTGGCAGGTGGACTCAACCGGACAGGGAGTAGGTTGTTATCTATATTTCATAGCCGTACGTTATAAGGGGGATTTGCCCCCCCTAAGTTTTTTTTTTATTTTTCGACAAACAGATTTTTCTTAATTGTATATGATTCAGAAGCAAAAGATACATACAATCCTAAATTTTCACTTTTCTATCTTTAACCGATATTTTTTTTAAAAAATTTCGTGGTTTAACATCTATATATATAAAATTCTAATTCGCAGGCTTTGTTACCGTACTCCTCCGAAACCGCTTGACCGATTTTCATGAAATTTGGCAGGTGGACTCGACCGGACAGGGAGTAGGTTGTTATCTATATTTCATAGCCGTACGTTATAAGGGGGCTTTGCCCCCCCCTAAAATTTTTTTTATTTTTCGACAAACCGATTTTTCTTAATTGTATATGATTCACAAGCAAAAGATACATATAGTCCTAAATTTTCACTTTTCTATCTTTAACCGTTATTTTTTTAAAAAAATTTCGTGGTTTAACATCTATATATATAAAATTCTAATTCGCAGGCTTTGTTACCGTACTCCTCCGAAACCGCTTGACCGATTTTCATGAAATTTGGCACGTGGACTCGACCGGACAGGGAGTAGGTTGTTATCTATATTTCATAGCCGTACGTTATAAGGGGGCTTTGCCCCCCCTAAAATTTTTTTTTATTTTTCGACAAACCGATTTTTCTTAATTGTGTATGATTCACAAGCAAAAGATACATATAATCCTAAATTTTCACTTTTCTATCTTTAACCGTTATTTTTTTAAAAAAATTTCGTGGTTTAACATCTATATATATAAAATTCTAATTCGCAGGCTTTGTTACCGTACTCCTCCGAAACCGCTTGACCGATTTTCATGAAATTTGGCACGTGGACTCGACCGGACAGGGAGTAGGTTGTTATCTATATTTCATAGCCGTACGTTATAAGGGGGCTTTGCCCCCCCTAAAATTTTTTTTTATTTTTCGACAAACCGATTTTTCTTAATTGTGTATGATTCACAAGCAAAAGATACATATAATCCTAAATTTTCACTTTTCTATCTTTAACCGTTATTTTTTTAAAAAAATTTCGTGGTTTAACATCTATATATATAAAATTCTAATTCGCAGGCTTTGTTACCGTACTCCTCCGAAACCGCTTGACCGATTTTCATGAAATTTGGCACGTGGACTCGACCGGACAGGGAGTAGGTTGTTATCTATATTTCATAGCCGTACGTTATAAGGGGGCTTTGCCCCCCCTAAAATTTTTTTTTATTTTTCGACAAACCGATTTTTCTTAATTGTGTATGATTCACAAGCAAAAGATACATATAATCCTAAATTTTCACTTTTCTATCTTTAACCGTTATTTTTTTAAAAAAATTTCGTGGTTTAACATCTATATATATAAAATTCTAATTCGCAGGCTTTGTTACCGTACTCCTCCGAAACCGCTTGACCGATTTTCATGAAATTTGGCAGGTGGACTCAACCGGACAGGGAGTAGGTTGTTATCTATATTTCATAGCCGTACGTTATAAGGGGGATTTGCCCCCCCTAAGTTTTTTTTTTATTTTTCGACAAACAGATTTTTCTTAATTGTATATGATTCAGAAGCAAAAGATACATACAATCCTAAATTTTCACTTTTCTATCTTTAACCGATATTTTTTTTAAAAAATTTCGTGGTTTAACATCTATATATATAAAATTCTAATTCGCAGGCTTTGTTACCGTACTCCTCCGAAACCGCTTGACCGATTTTCATGAAATTTGGCAGGTGGACTCGACCGGACAGGGAGTAGGTTGTTATCTATATTTCATAGCCGTACGTTATAAGGGGGCTTTGCCCCCCCCTAAAATTTTTTTTATTTTTCGACAAACCGATTTTTCTTAATTGTATATGATTCACAAGCAAAAGATACATATAATCCTAAATTTTCACTTTTCTATCTTTAACCGTTATTTTTTTAAAAAAATTTCGTGGTTTAACATCTATATATATAAAATTCTAATTCGCAGGCTTTGTTACCGTACTCCTCCGAAACCGCTTGACCGATTTTCATGAAATTTGGCACGTGGACTCGACCGGACAGGGAGTAGGTTGTTATCTATATTTCATAGCCGTACGTTATAAGGGGGCTTTGCCCCCCCTAAAATTTTTTTTTATTTTTCGACAAACCGATTTTTCTTAATTGTGTATGATTCACAAGCAAAAGATACATATAATCCTAAATTTTCACTTTTCTATCTTTAACCGTTATTTTTTTAAAAAAATTTCGTGGTTTAACATCTATATATATAAAATTCTAATTCGCAGGCTTTGTTACCGTACTCCTCCGAAACCGCTTGACCGATTTTCATGAAATTTGGCAGGTGGACTCGACCGGACAGGGAGTAGGTTGTTATCTATATTTCATAGCCGTACGTTATAAGGGGGCTTTGCCCCCCCTAAAATTTTTTTTTATTTTTCGACAAACCGATTTTTCTTAATTGTATATGATTCACAAGCAAAAGATACATATAATCCTAAATTTTCACTTTTCTATCTTTAACCGTTATTTTTTTAAAAAAATTTCGTGGTTTAACATCTATATATATAAAATTCTAATTCGCAGGCTTTGTTACCGTACTCCTCCGAAACCGCTTGACCGATTTTCATGAAATTTGGCACGTGGACTCGACCGGACAGGGAGTAGGTTGTTATCTATATTTCATAGCCGTACGTTATAAGGGGGCTTTGCCCCCCCTAAAATTTTTTTTTATTTTTCGACAAACCGATTTTTCTTAATTGTGTATGATTCACAAGCAAAAGATACATATAATCCTAAATTTTCACTTTTCTATCTTTAACCGTTATTTTTTTAAAAAAATTTCGTGGTTCAACATCAATATATATAAAATTCTAATTCGCAGGCTTTGTTACCGTACTCCTCCGAAACCGCTTGACCGATTTTCATGAAATTTGGCAGGTGGACTCAACCGGACAGGGAGTAGGTTGTTATCTATATTTCATAGCCGTACGTTATAAGGGGGATTTGCCCCCCCTAAGTTTTTTTTTTATTTTTCGACAAACAGATTTTTCTTAATTGTATATGATTCAGAAGCAAAAGATACATACAATCCTAAATTTTCACTTTTCTATCTTTAACCGATATTTTTTTTAAAAAATTTCGTGGTTTAACATCTATATATATAAAATTCTAATTCGCAGGCTTTGTTACCGTACTCCTCCGAAACCGCTTGACCGATTTTCATGAAATTTGGCAGGTGGACTCGACCGGACAGGGAGTAGGTTGTTATCTATATTTCATAGCCGTACGTTATAAGGGGGCTTTGCCCCCCCCTAAAATTTTTTTTATTTTTCGACAAACCGATTTTTCTTAATTGTATATGATTCACAAGCAAAAGATACATATAGTCCTAAATTTTCACATTTCTATCTTTAACCGTTATTTTTTTAAAAAAATTTCGTGGTTTAACATCTATATATATAAAATTCTAATTCGCAGGCTTTGTTACCGTACTCCTCCGAAACCGCTTGACCGATTTTCATGAAATTTGGCACGTGGACTCGACCGGACAGGGAGTAGGTTGTTATCTATATTTCATAGCCGTACGTTATAAGGGGGCTTTGCCCCCCCTAAAATTTTTTTTTATTTTTCGACAAACCGATTTTTCTTAATTGTGTATGATTCACAAGCAAAAGATACATATAATCCTAAATTTTCACTTTTCTATCTTTAACCGTTATTTTTTTAAAAAAATTTCGTGGTTTAACATCTATATATATAAAATTCTAATTCGCAGGCTTTGTTACCGTACTCCTCCGAAACCGCTTGACCGATTTTCATGAAATTTGGCACGTGGACTCGACCGGACAGGGAGTAGGTTGCTTTCTATATTTCATAGCCGTACGTTATAAGGGGGCTTTGCCCCCCCTAAAATTTTTTTTTATTTTTCGACAAACCGATTTTTCTTAATTGTGTATGATTCACAAGCAAAAGATACATATAATCCTAAATTTTCACTTTTCTATCTTTAACCGTTATTTTTTTAAAAAAATTTCGTGGTTTAACATCTATATATATAAAATTCTAATTCGCAGGCTTTGTTACCGTACTCCTCCGAAACCGCTTGACCGATTTTCATGAAATTTGGCAGGTGGACTCAACCGGACAGGGAGTAGGTTGTTATCTATATTTCATAGCCGTACGTTATAAGGGGGATTTGCCCCCCCTAAGTTTTTTTTTTATTTTTCGACAAACAGATTTTTCTTAATTGTATATGATTCAGAAGCAAAAGATACATACAATCCTAAATTTTCACTTTTCTATCTTTAACCGATATTTTTTTTAAAAAATTTCGTGGTTTAACATCTATATATATAAAATTCTAATTCGCAGGCTTTGTTACCGTACTCCTCCGAAACCGCTTGACCGATTTTCATGAAATTTGGCAGGTGGACTCGACCGGGCAGGGAGTAGGTTGTTATCTATATTTCATAGCCGTACGTTATAAGGGGGCTTTGCCCCCCCCTAAAATTTTTTTTATTTTTCGACAAACCGATTTTTCTTAATTGTATATGATTCACAAGCAAAAGATACATATAATCCTAAATTTTCACTTTTCTATCTTTAACCGTTATTTTTTTAAAAAAATTTCGTGGTTTAACATCTATATATATAAAATTCTAATTCGCAGGCTTTGTTACCGTACTCCTCCGAAACCGCTTGACCGATTTTCATGAAATTTGGCAGGTGGACTCGACCGGACAGGGAGTAGGTTGTTATCTATATTTCATAGCCGTACGTTATAAGGGGGCTTTGCCCCCCCTAAAATTTTTTTTTATTTTTCGACAAACCGATTTTTCTTAATTGTATATGATTCACAAGCAAAAGATACATACAATCCTAAATTTTCACTTTTCTATCTTTAACCGATATTTTTTTTAAAAAATTTCGTCGTTTAACATCTATATATATAAAATTCTAATTCGCAGGCTTTGTTACCGTACTCCTCCGAAACCGCTTGACCGATTTTCATGAAATTTGGCAGGTGGACTCGACCGGGCAGGGAGTAGGTTGTTATCTATATTTCATAGCCGTACGTTATAAGGGGGCTTTGCCCCCCCCTAAAATTTTTTTTATTTTTCGACAAACCGATTTTTCTTAATTGTATATGATTCACAAGCAAAAGATACATATAATCCTAAATTTTCACTTTTCTATCTTTAACCGTTATTTTTTTAAAAAAATTTCGTGGTTTAACATCTATATATATAAAATTCTAATTCGCAGGCTTTGTTACCGTACTCCTCCGAAACCGCTTGACCGATTTTCATGAAATTTGGCACGTGGACTCGACCGGACAGGGAGTAGGTTGTTATCTATATTTCATAGCCGTACGTTATAAGGGGGCTTTGCCCCCCCTAAAATTTTTTTTTATTTTTCGACAAACCGATTTTTCTTAATTGTGTATGATTCACAAGCAAAAGATACATATAATCCTAAATTTTCACTTTTCTATCTTTAACCGTTATTTTTTTAAAAAAATTTCGTGGTTTAACATAAATATATATAAAATTCTAATTCGCAGGCTTTGTTACCGTACTCCTCCGAAACCGCTTGACCGATTTTCATGAAATTTGGCAGGTGGACTCCTTGCCTAACTGCGAAAAAAACGGCGCATACATCGTCTCTCTAGCTCAATTAGTTTCCGAGATAGCAAAACGAGGCCGTAGGACAACACGAGAGCACTAGAAACAACACTAAGCACACGAAACGAATGAGCGAAAATTGTACTAAAATCCGTGAAAATATAAAGTTTTTAACTTTACGATTACTATTTTTAATGTACAAAAAATATTTTAAAATTTTGCCGAAGGACCAGATCTCTGGTGTAAGAATCAAATTTTGGCGGAGGCGCAAATCTGGTATAATCAAAATTTTGGCGGACGCTTTTGGTGGAGGTTTGTAGTTGCCAAATTTAGTCGCGTGTTGGCTGCTGTACGATACGATATCTGAAATTTATGACGATTTGTCTTTTGTAATAAATGCAAGTTTATTTTATCTTATATTAAAGAAAAAAAGAAACACAGATATTATATACATCCCATCATAAAAGAACGAAATTATAAGGAATTTTGTTACACATTATATAACGAAATTAATATAATAAAGGCCCAGAAAAGTTTTTTAATTTTACAAGAATGTCTAAAAAATATTTTCAGGAGTTATTAGTAAGTATAAAAGAGGCGTTTTCAAGAAATAACACCATTATGAGGGAAAGCATATCACCTAAGAAAAACTATTTATAACGCTAAGAGGCTGTCCATTCAATGGTACGCCACTGAGCAAATACAGGTGTTAAATTGATGCCCCTCTATTATACCCAATTTATTGGGAAATAGTGATGTTTCACAAATTATTATTAACAAAAAAATTATTCAAATTAAAGGCACAGTACTTATCGAGAAAGACGAAAACCAGAATATACAAAACCGTAATAAGAGCAACAGTCACCTGCCGGATGTGAGACATGGGTGCTAAATAAAACAGAAGGAGAAATGATAAAGAGTTGAGAACGGAACGTACTGAGAGCTATTTTCAGGGAAAATATTACAGATACGGAAGACGGCTGGCATAGAAGCAGCAATCAAGAATTAAGGATGCATTACAAGGAACCAAGTATAACAAGATAAACAAAGTCATAAAGAATCAGATGGGCAGGTCATTTTGAGGGGATGGATAAGGAAATAATGCCAAAGATGGTACTGCTAAGAAGACCAGTTGGGACTAGGGACGAGGTAGACTAGGACTGCAAAAAAGTTTCAGGAATATAATAGTATCGATGAAAATTATACACTGGAAAGGAAAGGCGAAAAATAGGATATAGTGGAGAACTAGAGAACTGGAAAACTATTTTACATACCTAGACATCAAATAAAATTATATATAAGTTATTAGTATAAACTGTATTGTGTAAAATTTGAAAAAAAATTATTTTTAGTAGATTACTTTTTTCCAGATAGAAATATTGTACCTAATTAAGTTGCTCTTTAAGCTATAAGATAAAAAATTAAAAATAAAATGAGTCCCATATAAAAATAATTTGATATGGGAGTAAAAAATTCAAGGCAAAATATAGTTCAAGTCTGTAATTTCCATCATTAAACAAGCTTTGGTAACACTCACAACAAAATTCGCTAGAAAACAGCTCAAACGTCTGTGTTATACCACGATACACGCATTTATGATATGCCGTCGAAGTCGTAAAACCGATTGGCGACATTAAGGCGAGATATGGTTTCTAGGATGGGTCGCGGTAACGCCGCTGCAACGAAAATTTTAAGAGCGCCTGGTGTGTGTCACTGCATCAAAGTATAGTAAGGGATGCGTTGCTTTCGACATTTTAGCGGGAGTTCAGTCGACGTACGCCGTTCCGTCTGTGTTAGCGCATACTCCCTACTGAATTCCGAACATAATGGTACTATTTTTTTTGTCTCTAGCGCCGTCCGTTTCCGAAATAGCGAACCGTAAGCAGTAGAAAAATTCTGAGCACAGAAGAAGAACGAGCGGGAAATTTTATAAAAGAAAAGTGCAACAGTTTAACTTTTGAACTCAAATTGAACAAAATATGAATTTCACATAATTTGTCCTATTAAATGTACCTTTCCGTCTAATTTTTTTCTAATTTCCGAATATCATATAATTGTCCTATTAAATGTACCTTTTTTTATATACCTACAAATTTTGCATTATTGTGAATAAATATTTAGACATAATTTTATTTTTAATTCGAGGAATTTGTATTTCAATCAATTTTTATGTCGAGCAATTCATTTTCGAGCAGTTGATTTTGAGTAAAATTATGACACATTATCTAATTCTGACACACTATCTAAGGTGCAACGAAGTTCACCGGGTCATCTAGTCTATATATATAAAATTCTAATTCGCAGGCTTTGTTACCGTACTCCTCCGAAATCGCTTGACCGATTTTCATGAAATTTAGCAGGTGGACTCGACCGGACAGGGAGTAGGTTGTTATCTATATTTCATAGCCGTACGTCATAAGGGGGCTTTGCATCCCATAATAATTTTTTTAATTTTTCGACAAACCGATTTTTCTTAATTCTATATGATTCAGAAGCAAAAGATACATACAATCCTAAATTTTCACTTTTCTATCTTTAACCGTTATTTTTTTAAAAAAATTTCGTGGTTTAACATCTATATATATAAAATTCTAACTCGCAGGCTTTGTTACCGTACTCCTCCGAAATCGCTTGACCGATTTTCATGAAATTTCGCAGGTGGACTCGACCGGACAGGGAGTAGGTTGTTATCTATATTTCATAGCCGTACGTTATAAGGAGGCTTGCCCCCCCAATTTTTTTTTTATTTTTCGACAAACCGATTTTTCTTAATTGTATATGATTCACAAGCAAAAGATAAATATAATCCTAAATTTTCACTTTTCTATCTTTAACCGTTATTTTTTTAAAAAAAATTTCGTGGTTTAACATCTATATATATAAAATTCTAATTCGCAGGCTTTGTTACCGTACTCCTCCGAAACCGCTTGACCGATTTTCATGAAATTTGGCAGGTGGACTCGACCGGACAGGGAGTAGGTTGTTATCTATATTTCATAGCCGTACGTCATAAGGGGGCTTTGCATCCCATAATAATTTTTTTTATTTTTCGACAAACCGATTTTTCTTAATTCTATATGATTCAGAAGCAAAAGATACATACAATCCTAAATTTTCACTTTTCTATCTTTAACCGTTATTTTTTTAAAAAAATTTCGTAGTTTAACATCTATATATATAAAATTCTAATTCGCAGGCTTTGTTACCGTACTCCTCCGAAATCGCTTGACCGATTTTCATGAAATTTGGCAGGTGGACTCGACCGGACAGGGAGTAGGTTGTTATCTATATTTCATAGCCGTACGTCATAAGGGGGCTTTGCATCCCATAATAATTTTTTTTATTTTTCGACAAACCGATTTTTCTTAATTCTATATGATTCAGAAGCAAAAGATACATACAATCCTAAATTTTCACTTTTCTATCTTTAACCGTTATTTTTTTAAAAAAATTTCGTGGTTTAACATCTATATATATAAAATTCTAATTCGCAGGCTTTGTTACCGTACTCCTCCGAAACCGCTTGACCGATTTTCATGAAATTTGGCAGGTGGACTCGACCGGACAGGGAGTAGGTTGTTATCTATATTTCATAGCCGTACGTCATAAGGGGGCTTTGCATCCCATAATAATTTTTTTTATTTTTCGACAAACCGATTTTTCTTAATTCTATATGATTCAGAAGCAAAAGATACATACAATCCTAAATTTTCACTTTTCTATCTTTAACCGTTATTTTTTTAAAAAAATTTCGTGGTTTAACATCTATATATATAAAATTCTAATTCGCAGGCTTTGTTACCGTACTCCTCCGAAACCGCTTGACCGATTTTCATGAAATTTGGCAGGTGGACTCGACCGGACAGGGAGTAGGTTGTTATCTATATTTCATAGCCGTACGTTATAAGGGGGCTTTGCCCCCCCTAAAATTTTTTTTATTTTTCGACAAACCGATTTTTCTTAATTGTATATGATTCACAAGCAAAAGATAAATATAATCCTAAATTTTCACTTTTCTAGCTTTAACCGTTATTTTTTTAAGAAAATTTCGTGGTTTAACATCTATATATATAAAATTCTAATTCGCAGGCTTTGTTACCGTACTCCTCCGAAATCGCTTGACCGATTTTCATGAAATTTCGCAGGTGGACTCGACCGGACAGGGAGTAGGTTGTTATCTATATTTCATAGCCGTACGTTATAAGGAGGCTTTGCCCCCCCAATTTTTTTTTTATTTTTCGACAAACCGATTTTTCTTAATTGTATATGATTCACAAGCAAAAGATAAATATAATCCTAAATTTTCACTTTTCTATCTTTAACCGTTATTTTTTTAAAAAAAATTTCGTGGTTTAACATCTATATATATAAAATTCTAATTCGCAGGCTTTGTTACCGTACTCCTCCGAAACCGCTTGACCGATTTTCATGAAATTTGGCAGGTGGACTCGACCGGACAGGGAGTAGGTTGTTATCTATATTTCATAGCCGTACGTCATAAGGGGGCTTTGCATCCCATAATAATTTTTTTTATTTTTCGACAAACCGATTTTTCTTAATTCTATATGATTCAGAAGCAAAAGATACATACAATCCTAAATTTTCACTTTTCTATCTTTAACCGTTATTTTTTTAAAAAAATTTCGTGGTTTAACATCTATATATATAAAATTCTAATTCGCAGGCTTTGTTACCGTACTCCTCCGAAATCGCTTGACCGATTTTCATGAAATTTGGCAGGTGGACTCGACCGGACAGGGAGTAGGTTGTTATCTATATTTCATAGCCGTACGTCATAAGGGGGCTTTGCATCCCATAATAATTTTTTTTATTTTTCGACAAACCGATTTTTCTTAATTCCATATGATTCAGAAGCAAAAGATACATACAATCCTAAATTTTCACTTTTCTATCTTTAACCGTTATTTTTTTAAAAAAATTTCGTGGTTTAACATCTATATATATAAAATTCTAATTCGCAGGCTTTGTTACCGTACTCCTCCGAAACCGCTTGACCGATTTTCATGAAATTTGGCAGGTGGACTCGACCGGACAGGGAGTAGGTTGTTATCTATATTTCATAGCCGTACGTCATAAGGGGGCTTTGCATCCCATAATAATTTTTTTTATTTTTCGACAAACCGATTTTTCTTAATTCTATATGATTCAGAAGCAAAAGATACATACAATCCTAAATTTTGACTTTTCTATCTTTAACCGTTATTTTTTTAAAAAAATTTCGTGGTTTAACATCTATATATATAAAATTCTAATTCGCAGGCTTTGTTACCGTACTCCTCCGAAATCGCTTGACCGATTTTCATGAAATTTCGCAGGTGGACTCGACCGGACAGGGAGTAGGTTGTTATCTATATTTCATAGCCGTACGTTATAAGGGGGCTTTGCCCCCCTAAAAATTTTTTTTTATTTTTCGACAAACCGATTTTTCTTAATTGTATATGATTCAGAAGCAAAAGATACATACAATCCTAAATTTTCACTTTTCTATCTTTAACCGTTATTTTTTTAAAAAAATTTCGTTGTTTAACATCTATATATATAAAATTCTAATTCGCAGGCTTTGTTACCGTACTCCTCCGAAACCGCTTGACCGATTTTCATGAAATTTGGCAGGTGGACTCGACCGGACAGGGAGTAGGTTGTTATCTATATTTCATAGCCGTACGTTATAAGGGGGCTTTGCCCCCCCTAAAATTTTTTTATTTTTCGACAAACCGATTTTTCTTAATTGTATATGATTCACAAGCAAAAGATAAATATAATCCTAAATTTTCACTTTTCTAGCTTTAACCGTTATTTTTTTAAGAAAATTTCGTGGTTTAACATCTATATATATAAAATTCTAATTCGCAGGCTTTGTTACCGTACTCCTCCGAAATCGCTTGACCGATTTTCATGAAATTTCGCAGGTGGACTCGACCGGACAGGGAGTAGGTTGTTATCTATATTTCATAGCCGTACGTTATAAGGAGGCTTTGCCCCCCCAATTTTTTTTTAATTTTTCGACAAACCGATTTTTCTTAATTGTATATGATTCACAAGCAAAAGATAAATATAATCCTAAATTTTCACTTTTCTATCTTTAACCGTTATTTTTTTAAAAAAAATTTCGTGGTTTAACATCTATATATATAAAATTCTAATTCGCAGGCTTTGTTACCGTACTCCTCCGAAACCGCTTGACCGATTTTCATGAAATTTGGCAGGTGGACTCGACCGGACTGGGAGTAGGTTGTTATCTATATTTCATAGCCGTACGTCATAAGGGGGCTTTGCATCCCATAATAATTTTTTTTATTTTTCGACAAACCGATTTTTCTTAATTGTATATGATTCACAAGCAAAAGATAAATATAATCCTAAATTTTCACTTTTCTAGCTTTAACCGTTATTTTTTTAAGAAAATTTCGTGGTTTAACATCTATATATATAAAATTCTAATTCGCAGGCTTTGTTACCGTACTCCTCCGAAATCGCTTGACCGATTTTCATGAAATTTGGCAGGTGGACTCGACCGGACAGGGAGTAGGTTGTTATCTATATTTCATAGCCGTACGTCATAAGGGGGCTTTGCATCCCATAATAATTTTTTTTATTTTTCGACAAACCGATTTTTCTTAATTCTATATGATTCAGAAGCAAAAGATACATACAATCCTAAATTTTCACTTTTCTATCTTTAACCGTTATTTTTTTAAAAAAATTTCGTGGTTTAACATCTATATATATAAAATTCTAATTCGCAGGCTTTGTTACCGTACTCCTCCGAAATCGCTTGACCGATTTTCATGAAATTTGGCAGGTGGACTCGACCGGACAGGGAGTAGGTTGTTATCTATATTTCATAGCCGTACGTCATAAGGGGGCTTTGCATCCCATAATAATTTTTTTTATTTTTCGACAAACCGATTTTTCTTAATTCTATATGATTCAGAAGCAAAAGATACATACAATCCTAAATTTTCACTTTTCTATCTTTAACCGTTATTTTTTTAAAAAAATTTCGTGGTTTAACATCTATATATATAAAATTCTAATTCGCAGGCTTTGTTACCGTACTCCTCCGAAATCGCTTGACCGATTTTCATGAAATTTCGCAGGTGGACTCGACCGGACAGGGAGTAGGTTGTTATCTATATTTCATAGCCGTACGTTATAAGGAGGCTTTGCCCCCCCAATTTTTTTTTTATTTTTCGACAAACCGATTTTTCTTAATTGTATATGATTCACAAGCAAAAGATAAATATAATCCTAAATTTTCACTTTTCTATCTTTAACCGTTATTTTTTTAAAAAAAATTTCGTGGTTTAACATCTATATATATAAAATTCTAATTCGCAGCCTTTGTTACCGTACTCCTCCGAAACCGCTTGACCGATTTTCATGAAATTTGGCAGGTGGACTCGACCGGACAGGGAGTAGGTTGTTATCTATATTTCATAGCCGTACGTCATAAGGGGGCTTTGCATCCCATAATAATTTTTTTTATTTTTCGACAAACCGATTTTTCTTAATTCTATATGATTCAGAAGCAAAAGATACATACAATCCTAAATTTTCACTTTTCTATCTTTAACCGTTATTTTTTTAAAAAAATTTCGTGGTTTAACATCTATATATATAAAATTCTAATTCGCAGGCTTTGTTACCGTACTCCTCCGAAATCGCTTGACCGATTTTCATGAAATTTGGCAGGTGGACTCGACCGGACAGGGAGTAGGTTGTTATCTATATTTCATAGCCGTACGTCATAAGGGGGCTTTGCATCCCATAATAATTTTATTTATTTTTCGACAAACCGATTTTTCTTAATTCTATATGATTCAGAAGCAAAAGATACATACAATCCTAAATTTTCACTTTTCTATCTTTAACCGTTATTTTTTTAAAAAAATTTCGTGGTTTAACATCTATATATATAAAATTCTAATTCGCAGGCTTTGTTACCGTACTCCTCCGAAATCGCTTGACCGATTTTCATGAAATTTCGCAGGTGGACTCGACCGGACAGGGAGTAGGTTGTTATCTATATTTAATAGCCGTACGTTATAAGGAGGCTTTGCCCCCCCCAATTTTTTTTTTATTTTTCGACAAACCGATTTTTCTTAATTGTATATGATTCACAAGCAAAAGATAAATATAATCCTAAATTTTCACTTTTCTATCTTTAACCGTTATTTTTTTAAAAAAAATTTCGTGGTTTAACATCTATATATATAAAATTCTAATTCGCAGGCTTTGTTACCGTACTCCTCCGAAACCGCTTGACCGATTTTCATGAAATTTGGCAGGTGGACTCGACCGGACAGGGAGTAGGTTGTTATCTATATTTCATAGCCGTACGTCATAAGGGGGCTTTGCATCCCATAATAATTTTTTTTATTTTTCGACAAACCGATTTTTCTTAATTCTATATGATTCAGAAGCAAAAGATACATACAATCCTAAATTTTCACTTTTCTATCTTTAACCGTTATTTTTTTAAAAAAATTTCGTGGTTTAACATCTATATATATAAAATTCTAATTCGCAGGCTTTGTTACCGTACTCCTCCGAAATCGCTTGACCGATTTTCATGAAATTTGGCAGGTGGACTCGACCGGACAGGGAGTAGGTTGTTATCTATATTTCATAGCCGTACGTCATAAGGGGGCTTTGCATCCCATAATAATTTTTTTTATTTTTCGACAAACCGATTTTTCTTAATTCTATATGATTCAGAAGCAAAAGATACATACAATCCTAAATTTTCACTTTTCTATCTTTAACCGTTATTTTTTTAAAAAAATTTCGTGGTTTAACATCTATATATATAAAATTCTAATTCGCAGGCTTTGTTACCGTACTCCTCCGAAACCGCTTGACCGATTTTCATGAAATTTGGCAGGTGGACTCGACCGGACAGGGAGTAGGTTGTTATCTATATTTCATAGCCGTACGTCATAAGGGGGCTTTGCATCCCATAATAATTTTTTTTATTTTTCGACAAACCGATTTTTCTTAATTCTATATGATTCAGAAGCAAAAGATACATACAATCCTAAATTTTCACTTTTCTATCTTTAACCGTTATTTTTTTAAAAAAATTTCGTTGTTTAACATCTATATATATAAAATTCTAATTCGCAGGCTTTGTTACCGTACTCCTCCGAAATCGCTTGACCGATTTTCATGAAATTTCGCAGGTGGACTCGACCGGACAGGGAGTAGGTTGTTATCTATATTTCATAGCCGTACGTTATAAGGGGGCTTTGCCCCCCTAAAATTTTTTTTTTATTTTTCGACAAACCGATTTTTCTTAATTGTATATGATTCAGAAGCAAAAGATACATACAATCCTAAATTTTCACTTTTCTATCTTTAACCGTTATTTTTTTAAAAAAATTTCGTTGTTTAACATCTATATATATAAAATTCTAATTCGCAGGCTTTGTTACCGTACTCCTCCGAAACCGCTTGACCGATTTTCATGAAATTTGGCAGGTGGACTCGACCGGACAGGGAGTAGGTTGTTATCTATATTTCATAGCCGTACGTTATAAGGGGGCTTTGCCCCCCCTAAAATTTTTTTTATTTTTCGACAAACCGATTTTTCTTAATTGTATATGATTCACAAGCAAAAGATAAATATAATCCTAAATTTTCACTTTTCTAGCTTTAACCGTTATTTTTTTAAGAAAATTTCGTGGTTTAACATCTATATATATAAAATTCTAATTCGCAGGCTTTGTTACCGTACTCCTCCGAAATCGCTTGACCGATTTTCATGAAATTTCGCAGGTGGACTCGACCGGACAGGGAGTAGGTTGTTATCTATATTTCATAGCCGTACGTTATAAGGAGGCTTTGCCCCCCCAATTTTTTTTTTATTTTTCGACAAACCGATTTTTCTTAATTGTATATGATTCACAAGCAAAAGATAAATATAATCCTAAATTTTCACTTTTCTATCTTTAACCGTTATTTTTTTAAAAAAAATTTCGTGGTTTAACATCTATATATATAAAATTCTAATTCGCAGGCTTTGTTACCGTACTCCTCCGAAACCGCTTGACCGATTTTCATGAAATTTGGCAGGTGGACTCGACCGGACAGGGAGTAGGTTGTTATCCGTATTTCATAGCCGTACGTCATAAGGGGGCTTTGCATCCCATAATAATTTTTTTTATTTTTCGACAAACCGATTTTTCTTAATTCTATATGATTCAGAAGCAAAAGATACATACAATCCTAAATTTTCACTTTTCTATCTTTAACCGTTATTTTTTTAAAAAAATTTCGTGGTTTAACATCTATATATATAAAATTCTAATTCGCAGGCTTTGTTACCGTACTCCTCCGAAATCGCTTGACCGATTTTCATGAAATTTGGCAGGTGGACTCGACCGGACAGGGAGTAGGTTGTTATCTATATTTCATAGCCGTACGTCATAAGGGGGCTTTGCATCCCATAATAATTTTTTTTATTTTTCGACAAACCGATTTTTCTTAATTCTATATGATTCAGAAGCAAAAGATACATACAATCCTAAATTTTCACTTTTCTATCTTTAACCGTTATTTTTTTAAAAAAATTTCGTTGTTTAACATCTATATATATAAAATTCTAATTCGCAGGCTTTGTTACCGTACTCCTCCGAAACCGCTTGACCGATTTTCATGAAATTTGGCAGGTGGACTCGACCGGACAGGGAGTAGGTTGTTATCTATATTTCATAGCCGTACGTCATAAGGGGGCTTTGCATCCCATAATAATTTTTTTTATTTTTCGACAAACCGATTTTTCTTAATTCTATATGATTCAGAAGCAAAAGATACATACAATCCTAAATTTTCACTTTTCTATCTTTAACCGTTATTTTTTTAAAAAAATTTCGTGGTTTAACATCTATATATATAAAATTCTAATTCGCAGGCTTTGTTACCGTACTCCTCCGAAATCGCTTGACCGATTTTCATGAAATTTCGCAGGTGGACTCGACCGGACAGGGAGTAGGTTGTTATCTATATTTCATAGCCGTACGTTATAAGGGGGCTTTGCCCCCCTAAAAATTTTTTTTTATTTTTCGACAAACCGATTTTTCTTAATTGTATATGATTCACAAGCAAAAGATAAATATAATCCTAAATTTTCACTTTTCTATCTTTAACCGTTATTTTTTTAAAAAAAATTTCGTGGTTTAACATCTATATATATAAAATTCTAATTCGCAGGCTTTGTTACCGTACTCCTCCGAAATCGCTTGACCGATTTTCATGAAATTTCGCAGGTGGACTCGACCGGACAGGGAGTAGGTTGTTATCTATATTTCATAGCCGTACGTTATAAGGAGGCTTTGCCCCCCCAATTTTTTTTTTATTTTTCGACAAACCGATTTTTCTTAATTGTATATGATTCACAAGCAAAAGATAAATATAATCCTAAATTTTCACTTTTCTATCTTTAACCGTTATTTTTTTAAAAAAAATTTCGTGGTTTAACATCTATATATATAAAATTCTAATTCGCAGGCTTTGTTACCGTACTCCTCCGAAACCGCTTGACCGATTTTCATGAAATTTGGCAGGTGGACTCGACCGGACAGGGAGTAGGTTGTTATCTGTATTTCATAGCCGTACGTCATAAGGGGGCTTTGCATCCCATAATAATTTTTTTTATTTTTCGACAAACCGATTTTTCTTAATTCTATATGATTCAGAAGCAAAAGATACATACAATCCTAAATTTTCACTTTTCTATCTTTAACCGTTATTTTTTTAAAAAAATTTCGTGGTTTAACATCTATATATATAAAATTCTCTTTCGCAGGCTTTGTTGCCAAACTCCTCCGAAACCACTTGACCGATTTTCATGAAATTTCGCAGGTGGACTCGACCGGACAGGGAGTAGGTTGTTATCTATATTTCATAGCCGTACGTTATAAGGGGGCTTTGCCCCCCCTAATAATTTTTTTTATTTTTCGACAAACCGATTTTTCTTAATTCTATATGATTCAGAAGCAAAAGATACATACAATCCTAAATTTTCACTTTTCTATCTTTAACCGTTACTTTTTTAAAAAAATTTCGTGGTTTAACATCTATATATATAAAATTCTCTTTCGCAGGCTTTGTTGCCAAACTCCTCCGAAACCACTTGACCGATTTTCATGAAATTTCGCAGGTGGACTCGACCGGACAGGGAGTAGGTTGTTATCTATATTTCATAGCCGTATGTCATAAGGGGGCTTTGCCCCCCCTAATAATTTTTTTTATTTTTCGACAAACCGATTTTTCTTAATTCTATATGATTCAGAAGCAAAAGATACATACAATCCTAAATTTTCACTTTTCTATCTTTAACCGTTATTTTTTTAAAAAAATTTCGTGGTTTAACATCTATATATATAAAATTCTCTTTCGCAGGCTTTGTTGCCAAACTCCTCCGAAACCACTTGACCGATTTTCATGAAATTTCGCAGGTGGACTCGACCGGACAGGGAGTAGGTTGTTATCTATATTTCATAGCCGTACGTTATAAGGGGGCTTTGCCCCCCCTAATAATTTTTTTTATTTTTCGACAAACCGATTTTTCTTAATTCTATATGATTCAGAAGCAAAAGATACATACAATCCTAAATTTTCACTTTTCTATCTTTAACCGTTACTTTTTTAAAAAAATTTCGTGGTTTAACATCTATATATATAAAATTCTCTTTCGCAGGCTTTGTTGCCAAACGCCTCCGAAACCACTTGACCGATTTTCATGAAATTTGGCAGGTGGACTCGACCGGACAGGGAGTAGGTTGTTATCTATATATCATAGCCGTACGTTATAAGGGGGCTTTGGCCCCCCTAATAATTTTTTTTATTTTTCGACAAACCGATTTTTCTTAATTCTATATGATTCAGAAGCAAAAGATACATACAATCCTAAATTTTCACTTTTCTATCTTTAACCGTTATTTTTTTAAAAAAATTTCGTGGTTTAACATCTATATATATAAAATTCTCTTTCGCAGGCTTTGTTGCCAAACTCCTCCGAAACCACTTGACCGATTTTCATGAAATTTCGCAGGTGGACTCGACCGGACAGGGAGTAGGTTGTTATCTATATTTCATAGCCGTACGTTATAAGGGGGCTTTGCCCCCCCTAATAATTTTTTTTATTTTTCGACAAACCGATTTTTCTTAATTCTATATGATTCAGAAGCAAAAGATACATACAATCCTAAATTTTCACTTTTCTATCTTTAACCGTTACTTTTTTAAAAAAATTTCGTGGTTTAACATCTATATATATAAAATTCTCTTTCGCAGGCTTTGTTGCCAAACTCCTCCGAAACCACTTGACCGATTTTCATGAAATTTCGCAGGTGGACTCGACCGGACAGGGAGTAGGTTGTTATCTATATTTCATAGCCGTATGTCATAAGGGGGCTTTGCCCCCCCTAATAATTTTTTTTATTTTTCGACAAACCGATTTTTCTTAATTCTATATGATTCAGAAGCAAAAGATACATACAATCCTAAATTTTCACTTTTCTATCTTTAACCGTTATTTTTTTAAAAAAATTTCGTGGTTTAACATCTATATATATAAAATTCTCTTTCGCAGGCTTTGTTGCCAAACTCCTCCGAAACCACTTGACCGATTTTCATGAAATTTCGCAGGTGGACTCGACCGGACAGGGAGTAGGTTGTTATCTATATTTCATAGCCGTACGTTATAAGGGGGCTTTGCCCCCCCTAATAATTTTTTTTATTTTTCGACAAACCGATTTTTCTTAATTCTATATGATTCAGAAGCAAAAGATACATACAATCCTAAATTTTCACTTTTCTATCTTTAACCGTTACTTTTTTAAAAAAATTTCGTGGTTTAACATCTATATATATAAAATTCTCTTTCGCAGGCTTTGTTGCCAAACGCCTCCGAAACCACTTGACCGATTTTCATGAAATTTGGCAGGTGGACTCGACCGGACAGGGAGTAGGTTGTTATCTATATATCATAGCCGTACGTTATAAGGGGGCTTTGCCCCCCCTAATAATTTTTTTTATTTTTCGACAAACCGATTTTTCTTAATTCTATATGATTCAGAAGCAAAAGATACATACAATCCTAAATTTTCACTTTTCTATCTTTAACCGTTATTTTTTTAAAAAAATTTCGTGGTTTAACATCTATATATATAAAATTCTCTTTCGCAGGCTTTGTTGCCAAACTCCTCCGAAACCACTTGACCGATTTTCATGAAATTTCGCAGGTGGACTCGACCGGACAGGGAGTAGGTTGTTATCTATATTTCATAGCCGTACGTTATAAGGGGGCTTTGCCCCCCCTAATAATTTTTTTTATTTTTCGACAAACCGATTTTTCTTAATTCTATATGATTCAGAAGCAAAAGATACATACAATCCTAAATTTTCACTTTTCTATCTTTAACCGTTACTTTTTTAAAAAAATTTCGTGGTTTAACATCTATATACTATATAAAATTCTCTTTCGCAGGCTTTGTTGCCAAACTCCTCCGAAACCACTTGACCGATTTTCATGAAATTTCGCAGGTGGACTCGACCGGACAGGGAGTAGGTTGTTATCTATATTTCATAGCCGTATGTCATAAGGGGGCTTTGCCCCCCCTAATAATTTTTTTTATTTTTCGACAAACCGATTTTTCTTAATTCTATATGATTCAGAAGCAAAAGATACATACAATCCTAAATTTTCACTTTTCTATCTTTAACCGTTATTTTTTTAAAAAAATTTCGTGGTTTAACATCTATATATATATATATATATATATATATATATATATATATATATATATATATATATAAAATTCTCTTTCGCAGGCTTTGTTGCCAAACTCCTCCGAAACCACTTGACCGATTTTCATGAAATTTCGCAGGTGGACTCGGCCGGACAGGGAGTAGGTTGTTATCTATATTTCATAGCCGTACGTCATAAGGGGGCTTTGCCCCCCCTAATAATTTTTTTTATTTTTCGACAAACCGATTTTTCTTAATTCTATATGATTCAGAAGCAAAAGATACATACAATCCTAAATTTTCACTTTTCTATCTTTAACCGTTATTTTTTTAAAAAAATTTCGTGGTTTAACATCTATATATATAAAATTCTCTTTCGCAGGCTTTGTTGCCAAACTCCTCCGAAACCACTTGACCGATTTTCATGAAATTTCGCAGGTGGACTCGACCGGACAGGGAGTAGGTTGTTATCTATATTTCATAGCCGTACGTTATAAGGGGGCTTTGCCCCCCCTAATAATTTTTTTTATTTTTCGACAAACCGATTTTTCTTAATTCTATATGATTCAGAAGCAAAAGATACATACAATCCTAAATTTTCACTTTTCTATCTTTAACCGTTATTTTTTTAAAAAAATTTCGTGGTTTAACATCTATATATATAAAATTCTCTTTCGCAGGTTTTGTTGCCAAACTCCTCCGAAACCACTTGACCGATTTTCATGAAATTTCGCAGGTGGACTCGACCGGACAGGGAGTAGGTTGTTATCTATATTTCATAGCCGTACGTTATAAGGGGGCTTTGCCCCCCCTAATAATTTTTTTTATTTTTCGACAAACCGATTTTTCTTAATTCTATATGATTCAGAAGCAAAAGATACATACAATCCTAAATTTTCACTTTTCTATCTTTAACCGTTATTTTTTTAAAAAAATTTCGTGGTTTAACATCTATATATATAAAATTCTAATTCGCAGGCTTTGTTACCGTACTGCTCCGAAACCGCTTGACCGATTTTCATGAAATTTGGTAGGTGGACTCGACCGGACAGGGAGTAGGTTGTTATCTATATTTCATAGCCGTACGTTATAAGGGGGCTTTGCCCCCCCTAAAATTTTTTTTTATTTTTCGACAAACCAATTTTTCTTAATTGTATATGATTCACAAGCAAAAGATACATATAATCCTAAATTTTCCCTTTTCTATCTTTAACCGTTATTTTTTTAAAAAAATTTCGTGGTTTAACATCTATATATATAAAATTCTCTTTCGCAGGCTTTGTTGCCAAACTCCTCCGAAACCACTTGACCGATTTTCATGAAATTTCGCAGGTGGACTCGACCGGACAGGGAGTAGGTTGTTATCTATATTTCATAGCCGTACGTCATAAGGGGGCTTTGCCCCCCTAATAATTTTTTTTATTTTTCGACAAACCGATTTTTCTTAATTCTATATGATTCAGAAGCAAAAGATACATACAATCCTAAATTTTCACTTTTCTATCTTTAACCGTTATTTTTTTAAAAAAATTTCGTGGTTTAACATCTATATATATAAAATTCTCTTTCGCAGGCTTTGTTGCCAAACTCCTCCGAAACCACTTGACCGATTTTCATGAAATTTCGCAGGTGGACTCGACCGGACAGGGAGTAGGTTGTTATCTATATTTCATAGCCGTATGTCATAAGGGGGCTTTGCCCCCCCTAATAATTTTTTTTATTTTTCGACAAACCGATTTTTCTTAATTCTATATGATTCAGAAGCAAAAGATACATACAATCCTAAATTTTCACTTTTCTATCTTTAACCGTTATTTTTTTAAAAAAATTTCGTGGTTTAACGTCTATATATATAAAATTCTCTTTCGCAGGCTTTGTTGCCAAACTCCTCCGAAACCACTTGACCGATTTTCATGAAATTTCGCAGGTGGACTCGACCGGACAGGGAGTAGGTTGTTATCTATATTTCATAGCCGTATGTCATAAGGGGGCTTTGCCCCCCCTAATAATTTTTTTTATTTTTCGACAAACCGATTTTTCCTAATTCTATATGATTCAGAAGCAAAAGATACATACAATCCTAAATTTTCACTTTTCTATCTTTAACCGTTATTTTTTTAAAAAAAATTTCGTGGTTTAACGTCTATATATATAAAATTCTCTTTCGCAGGCTTTGTTGCCAAACTCCTCCGAAACCACTTGACCGATTTTCATGAAATTTCGCAGGTGGACTCGACCGGACAGGGAGTAGGTTGTTATCTATATTTCATAGCCGTATGTCATAAGGGGGCTTTGCCCCCCCTAATAATTTTTTTTATTTTTCGACAAACCGATTTTTCTTAATTCTATATGATTCAGAAGCAAAAGATACATACAATCCTAAATTTTCACTTTTCTATCTTTAACCGTTATTTTTTTAAAAAAATTTCGTGGTTTAACATCTATATATATAAAATTCTCTTTCGCAGGCTTTGTTGCCAAACTCCTCCGAAACCACTTGACCGATTTTCATGAAATTTCGCAGGTGGACTCGACCGGACAGGGAGTAGGTTGTTATCTATATTTCATAGCCGTACGTTATAAGGGGGCTTTGCCCCCCCTAATAATTTTTTTTATTTTTCGACAAACCGATTTTTCTTAATTCTATATGATTCAGAAGCAAAAGATACATACAATCCTAAATTTTCACTTTTCTATCTTTAACCGTTACTTTTTTAAAAAAATTTCGTGGTTTAACATCTATATATATATAAAATTCTCTTTCGCAGGCTTTGTTGCCAAACGCCTCCGAAACCACTTGACCGATTTTCATGAAATTTGGCAGGTGGACTCGACCGGACAGGGAGTAGGTTGTTATCTATATATCATAGCCGTACGTTATAAGGGGGCTTTGCCCCCCCTAATATTTTTTTTTATTTTTCGACAAACCGATTTTTCTTAATTCTATATGATTCAGAAGCAAAAGATACATACAATCCTAAATTTTCACTTTTCTATCTTTAACCGTTATTTTTTTAAAAAAATTTCGTGGTTTAACATCTATATATATAAAATTCTCTTTCGCAGGCTTTGTTGCCAAACTCCTCCGAAACCACTTGACCGATTTTCATGAAATTTCGCAGGTGGACTCGACCGGACAGGGAGTAGGTTGTTATCTATATTTCATAGCCGTACGTTATAAGGGGGCTTTGCCCCCCCTAATAATTTTTTTTATTTTTCGACAAACCGATTTTTCTTAATTCTATATGATTCAGAAGCAAAAGATACATACAATCCTAAATTTTCACTTTTCTATCTTTAACCGTTACTTTTTTAAAAAAATTTCGTGGTTTAACATCTATATACTATATAAAATTCTCTTTCGCAGGCTTTGTTGCCAAACTCCTCCGAAACCACTTGACCGATTTTCATGAAATTTCGCAGGTGGACTCGACCGGACAGGGAGTAGGTTGTTATCTATATTTCATAGCCGTATGTCATAAGGGGGCTTTGCCCCCCCTAATAATTTTTTTTATTTTTCGACAAACCGATTTTTCTTAATTCTATATGATTCAGAAGCAAAAGATACATACAATCCTAAATTTTCACTTTTCTATCTTTAACCGTTATTTTTTTAAAAAAATTTCGTGGTTTAACATCTATATATATATATATATATATATATATATATATATATATATATATATATATAAAATTCTCTTTCGCAGGCTTTGTTGCCAAACTCCTCCGAAACCACTTGACCGATTTTCATGAAATTTCGCAGGTGGACTCGGCCGGACAGGGAGTAGGTTGTTATCTATATTTCATAGCCGTACGTCATAAGGGGGCTTTGCCCCCCCTAATAATTTTTTTTATTTTTCGACAAACCGATTTTTCTTAATTCTATATGATTCAGAAGCAAAAGATACATACAATCCTAAATTTTCACTTTTCTATCTTTAACCGTTATTTTTTTAAAAAAATTTCGTGGTTTAACATCTATATATATAAAATTCTCTTTCGCAGGCTTTGTTGCCAAACTCCTCCGAAACCACTTGACCGATTTTCATGAAATTTCGCAGGTGGACTCGACCGGACAGGGAGTAGGTTGTTATCTATATTTCATAGCCGTACGTTATAAGGGGGCTTTGCCCCCCCTAATAATTTTTTTTATTTTTCGACAAACCGATTTTTCTTAATTCTATATGATTCAGAAGCAAAAGATACATACAATCCTAAATTTTCACTTTTCTATCTTTAACCGTTATTTTTTTAAAAAAATTTCGTGGTTTAACATCTATATATATAAAATTCTCTTTCGCAGGTTTTGTTGCCAAACTCCTCCGAAACCACTTGACCGATTTTCATGAAATTTCGCAGGTGGACTCGACCGGACAGGGAGTAGGTTGTTATCTATATTTCATAGCCGTACGTTATAAGGGGGCTTTGCCCCCCCTAATAATTTTTTTTATTTTTCGACAAACCGATTTTTCTTAATTCTATATGATTCAGAAGCAAAAGATACATACAATCCTAAATTTTCACTTTTCTATCTTTAACCGTTATTTTTTTAAAAAAATTTCGTGGTTTAACATCTATATATATAAAATTCTAATTCGCAGGCTTTGTTACCGTACTGCTCCGAAACCGCTTGACCGATTTTCATGAAATTTGGTAGGTGGACTCGACCGGACAGGGAGTAGGTTGTTATCTATATTTCATAGCCGTACGTTATAAGGGGGCTTTGCCCCCCCTAAAATTTTTTTTTATTTTTCGACAAACCAATTTTTCTTAATTGTATATGATTCACAAGCAAAAGATACATATAATCCTAAATTTTCCCTTTTCTATCTTTAACCGTTATTTTTTTAAAAAAATTTCGTGGTTTAACATCTATATATATAAAATTCTCTTTCGCAGGCTTTGTTGCCAAACTCCTCCGAAACCACTTGACCGATTTTCATGAAATTTCGCAGGTGGACTCGACCGGACAGGGAGTAGGTTGTTATCTATATTTCATAGCCGTACGTCATAAGGGGGCTTTGCCCCCCTAATAATTTTTTTTATTTTTCGACAAACCGATTTTTCTTAATTCTATATGATTCAGAAGCAAAAGATACATACAATCCTAAATTTTCACTTTTCTATCTTTAACCGTTATTTTTTTAAAAAAATTTCGTGGTTTAACATCTATATATATAAAATTCTCTTTCGCAGGCTTTGTTGCCAAACTCCTCCGAAACCACTTGACCGATTTTCATGAAATTTCGCAGGTGGACTCGACCGGACAGGGAGTAGGTTGTTATCTATATTTCATAGCCGTATGTCATAAGGGGGCTTTGCCCCCCCTAATAATTTTTTTTATTTTTCGACAAACCGATTTTTCTTAATTCTATATGATTCAGAAGCAAAAGATACATACAATCCTAAATTTTCACTTTTCTATCTTTAACCGTTATTTTTTTAAAAAAATTTCGTGGTTTAACGTCTATATATATAAAATTCTCTTTCGCAGGCTTTGTTGCCAAACTCCTCCGAAACCACTTGACCGATTTTCATGAAATTTCGCAGGTGGACTCGACCGGACAGGGAGTAGGTTGTTATCTATATTTCATAGCCGTATGTCATAAGGGGGCTTTGCCCCCCCTAATAATTTTTTTTATTTTTCGACAAACCGATTTTTCTTAATTCTATATGATTCAGAAGCAAAAGATACATACAATCCTAAATTTTCACTTTTCTATCTTTAACCGTTATTTTTTTAAAAAAATTTCGTGGTTTAACGTCTATATATATAAAATTCTCTTTCGCAGGCTTTGTTGCCAAACTCCTCCGAAACCACTTGACCGATTTTCATGAAATTTCGCAGGTGGACTCGACCGGACAGGGAGTAGGTTGTTATCTATATTTCATAGCCGTATGTCATAAGGGGGCTTTGCCCCCCCTAATAATTTTTTTTATTTTTCGACAAACCGATTTTTCTTAATTCTATATGATTCAGAAGCAAAAGATACATACAATCCTAAATTTTCACTTTTCTATCTTTAACCGTTATTTTTTTAAAAAAATTTCGTGGTTTAACATCTATATATATAAAATTCTCTTTCGCAGGCTTTGTTGCCAAACTCCTCCGAAACCACTTGACCGATTTTCATGAAATTTCGCAGGTGGACTCGACCGGACAGGGAGTAGGTTGTTATCTATATTTCATAGCCGTACGTTATAAGGGGGCTTTGCCCCCCCTAATAATTTTTTTTATTTTTCGACAAACCGATTTTTCTTAATTCTATATGATTCAGAAGCAAAAGATACATACAATCCTAAATTTTCACTTTTCTATCTTTAACCGTTACTTTTTTAAAAAAATTTCGTGGTTTAACATCTATATATATAAAATTCTCTTTCGCAGGCTTTGTTGCCAAACGCCTCCGAAACCACTTGACCGATTTTCATGAAATTTGGCAGGTGGACTCGACCGGACAGGGAGTAGGTTGTTATCTATATATCATAGCCGTACGTTATAAGGGGGCTTTGCCCCCCCTAATAATTTTTTTTATTTTTCGACAAACCGATTTTTCTTAATTCTATATGATTCAGAAGCAAAAGATACATACAATCCTAAATTTTCACTTTTCTATCTTTAACCGTTATTTTTTTAAAAAAATTTCGTGGTTTAACATCTATATATATAAAATTCTCTTTCGCAGGCTTTGTTGCCAAACTCCTCCGAAACCACTTGACCGATTTTCATGAAATTTCGCAGGTGGACTCGACCGGACAGGGAGTAGGTTGTTATCTATATTTCATAGCCGTACGTTATAAGGGGGCTTTGCCCCCCCTAATAATTTTTTTTATTTTTCGACAAACCGATTTTTCTTAATTCTATATGATTCAGAAGCAAAAGATACATACAATCCTAAATTTTCACTTTTCTATCTTTAACCGTTACTTTTTTAAAAAAATTTCGTGGTTTAACATCTATATACTATATAAAATTCTCTTTCGCAGGCTTTGTTGCCAAACTCCTCCGAAACCACTTGACCGATTTTCATGAAATTTCGCAGGTGGACTCGACCGGACAGGGAGTAGGTTGTTATCTATATTTCATAGCCGTATGTCATAAGGGGGCTTTGCCCCCCCTAATAATTTTTTTTATTTTTCGACAAACCGATTTTTCTTAATTCTATATGATTCAGAAGCAAAAGATACATACAATCCTAAATTTTCACTTTTCTATCTTTAACCGTTATTTTTTTAAAAAAATTTCGTGGTTTAACATCTATATATATATATATATATATATATATAAAATTCTCTTTCGCAGGCTTTGTTGCCAAACTCCTCCGAAACCACTTGACCGATTTTCATGAAATTTCGCAGGTGGACTCGGCCGGACAGGGAGTAGGTTGTTATCTATATTTCATAGCCGTACGTCATAAGGGGGCTTTGCCCCCCCTAATAATTTTTTTTATTTTTCGACAAACCGATTTTTCTTAATTCTATATGATTCAGAAGCAAAAGATACATACAATCCTAAATTTTCACTTTTCTATCTTTAACCGTTATTTTTTTAAAAAAATTTCGTGGTTTAACATCTATATATATAAAATTCTCTTTCGCAGGCTTTGTTGCCAAACTCCTCCGAAACCACTTGACCGATTTTCATGAAATTTCGCAGGTGGACTCGACCGGACAGGGAGTAGGTTGTTATCTATATTTCATAGCCGTACGTTATAAGGGGGCTTTGCCCCCCCTAATAATTTTTTTTATTTTTCGACAAACCGATTTTTCTTAATTCTATATGATTCAGAAGCAAAAGATACATACAATCCTAAATTTTCACTTTTCTATCTTTAACCGTTATTTTTTTAAAAAAATTTCGTGGTTTAACATCTATATATATAAAATTCTCTTTCGCAGGTTTTGTTGCCAAACTCCTCCGAAACCACTTGACCGATTTTCATGAAATTTCGCAGGTGGACTCGACCGGACAGGGAGTAGGTTGTTATCTATATTTCATAGCCGTACGTTATAAGGGGGCTTTGCCCCCCCTAATAATTTTTTTTATTTTTCGACAAACCGATTTTTCTTAATTCTATATGATTCAGAAGCAAAAGATACATACAATCCTAAATTTTCACTTTTCTATCTTTAACCGTTATTTTTTTAAAAAAATTTCGTGGTTTAACATCTATATATATAAAATTCTAATTCGCAGGCTTTGTTACCGTACTGCTCCGAAACCGCTTGACCGATTTTCATGAAATTTGGTAGGTGGACTCGACCGGACAGGGAGTAGGTTGTTATCTATATTTCATAGCCGTACGTTATAAGGGGGCTTTGCCCCCCCTAAAATTTTTTTTTATTTTTCGACAAACCAATTTTTCTTAATTGTATACGATTCACAAGCAAAAGATACATATAATCCTAAATTTTCCCTTTTCTATCTTTAACCGTTATTTTTTTAAAAAAATTTCGTGGTTTAACATCTATATATATAAAATTCTCTTTCGCAGGCTTTGTTGCCAAACTCCTCCGAAACCACTTGACCGATTTTCATGAAATTTCGCAGGTGGACTCGACCGGACAGGGAGTAGGTTGTTATCTATATTTCATAGCCGTACGTCATAAGGGGGCTTTGCCCCCCTAATAATTTTTTTTATTTTTCGACAAACCGATTTTTCTTAATTCTATATGATTCAGAAGCAAAAGATACATACAATCCTAAATTTTCACTTTTCTATCTTTAACCGTTATTTTTTTAAAAAAATTTCGTGGTTTAACATCTATATATATAAAATTCTCTTTCGCAGGCTTTGTTGCCAAACTCCTCCGAAACCACTTGACCGATTTTCATGAAATTTCGCAGGTGGACTCGACCGGACAGGGAGTAGGTTGTTATCTATATTTCATAGCCGTATGTCATAAGGGGGCTTTGCCCCCCCTAATAATTTTTTTTATTTTTCGACAAACCGATTTTTCTTAATTCTATATGATTCAGAAGCAAAAGATACATACAATCCTAAATTTTCACTTTTCTATCTTTAACCGTTATTTTTTTAAAAAAATTTCGTGGTTTAACGTCTATATATATAAAATTCTCTTTCGCAGGCTTTGTTGCCAAACTCCTCCGAAACCACTTGACCGATTTTCATGAAATTTCGCAGGTGGACTCGACCGGACAGGGAGTAGGTTGTTATCTATATTTCATAGCCGTATGTCATAAGGGGGCTTTGCCCCCCCTAATAATTTTTTTTATTTTTCGACAAACCGATTTTTCTTAATTCTATATGATTCAGAAGCAAAAGATACATACAATCCTAAATTTTCACTTTTCTATCTTTAACCGTTATTTTTTTAAAAAAATTTCGTGGTTTAACGTCTATATATATAAAATTCTCTTTCGCAGGCTTTGTTGCCAAACTCCTCCGAAACCACTTGACCGATTTTCATGAAATTTCGCAGGTGGACTCGACCGGACAGGGAGTAGGTTGTTATCTATATTTCATAGCCGTATGTCATAAGGGGGCTTTGCCCCCCCTAATAATTTTTTTTATTTTTCGACAAACCGATTTTTCTTAATTCTATATGATTCAGAAGCAAAAGATACATACAATCCTAAATTTTCACTTTTCTATCTTTAACCGTTATTTTTTTAAAAAAATTTCGTGGTTTAACGTCTATATATATAAAATTCTCTTTCGCAGGCTTTGTTGCCAAACTCCTCCGAAACCACTTGACCGATTTTCATGAAATTTGGCAGGTGGACTCGACCGGACAGGGAGTAGGTTGTTATCTATATTTCATAGCCGTATGTCATAAGGGGGCTTTGCCCCCCCTAATAATTTTTTTTATTTTTCGACAAACCGATTTTTCTTAATTCTATATGATTCAGAAGCAAAAGATACATACAATCCTAAATTTTCACTTTTCTATCTTTAACCGTTATTTTTTTAAAAAAATTTCGTGGTTTAACGTCTATATATATAAAATTCTCTTTCGCAGGCTTTGTTGCCAAACTCCTCCGAAACCACTTGACCGATTTTCATGAAATTTCGCAGGTGGACTCGACCGGACAGGGAGTAGGTTGTTATCTATATTTCATAGCCGTATGTCATAAGGGGGCTTTGCCCCCCCTAATAATTTTTTTTATTTTTCGACAAACCGATTTTTCTTAATTCTATATGATTCAGAAGCAAAAGATACATACAATCCTAAATTTTCACTTTTCTATCTTTAACCGTTATTTTTTTAAAAAAATTTCGTGGTTTAACGTCTATATATATAAAATTCTCTTTCGCAGGCTTTGTTGCCAAACTCCTCCGAAACCACTTGACCGATTTTCATGAAATTTCGCAGGTGGACTCGACCGGACAGGGAGTAGGTTGTTATCTATATTTCATAGCCGTATGTCATAAGGGGGCTTTGCCCCCCCTAATAATTTTTTTTATTTTTCGACAAACCGATTTTTCTTAATTCTATATGATTCAGAAGCAAAAGATACATACAATCCTAAATTTTCACTTTTCTATCTTTAACCGTTATTTTTTTAAAAAAATTTCGTGGTTTAACATCTATATATATAAAATTCTCTTTCGCAGGCTTTGTTGCCAAACTCCTCCGAAACCACTTGACCGATTTTCATGAAATTTCGCAGGTGGACTCGACCGGACAGGGAGTAGGTTGTTATCTATATTTCATAGCCGTACGTTATAAGGGGGCTTTGCCCCCCCTAATAATTTTTTTTATTTTTCGACAAACCGATTTTTCTTAATTCTATATGATTCAGAAGCAAAAGATACATACAATCCTAAATTTTCACTTTTCTATCTTTAACCGTTACTTTTTTAAAAAAATTTCGTGGTTTAACATCTATATATATAAAATTCTCTTTCGCAGGCTTTGTTGCCAAACGCCTCCGAAACCACTTGACCGATTTTCATGAAATTTGGCAGGTGGACTCGACCGGACAGGGAGTAGGTTGTTATCTATATATCATAGCCGTACGTTATAAGGGGGCTTTGCCCCCCCTAATAATTTTTTTTATTTTTCGACAAACCGATTTTTCTTAATTCTATATGATTCAGAAGCAAAAGATACATACAATCCTAAATTTTCACTTTTCTATCTTTAACCGTTATTTTTTTAAAAAAATTTCGTGGTTTAACATCTATATATATAAAATTCTCTTTCGCAGGCTTTGTTGCCAAACTCCTCCGAAACCACTTGACCGATTTTCATGAAATTTCGCAGGTGGACTCGACCGGACAGGGAGTAGGTTGTTATCTATATTTCATAGCCGTACGTTATAAGGGGGCTTTGCCCCCCCTAATAATTTTTTTTATTTTTCGACAAACCGATTTTTCTTAATTCTATATGATTCAGAAGCAAAAGATACATACAATCCTAAATTTTCACTTTTCTATCTTTAACCGTTACTTTTTTAAAAAAATTTCGTGGTTTAACATCTATATACTATATAAAATTCTCTTTCGCAGGCTTTGTTGCCAAACTCCTCCGAAACCACTTGACCGATTTTCATGAAATTTCGCAGGTGGACTCGACCGGACAGGGAGTAGGTTGTTATCTATATTTCATAGCCGTATGTCATAAGGGGGCTTTGCCCCCCCTAATAATTTTTTTTATTTTTCGACAAACCGATTTTTCTTAATTCTATATGATTCAGAAGCAAAAGATACATACAATCCTAAATTTTCACTTTTCTATCTTTAACCGTTATTTTTTTAAAAAAATTTCGTGGTTTAACATCTATATATATAAAATTCTCTTTCGCAGGTTTTGTTGCCAAACTCCTCCGAAACCACTTGACCGATTTTCATGAAATTTCGCAGGTGGACTCGACCGGACAGGGAGTAGGTTGTTATCTATATTTCATAGCCGTACGTTATAAGGGGGCTTTGCCCCCCCTAATAATTTTTTTTATTTTTCGACAAACCGATTTTTCTTAATTCTATATGATTCAGAAGCAAAAGATACATACAATCCTAAATTTTCACTTTTCTATCTTTAACCGTTATTTTTTTAAAAAAATTTCGTGGTTTAACATCTATATATATAAAATTCTAATTCGCAGGCTTTGTTACCGTACTGCTCCGAAACCGCTTGACCGATTTTCATGAAATTTGGTAGGTGGACTCGACCGGACAGGGAGTAGGTTGTTATCTATATTTCATAGCCGTACGTTATAAGGGGGCTTTGCCCCCCCTAAAATTTTTTTTTATTTTTCGACAAACCAATTTTTCTTAATTGTATACGATTCACAAGCAAAAGATACATATAATCCTAAATTTTCCCTTTTCTATCTTTAACCGTTATTTTTTTAAAAAAATTTCGTGGTTTAACATCTATATATATAAAATTCTCTTTCGCAGGCTTTGTTGCCAAACTCCTCCGAAACCACTTGACCGATTTTCATGAAATTTCGCAGGTGGACTCGACCGGACAGGGAGTAGGTTGTTATCTATATTTCATAGCCGTACGTCATAAGGGGGCTTTGCCCCCCTAATAATTTTTTTTATTTTTCGACAAACCGATTTTTCTTAATTCTATATGATTCAGAAGCAAAAGATACATACAATCCTAAATTTTCACTTTTCTATCTTTAACCGTTATTTTTTTAAAAAAATTTCGTGGTTTAACATCTATATATATAAAATTCTCTTTCGCAGGCTTTGTTGCCAAACTCCTCCGAAACCACTTGACCGATTTTCATGAAATTTCGCAGGTGGACTCGACCGGACAGGGAGTAGGTTGTTATCTATATTTCATAGCCGTATGTCATAAGGGGGCTTTGCCCCCCCTAATAATTTTTTTTATTTTTCGACAAACCGATTTTTCTTAATTCTATATGATTCAGAAGCAAAAGATACATACAATCCTAAATTTTCACTTTTCTATCTTTAACCGTTATTTTTTTAAAAAAATTTCGTGGTTTAACGTCTATATATATAAAATTCTCTTTCGCAGGCTTTGTTGCCAAACTCCTCCGAAACCACTTGACCGATTTTCATGAAATTTCGCAGGTGGACTCGACCGGACAGGGAGTAGGTTGTTATCTATATTTCATAGCCGTATGTCATAAGGGGGCTTTGCCCCCCCTAATAATTTTTTTTATTTTTCGACAAACCGATTTTTCTTAATTCTATATGATTCAGAAGCAAAAGATACATACAATCCTAAATTTTCACTTTTCTATCTTTAACCGTTATTTTTTTAAAAAAATTTCGTGGTTTAACGTCTATATATATAAAATTCTCTTTCGCAGGCTTTGTTGCCAAACTCCTCCGAAACCACTTGACCGATTTTCATGAAATTTCGCAGGTGGACTCGACCGGACAGGGAGTAGGTTGTTATCTATATTTCATAGCCGTATGTCATAAGGGGGCTTTGCCCCCCCTAATAATTTTTTTTATTTTTCGACAAACCGATTTTTCTTAATTCTATATGATTCAGAAGCAAAAGATACATACAATCCTAAATTTTCACTTTTCTATCTTTAACCGTTATTTTTTTAAAAAAATTTCGTGGTTTAACGTCTATATATATAAAATTCTCTTTCGCAGGCTTTGTTGCCAAACTCCTCCGAAACCACTTGACCGATTTTCATGAAATTTGGCAGGTGGACTCGACCGGACAGGGAGTAGGTTGTTATCTATATTTCATAGCCGTATGTCATAAGGGGGCTTTGCCCCCCCTAATAATTTTTTTTATTTTTCGACAAACCGATTTTTCTTAATTCTATATGATTCAGAAGCAAAAGATACATACAATCCTAAATTTTCACTTTTCTATCTTTAACCGTTATTTTTTTAAAAAAATTTCGTGGTTTAACGTCTATATATATAAAATTCTCTTTCGCAGGCTTTGTTGCCAAACTCCTCCGAAACCACTTGACCGATTTTCATGAAATTTCGCAGGTGGACTCGACCGGACAGGGAGTAGGTTGTTATCTATATTTCATAGCCGTATGTCATAAGGGGGCTTTGCCCCCCCTAATAATTTTTTTTATTTTTCGACAAACCGATTTTTCTTAATTCTATATGATTCAGAAGCAAAAGATACATACAATCCTAAATTTTCACTTTTCTATCTTTAACCGTTATTTTTTTAAAAAAATTTCGTGGTTTAACGTCTATATATATAAAATTCTCTTTCGCAGGCTTTGTTGCCAAACTCCTCCGAAACCACTTGACCGATTTTCATGAAATTTCGCAGGTGGACTCGACCGGACAGGGAGTAGGTTGTTATCTATATTTCATAGCCGTATGTCATAAGGGGGCTTTGCCCCCCCTAATAATTTTTTTTATTTTTCGACAAACCGATTTTTCTTAATTCTATATGATTCAGAAGCAAAAGATACATACAATCCTAAATTTTCACTTTTCTATCTTTAACCGTTATTTTTTTAAAAAAATTTCGTGGTTTAACATCTATATATATAAAATTCTCTTTCGCAGGCTTTGTTGCCAAACTCCTCCGAAACCACTTGACCGATTTTCATGAAATTTCGCAGGTGGACTCGACCGGACAGGGAGTAGGTTGTTATCTATATTTCATAGCCGTACGTTATAAGGGGGCTTTGCCCCCCCTAATAATTTTTTTTATTTTTCGACAAACCGATTTTTCTTAATTCTATATGATTCAGAAGCAAAAGATACATACAATCCTAAATTTTCACTTTTCTATCTTTAACCGTTACTTTTTTAAAAAAATTTCGTGGTTTAACATCTATATATATAAAATTCTCTTTCGCAGGCTTTGTTGCCAAACGCCTCCGAAACCACTTGACCGATTTTCATGAAATTTGGCAGGTGGACTCGACCGGACAGGGAGTAGGTTGTTATCTATATATCATAGCCGTACGTTATAAGGGGGCTTTGCCCCCCCTAATAATTTTTTTTATTTTTCGACAAACCGATTTTTCTTAATTCTATATGATTCAGAAGCAAAAGATACATACAATCCTAAATTTTCACTTTTCTATCTTTAACCGTTATTTTTTTAAAAAAATTTCGTGGTTTAACATCTATATATATAAAATTCTCTTTCGCAGGCTTTGTTGCCAAACTCCTCCGAAACCACTTGACCGATTTTCATGAAATTTCGCAGGTGGACTCGACCGGACAGGGAGTAGGTTGTTATCTATATTTCATAGCCGTACGTTATAAGGGGGCTTTGCCCCCCCTAATAATTTTTTTTATTTTTCGACAAACCGATTTTTCTTAATTCTATATGATTCAGAAGCAAAAGATACATACAATCCTAAATTTTCACTTTTCTATCTTTAACCGTTACTTTTTTAAAAAAATTTCGTGGTTTAACATCTATATACTATATAAAATTCTCTTTCGCAGGCTTTGTTGCCAAACTCCTCCGAAACCACTTGACCGATTTTCATGAAATTTCGCAGGTGGACTCGACCGGACAGGGAGTAGGTTGTTATCTATATTTCATAGCCGTATGTCATAAGGGGGCTTTGCCCCCCCTAATAATTTTTTTTATTTTTCGACAAACCGATTTTTCTTAATTCTATATGATTCAGAAGCAAAAGATACATACAATCCTAAATTTTCACTTTTCTATCTTTAACCGTTATTTTTTTAAAAAAATTTCGTGGTTTAACATCTATATATATATATATATATATATATATAAAATTCTCTTTCGCAGGCTTTGTTGCCAAACTCCTCCGAAACCACTTGACCGATTTTCATGAAATTTCGCAGGTGGACTCGGCCGGACAGGGAGTAGGTTGTTATCTATATTTCATAGCCGTACGTCATAAGGGGGCTTTGCCCCCCCTAATAATTTTTTTTATTTTTCGACAAACCGATTTTTCTTAATTCTATATGATTCAGAAGCAAAAGATACATACAATCCTAAATTTTCACTTTTCTATCTTTAACCGTTATTTTTTTAAAAAAATTTCGTGGTTTAACATCTATATATATAAAATTCTCTTTCGCAGGCTTTGTTGCCAAACTCCTCCGAAACCACTTGACCGATTTTCATGAAATTTCGCAGGTGGACTCGACCGGACAGGGAGTAGGTTGTTATCTATATTTCATAGCCGTACGTTATAAGGGGGCTTTGCCCCCCCTAATAATTTTTTTTATTTTTCGACAAACCGATTTTTCTTAATTCTATATGATTCAGAAGCAAAAGATACATACAATCCTAAATTTTCACTTTTCTATCTTTAACCGTTATTTTTTTAAAAAAATTTCGTGGTTTAACATCTATATATATAAAATTCTCTTTCGCAGGTTTTGTTGCCAAACTCCTCCGAAACCACTTGACCGATTTTCATGAAATTTCGCAGGTGGACTCGACCGGACAGGGAGTAGGTTGTTATCTATATTTCATAGCCGTACGTTATAAGGGGGCTTTGCCCCCCCTAATAATTTTTTTTATTTTTCGACAAACCGATTTTTCTTAATTCTATATGATTCAGAAGCAAAAGATACATACAATCCTAAATTTTCACTTTTCTATCTTTAACCGTTATTTTTTTAAAAAAATTTCGTGGTTTAACATCTATATATATAAAATTCTAATTCGCAGGCTTTGTTACCGTACTGCTCCGAAACCGCTTGACCGATTTTCATGAAATTTGGTAGGTGGACTCGACCGGACAGGGAGTAGGTTGTTATCTATATTTCATAGCCGTACGTTATAAGGGGGCTTTGCCCCCCCTAAAATTTTTTTTTATTTTTCGACAAACCAATTTTTCTTAATTGTATATGATTCACAAGCAAAAGATACATATAATCCTAAATTTTCCCTTTTCTATCTTTAACCGTTATTTTTTTAAAAAAATTTCGTGGTTTAACATCTATATATATAAAATTCTCTTTCGCAGGCTTTGTTGCCAAACTCCTCCGAAACCACTTGACCGATTTTCATGAAATTTCGCAGGTGGACTCGACCGGACAGGGAGTAGGTTGTTATCTATATTTCATAGCCGTACGTCATAAGGGGGCTTTGCCCCCCTAATAATTTTTTTTATTTTTCGACAAACCGATTTTTCTTAATTCTATATGATTCAGAAGCAAAAGATACATACAATCCTAAATTTTCACTTTTCTATCTTTAACCGTTATTTTTTTAAAAAAATTTCGTGGTTTAACATCTATATATATAAAATTCTCTTTCGCAGGCTTTGTTGCCAAACTCCTCCGAAACCACTTGACCGATTTTCATGAAATTTCGCAGGTGGACTCGACCGGACAGGGAGTAGGTTGTTATCTATATTTCATAGCCGTATGTCATAAGGGGGCTTTGCCCCCCCTAATAATTTTTTTTATTTTTCGACAAACCGATTTTTCTTAATTCTATATGATTCAGAAGCAAAAGATACATACAATCCTAAATTTTCACTTTTCTATCTTTAACCGTTATTTTTTTAAAAAAATTTCGTGGTTTAACGTCTATATATATAAAATTCTCTTTCGCAGGCTTTGTTGCCAAACTCCTCCGAAACCACTTGACCGATTTTCATGAAATTTCGCAGGTGGACTCGACCGGACAGGGAGTAGGTTGTTATCTATATTTCATAGCCGTATGTCATAAGGGGGCTTTGCCCCCCCTAATAATTTTTTTTATTTTTCGACAAACCGATTTTTCTTAATTCTATATGATTCAGAAGCAAAAGATACATACAATCCTAAATTTTCACTTTTCTATCTTTAACCGTTATTTTTTTAAAAAAATTTCGTGGTTTAACGTCTATATATATAAAATTCTCTTTCGCAGGCTTTGTTGCCAAACTCCTCCGAAACCACTTGACCGATTTTCATGAAATTTCGCAGGTGGACTCGACCGGACAGGGAGTAGGTTGTTATCTATATTTCATAGCCGTATGTCATAAGGGGGCTTTGCCCCCCCTAATAATTTTTTTTATTTTTCGACAAACCGATTTTTCTTAATTCTATATGATTCAGAAGCAAAAGATACATACAATCCTAAATTTTCACTTTTCTATCTTTAACCGTTATTTTTTTAAAAAAATTTCGTGGTTTAACGTCTATATATATAAAATTCTCTTTCGCAGGCTTTGTTGCCAAACTCCTCCGAAACCACTTGACCGATTTTCATGAAATTTGGCAGGTGGACTCGACCGGACAGGGAGTAGGTTGTTATCTATATTTCATAGCCGTATGTCATAAGGGGGCTTTGCCCCCCCTAATAATTTTTTTTATTTTTCGACAAACCGATTTTTCTTAATTCTATATGATTCAGAAGCAAAAGATACATACAATCCTAAATTTTCACTTTTCTATCTTTAACCGTTATTTTTTTAAAAAAATTTCGTGGTTTAACGTCTATATATATAAAATTCTCTTTCGCAGGCTTTGTTGCCAAACTCCTCCGAAACCACTTGACCGATTTTCATGAAATTTCGCAGGTGGACTCGACCGGACAGGGAGTAGGTTGTTATCTATATTTCATAGCCGTATGTCATAAGGGGGCTTTGCCCCCCCTAATAATTTTTTTTATTTTTCGACAAACCGATTTTTCTTAATTCTATATGATTCAGAAGCAAAAGATACATACAATCCTAAATTTTCACTTTTCTATCTTTAACCGTTATTTTTTTAAAAAAATTTCGTGGTTTAACGTCTATATATATAAAATTCTCTTTCGCAGGCTTTGTTGCCAAACTCCTCCGAAACCACTTGACCGATTTTCATGAAATTTCGCAGGTGGACTCGACCGGACAGGGAGTAGGTTGTTATCTATATTTCATAGCCGTATGTCATAAGGGGGCTTTGCCCCCCCTAATAATTTTTTTTATTTTTCGACAAACCGATTTTTCTTAATTCTATATGATTCAGAAGCAAAAGATACATACAATCCTAAATTTTCACTTTTCTATCTTTAACCGTTATTTTTTTAAAAAAATTTCGTTGTTTAACATCTATATATATAAAATTCTCTTTCGCAGGCTTTGTTGCCAAACTCCTCCGAAACCACTTGACCGATTTTCATGAAATTTGGCAGGTGGACTCGACCGGACAGGGAGTAGGTTGTTATCTATATTTCATAGCCGTACGTTATAAGGGGGCTTTGCCCCCCCTAATAATTTTTTTTTATTTTTCGACAAACCGATTTTTCTTATTTCTATATGATTCAGAAGCAAAAGATACATACAATCCTAAATTTTCACTTTTCTATCTTCAACCGTTATTTTTTTAAAAAAATTTCGTGGTTTAACATCTATATATATAAAATTCTAATTCGCAGGCTTTGTTACCGTACTCCTCCGAAACCACTTGACCGATTTTCATGAAATTTGGCAGGTATACTCGACCGGACATGGAGTAGGTTGTTATCTATATTTCATAGCCGTACGTCTAAAGGGGGCTCTGCCCCCCCTAATAATTTTTTTTTATTTTTCGACAAACCGATTTTTCTTATTTCTATATGATTCAGAAGCAAAAGATACATACAATCCTAAATTTTCACTTTTCTATCTTCAACCGTTATTTTTTTTAAAAAATTTCGTGGTTTAACATCTATATATATAAAATTCTAATTCGCAGGCTTTGTTACCGTACTCCCCCGAAACCACTTGACCGATTTTCATGAAATTTGGCAGGTATACTCGACCGGACATGGAGTAGGTTGTTATCTATATTTCATAGCCGTACGTCTAAAGGGGGCTCTGCCCCCCCTAATAATGTTTTTTTATTTTTCGACAAACCGATTTTTCTTATTTCTATATGATTCAGAAGCAAAAGATACATACAATCCTAAATTTTCACTTTTCTATCTTCAACCGTTATTTTTTTAAAAAAATTTCGTGGTTTAACATCTATATATATAAAATTCTAATTCGCAGGCTTTGTTACCGTACTCCTCCGAAACCACTTGACCGATTTTCGTGAAATTTGGCAGGTGGACTCCCTGCTGGATCCCGAACAAAACGGTACTATTTTTACTTCTCTAGCGCAGTCCGTTTCCGAACTGCGTTATGCCGTGCTTTAGCGCGAACCGTAAGTCGTAGAAAAATTCTGAGCACAGAATAAGAAACAACGGGAAATTTTATAATAGAAAAGTGCAGCAGATTAACTTTTGGACTCAAATTGGATAAAATATGAATTTTTTAATTTTACGAAATTTTCAAAAAAACTTGCTTTCGCCTGGGCAAACCATCCAGTTTATGCATGTTAACTAGATGAACAAACGAAAAATATCGTGAACACTATTGCGTGTCTTAAATGATCGATAATATTTTTTGTTATTGTCATAATTAATTAATATTTAGAATTTTAAGGTATGAATTAAAAAAATAAAATTTATTTTACATTTAATATTTGATGGGGGCGAGTTAAAAGTGCACTGAGTCATGCAGTGCTCTATGGGTGCAACTTATTATTGTTGCACTTTTAACACAATACATTACACGCATTGTGTTAAAAGTGCAACAGTATGTTTTTGAATTCCTGAGAGAGAAGGTGTGGTCATATCAAAGGAATGTTATATATGTTTCATATCTCTCAATGCTACTCACTGTGTTGCCTATTCAAAATGGAAGAATATGTGTTTCAATTTATAAGAGAGATGGTGTGGACATATCAAAATAATTTTATACAAATTTGTTTAATATTTCTCAATACAAGTTACTGTTTTGCTGAAAAAATGGAAGAATATGGGTTTGTTTATTCATGAGCGAGATGGTTTGGTCATATGAAAAGAATGTTATATACTATATAACATTGTTTTCGAATATATAAGATATTATGTTTAATATTTCTCAATGCAAATCAGAATTTGGCCGGCTTAAAGGGGAAGAATATGTGTTTGAATTCGTGGGTGAGATGGTTTGGACAGATCAAAAGAAAGTTATAAAATTATGTTTAATATTTCTCAATGCAAATTACTGTTTTACCGACTTAAAAGTGGAAGAATATGTGTTTGTAATTTATGAGGGAAATGGTTTGGTCATATCAAAAGAAAGTTAAGTATATATGTTTAATATTTCTCAATACTACTCACTATTTTGCCTACCTAAAAGTTGAAAAATGTGTGTTTCAATTCATGAGTGAAAGAGTATGACGTATTTGATTTCATTTGAGAGATGGTTTGGTCATATCAATAAAATGTTATATTTTTAATATGTCTCAATGCAAATTACTGTTTTGCCGACTTAAAAGTAGAAGAATATGTGTTTTAATTGATAAGAGAGATGGTTTGGAAATATACAAAGAAAATGATGTCCTGATCCCGCTTATACTAATGATTCCAACGGACTTACCGTTAGAAAATTGCAAGAATAACTTCGTTTAAAAAGTAACGAGTTTTCAGGTTTGGCACACGGAAAATTTTTGCGCGTAGGGAAACCGTCATCGTTATTTATTTTGCACCAAGAATAGAGTATTGTTTATAAAAAAGCATTACATTGATGCAAATTTTTGTCATACATTATTTTTTAGATTTTCTGTTAATTTACTTAGTGAACTTTGAGATATCATTATTTAATTCACAATAACACCGGTACGAAGTTCGTCGGGTCAGTAATTAAAATAAAATTAAAATTATATACAATTTTGTTTACTTTGCTGGTGCAGAATTTAGACACACAACCCTATGACGTCACGACGCGTTTTAGGCTAGCTGCAATAATTTTAATTTAGAATTGTCTTTAGGGGCCAAACGGAACACAAAAACAACTTTTTATCTTTGATAGGTACATGTTTTAAATTATTTTATGTTGCGATTTATAAGATTCTTTTCGAATTTCAAATTTATGCAAGTTCCTTATTGAACTAGAATCAAAATTATAACACATTATCTAATTATGACCCACTATCTAAGGTGCAACGAAGTTCACCGGGTCATCTAGTCTATATATATAAAATTCTCTTTCGCAGGCTTTGTTGCCAAACTCCTCCGAAACCACTTGACCGATTTTCATGAAATTTCGCAGGTGGACTCGACCGGACAGGGAGTAGGTTGTTATCTATATTTCATAGCCGTACGTTATAAGGGGGCTTTGCCCCCCCTAATAATTTTTTTTATTTTTCGACAAACCGATTTTTCTTAATTCTATATGATTCAGAAGCAAAAGATACATACAATCCTAAATTTTCACTTTTCTATCTTTAACCGTTACTTTTTTAAAAAAATTTCGTGGTTTAACATCTATATATATAAAATTCTCTTTCGCAGGCTTTGTTGCCAAACGCCTCCGAAACCACTTGACCGATTTTCATGAAATTTGGCAGGTGGACTCGACCGGACAGGGAGTAGGTTGTTATCTATATATCATAGCCGTACGTTATAAGGGGGCTTTGCCCCCCCTAATAATTTTTTTTATTTTTCGACAAACCGATTTTTCTTAATTCTATATGATTCAGAAGCAAAAGATACATACAATCCTAAATTTTCACTTTTCTATCTTTAACCGTTACTTTTTTAAAAAAATTTCGTGGTTTAACATCTATATATATAAAATTCTCTTTCGCAGGCTTTGTTGCCAAACTCCTCCGAAACCACTTGACCGATTTTCATGAAATTTCGCAGGTGGACTCGACCGGACAGGGAGTAGGTTGTTATCTATATTTCATAGCCGTATGTCATAAGGGGGCTTTGCCCCCCCTAATAATTTTTTTTATTTTTCGACAAACCGATTTTTCTTAATTCTATATGATTCAGAAGCAAAAGATACATACAATCCTAAATTTTCACTTTTCTATCTTTAACCGTTATTTTTTTAAAAAAATTTCGTGGTTTAACGTCTATATATATAAAATTCTCTTTCGCAGGCTTTGTTGCCAAACTCCTCCGAAACCACTTGACCGATTTTCATGAAATTTCGCAGGTGGACTCGACCGGACAGGGAGTAGGTTGTTATCTATATTTCATAGCCGTATGTCATAAGGGGGCTTTGCCCCCCCTAATAATTTTTTTTATTTTTCGACAAACCGATTTTTCTTAATTCTATATGATTCAGAAGCAAAAGATACATACAATCCTAAATTTTCACTTTTCTATCTTTAACCGTTATTTTTTTAAAAAAATTTCGTGGTTTAACATCTATATATATAAAATTCTCTTTCGCAGGCTTTGTTGCCAAACTCCTCCGAAACCACTTGACCGATTTTCATGAAATTTCGCAGGTGGACTCGACCGGACAGGGAGTAGGTTGTTATCTATATTTCATAGCCGTACGTTATAAGGGGGCTTTGCCCCCCCTAATAATTTTTTTTATTTTTCGACAAACCGATTTTTCTTAATTCTATATGATTCAGAAGCAAAAGATACATACAATCCTAAATTTTCACTTTTCTATCTTTAACCGTTACTTTTTTAAAAAAATTTCGTGGTTTAACATCTATATATATAAAATTCTCTTTCGCAGGCTTTGTTGCCAAACGCCTCCGAAACCACTTGACCGATTTTCATGAAATTTGGCAGGTGGACTCGACCGGACAGGGAGTAGGTTGTTATCTATATATCATAGCCGTACGTTATAAGGGGGCTTTGCCCCCCCTAATAATTTTTTTTATTTTTCGACAAACCGATTTTTCTTAATTCTATATGATTCAGAAGCAAAAGATACATACAATCCTAAATTTTCACTTTTCTATCTTTAACCGTTATTTTTTTAAAAAAATTTCGTGGTTTAACGTCTATATATATAAAATTCTCTTTCGCAGGCTTTGTTGCCAAACTCCTCCGAAACCACTTGACCGATTTTCATGAAATTTGGCAGGTGGACTCGACCGGACAGGGAGTAGGTTGTTATCTATATATCATAGCCGTACGTTATAAGGGGGCTTTGCCCCCCCTAATAATTTTTTTTATTTTTCGACAAACCGATTTTTCTTAATTCTATATGATTCAGAAGCAAAAGATACATACAATCCTAAATTTTCACTTTTCTATCTTTAACCGTTATTTTTTTAAAAAAATTTCGTGGTTTAACGTCTATATATATAAAATTCTCTTTCGCAGGCTTTGTTGCCAAACTCCTCCGAAACCACTTGACCGATTTTCATGAAATTTCGCAGGTGGACTCGACCGGACAGGGAGTAGGTTGTTATCTATATTTCATAGCCGTACGTCATAAGGGGGCTTTGCCCCCCTAATAATTTTTTTTATTTTTCGACAAACCGATTTTTCTTAATTCTATATGATTCAGAAGCAAAAGATACATACAATCCTAAATTTTCACTTTTCTATCTTTAACCGTTATTTTTTTAAAAAAATTTCGTGGTTTAACATCTATATATATAAAATTCTCTTTCGCAGGCTTTGTTGCCAAACTCCTCCGAAACCACTTGACCGATTTTCATGAAATTTCGCAGGTGGACTCGACCGGACAGGGAGTAGGTTGTTATCTATATTTCATAGCCGTATGTCATAAGGGGGCTTTGCCCCCCCTAATAATTTTTTTTATTTTTCGACAAACCGATTTTTCTTAATTCTATATGATTCAGAAGCAAAAGATACATACAATCCTAAATTTTCACTTTTCTATCTTTAACCGTTATTTTTTTAAAAAAATTTCGTGGTTTAACGTCTATATATATAAAATTCTCTTTCGCAGGCTTTGTTGCCAAACTCCTCCGAAACCACTTGACCGATTTTCATGAAATTTCGCAGGTGGACTCGACCGGACAGGGAGTAGGTTGTTATCTATATTTCATAGCCGTATGTCATAAGGGGGCTTTGCCCCCCCTAATAATTTTTTTTATTTTTCGACAAACCGATTTTTCTTAATTCTATATGATTCAGAAGCAAAAGATACATACAATCCTAAATTTTCACTTTTCTATCTTTAACCGTTATTTTTTTAAAAAAATTTCGTGGTTTAACGTCTATATATATAAAATTCTCTTTCGCAGGCTTTGTTGCCAAACTCCTCCGAAACCACTTGACCGATTTTCATGAAATTTCGCAGGTGGACTCGACCGGACAGGGAGTAGGTTGTTATCTATATTTCATAGCCGTATGTCATAAGGGGGCTTTGCCCCCCCTAATAATTTTTTTTATTTTTCGACAAACCGATTTTTCTTAATTCTATATGATTCAGAAGCAAAAGATACATACAATCCTAAATTTTCACTTTTCTATCTTTAACCGTTATTTTTTTAAAAAAATTTCGTGGTTTAACGTCTATATATATAAAATTCTCTTTCGCAGGCTTTGTTGCCAAACTCCTCCGAAACCACTTGACCGATTTTCATGAAATTTCGCAGGTGGACTCGACCGGACAGGGAGTAGGTTGTTATCTATATTTCATAGCCGTATGTCATAAGGGGGCTTTGCCCCCCCTAATAATTTTTTTTATTTTTCGACAAACCGATTTTTCTTAATTCTATATGATTCAGAAGCAAAAGATACATACAATCCTAAATTTTCACTTTTCTATCTTTAACCGTTATTTTTTTAAAAAAATTTCGTGGTTTAACATCTATATATATAAAATTCTCTTTCGCAGGCTTTGTTGCCAAACTCCTCCGAAACCACTTGACCGATTTTCATGAAATTTCGCAGGTGGACTCGACCGGACAGGGAGTAGGTTGTTATCTATATTTCATAGCCGTACGTTATAAGGGGGCTTTGCCCCCCCTAATAATTTTTTTTATTTTTCGACAAACCGATTTTTCTTAATTCTATATGATTCAGAAGCAAAAGATACATACAATCCTAAATTTTCACTTTTCTATCTTTAACCGTTACTTTTTTAAAAAAATTTCGTGGTTTAACATCTATATATATAAAATTCTCTTTCGCAGGCTTTGTTGCCAAACGCCTCCGAAACCACTTGACCGATTTTCATGAAATTTGGCAGGTGGACTCGACCGGACAGGGAGTAGGTTGTTATCTATATATCATAGCCGTACGTTATAAGGGGGCTTTGCCCCCCCTAATAATTTTTTTTATTTTTCGACAAACCGATTTTTCTTAATTCTATATGATTCAGAAGCAAAAGATACATACAATCCTAAATTTTCACTTTTCTATCTTTAACCGTTATTTTTTTAAAAAAATTTCGTGGTTTAACGTCTATATATATAAAATTCTCTTTCGCAGGCTTTGTTGCCAAACTCCTCCGAAACCACTTGACCGATTTTCATGAAATTTCGCAGGTGGACTCGACCGGACAGGGAGTAGGTTGTTATCTATATTTCATAGCCGTATGTCATAAGGGGGCTTTGCCCCCCCTAATAATTTTTTTTATTTTTCGACAAACCGATTTTTCTTAATTCTATATGATTCAGAAGCAAAAGATACATACAATCCTAAATTTTCACTTTTCTATCTTTAACCGTTATTTTTTTAAAAAAATTTCGTGGTTTAACATCTATATATATATATATATATATATAAAATTCTCTTTCGCAGGCTTTGTTGCCAAACTCCTCCGAAACCACTTGACCGATTTTCATGAAATTTCGCAGGTGGACTCGGCCGGACAGGGAGTAGGTTGTTATCTATATTTCATAGCCGTACGTCATAAGGGGGCTTTGCCCCCCCTAATAATTTTTTTTATTTTTCGACAAACCGATTTTTCTTAATTCTATATGATTCAGAAGCAAAAGATACATACAATCCTAAATTTTCACTTTTCTATCTTTAACCGTTATTTTTTTAAAAAAATTTCGTGGTTTAACATCTATATATATAAAATTCTCTTTCGCAGGCTTTGTTGCCAAACTCCTCCGAAACCACTTGACCGATTTTCATGAAATTTCGCAGGTGGACTCGACCGGACAGGGAGTAGGTTGTTATCTATATTTCATAGCCGTACGTTATAAGGGGGCTTTGCCCCCCCTAATAATTTTTTTTATTTTTCGACAAACCGATTTTTCTTAATTCTATATGATTCAGAAGCAAAAGATACATACAATCCTAAATTTTCACTTTTCTATCTTTAACCGTTATTTTTTTAAAAAAATTTCGTGGTTTAACATCTATATATATAAAATTCTCTTTCGCAGGTTTTGTTGCCAAACTCCTCCGAAACCACTTGACCGATTTTCATGAAATTTCGCAGGTGGACTCGACCGGACAGGGAGTAGGTTGTTATCTATATTTCATAGCCGTACGTTATAAGGGGGCTTTGCCCCCCCTAATAATTTTTTTTATTTTTCGACAAACCGATTTTTCTTAATTCTATATGATTCAGAAGCAAAAGATACATACAATCCTAAATTTTCACTTTTCTATCTTTAACCGTTATTTTTTTAAAAAAATTTCGTGGTTTAACATCTATATATATAAAATTCTAATTCGCAGGCTTTGTTACCGTACTGCTCCGAAACCGCTTGACCGATTTTCATGAAATTTGGTAGGTGGACTCGACCGGACAGGGAGTAGGTTGTTATCTATATTTCATAGCCGTACGTTATAAGGGGGCTTTGCCCCCCCTAAAATTTTTTTTTATTTTTCGACAAACCAATTTTTCTTAATTGTATATGATTCACAAGCAAAAGATACATATAATCCTAAATTTTCCCTTTTCTATCTTTAACCGTTATTTTTTTAAAAAAATTTCGTGGTTTAACATCTATATATATAAAATTCTCTTTCGCAGGCTTTGTTGCCAAACTCCTCCGAAACCACTTGACCGATTTTCATGAAATTTCGCAGGTGGACTCGACCGGACAGGGAGTAGGTTGTTATCTATATTTCATAGCCGTACGTCATAAGGGGGCTTTGCCCCCCTAATAATTTTTTTTATTTTTCGACAAACCGATTTTTCTTAATTCTATATGATTCAGAAGCAAAAGATACATACAATCCTAAATTTTCACTTTTCTATCTTTAACCGTTATTTTTTTAAAAAAATTTCGTGGTTTAACATCTATATATATAAAATTCTCTTTCGCAGGCTTTGTTGCCAAACTCCTCCGAAACCACTTGACCGATTTTCATGAAATTTCGCAGGTGGACTCGACCGGACAGGGAGTAGGTTGTTATCTATATTTCATAGCCGTATGTCATAAGGGGGCTTTGCCCCCCCTAATAATTTTTTTTATTTTTCGACAAACCGATTTTTCTTAATTCTATATGATTCAGAAGCAAAAGATACATACAATCCTAAATTTTCACTTTTCTATCTTTAACCGTTATTTTTTTAAAAAAATTTCGTGGTTTAACGTCTATATATATAAAATTCTCTTTCGCAGGCTTTGTTGCCAAACTCCTCCGAAACCACTTGACCGATTTTCATGAAATTTCGCAGGTGGACTCGACCGGACAGGGAGTAGGTTGTTATCTATATTTCATAGCCGTATGTCATAAGGGGGCTTTGCCCCCCCTAATAATTTTTTTTATTTTTCGACAAACCGATTTTTCTTAATTCTATATGATTCAGAAGCAAAAGATACATACAATCCTAAATTTTCACTTTTCTATCTTTAACCGTTATTTTTTTAAAAAAATTTCGTGGTTTAACGTCTATATATATAAAATTCTCTTTCGCAGGCTTTGTTGCCAAACTCCTCCGAAACCACTTGACCGATTTTCATGAAATTTCGCAGGTGGACTCGACCGGACAGGGAGTAGGTTGTTATCTATATTTCATAGCCGTATGTCATAAGGGGGCTTTGCCCCCCCTAATAATTTTTTTTATTTTTCGACAAACCGATTTTTCTTAATTCTATATGATTCAGAAGCAAAAGATACATACAATCCTAAATTTTCACTTTTCTATCTTTAACCGTTATTTTTTTAAAAAAATTTCGTGGTTTAACGTCTATATATATAAAATTCTCTTTCGCAGGCTTTGTTGCCAAACTCCTCCGAAACCACTTGACCGATTTTCATGAAATTTGGCAGGTGGACTGGACCGGACAGGGAGTAGGTTGTTATCTATATTTCATAGCCGTACGTTATAAGGGGGCTTTGCCCCCCCTAAAATTTTTTTTTATTTTTCGACAAACCCATTTTTCTTAATTGTATATGATTCACAAGCAAAAGATACATATAATCCTAAATTTTCACTTTTCTATCTTTAACCGTTATTTTTTTAAAAAAATTTCGTGGTTTAACATCTATATATATAAAATTCTAATTCGCAGGCTTTGTTACCGTACTCCTCCGAAACCGCTTGACCGATTTTCATGAAATTTGGCAGGTGGATTCGACCGGACAGGGAGTAGGTTGTTATCTATATTTCATAGCCGTACGTTATAAGGGGGCTTTGCCCCCCCTAAAATTTTTTTTTATTTTTCGACAAACCGATTTTTCTTAATTGTATATGATTCACAAGCAAAAGATACATATAATCCTAAATTTTCACTTTTCTATCTTTAACCGTTATTTTTTTAAAAAAATTTCGTTGTTTAACATCTATATATATAAAATTCTCTTTCGCAGGCTTTGTTGCCAAACTCCTCCGAAACCACTTAACCGATTTTCATGAAATTGGGCAGGTGGACTGGACCGGACAGGGAGTAGGTTGTTATCTATATTTCATAGCCGTACGTTATAAGGGGGCTTTGCCCCCCCTAAAATTTTTTTTTATTTTTCGACAAACCCATTTTTCTTAATTGTATATGATTCACAAGCAAAAGATACATATAATCCTAAATTTTCACTTTTCTATCTTTAACCGTTATTTTTTTAAAAAAATTTCGTGGTTTAACATCTATATATATAAAATTCTAATTCGCAGGCTTTGTTACCGTACTCCTCCGAAACCGCTTGACCGATTTTCATGAAATTTGGCAGGTGGATTCGACCGGACAGGGAGTAGGTTGTTATCTATATTTCATAGCCGTACGTTATAAGGGGGCTTTGCCCCCCCTAAAATTTTTTTTTATTTTTCGACAAACCGATTTTTCTTAATTGTATATGATTCACAAGCAAAAGATACATATAATCCTAAATTTTCACTTTTCTATCTTTAACCGTTATTTTTTTAAAAAAATTTCGTTGTTTAACATCTATATATATATAAAATTCTCTTTCGCAGGCTTTGTTGCCAAACTCCTCCGAAACCACTTGACCGATTTTCATGAAATTTGGCAGGTGGACTGGACCGGACAGGGAGTAGGTTGTTATCTATATTTCATAGCCGTACGTTATAAGGGGGCTTTGCCCCCCCTAAAATTTTTTTTTATTTTTCGACAAACCCATTTTTCTTAATTGTATATGATTCACAAGCAAAAGATACATATAATCCTAAATTTTCACTTTTCTATCTTTAACCGTTATTTTTTTAAAAAAATTTCGTGGTTTAACATCTATATATATAAAATTCTAATTCGCAGGCTTTGTTACCGTACTCCTCCGAAACCGCTTGACCGATTTTCATGAAATTTGGCAGGTGGATTCGACCGGACAGGGAGTAGGTTGTTATCTATATTTCATAGCCGTACGTTATAAGGGGGCTTTGCCCCCCCTAAATTTTTTTTTTATTTTTCGACAAACCGATTTTTCTTAATTGTATATGATTCACAAGCAAAAGATACATATAATCCTAAATTTTCACTTTTCTATCTTTAACCGTTATTTTTTTAAAAAAATTTCGTTGTTTAACATCTATATATATAAAATTCTCTTTCGCAGGCTTTGTTGCCAAACTCCTCCGAAACCACTTGACCGATTTTCATGAAATTTGGCAGGTGGACTGGACCGGACAGGGAGTAGGTTGTTATCTATATTTCATAGCCGTACGTTATAAGGGGGCTTTGCCCCCCCTAAAATTTTTTTTTATTTTTCGACAAACCCATTTTTCTTAATTGTATATGATTCACAAGCAAAAGATACATATAATCCTAAATTTTCACTTTTCTATCTTTAACCGTTATTTTTTTAAAAAAATTTCGTGGTTTAACATCTATATATATAAAATTCTAATTCGCAGGCTTTGTTACCGTACTCCTCCGAAACCGCTTGACCGATTTTCATGAAATTTGGCAGGTGGATTCGACCGGACAGGGAGTAGGTTGTTATCTATATTTCATAGCCGTACGTTATAAGGGGGCTTTGCCCCCCCTAAAATTTTTTTTTATTTTTCGACAAACCGATTTTTCTTAATTGTATATGATTCACAAGCAAAAGATACATATAATCCTAAATTTTCACTTTTCTATCTTTAACCGTTATTTTTTTAAAAAAATTTCGTTGTTTAACATCTATATATATAAAATTCTCTTTCGCAGGCTTTGTTGCCAAACTCCTCCGAAACCACTTGACCGATTTTCATGAAATTTGGCAGGTGGACTGGACCGGACAGGGAGTAGGTTGTTATCTATATTTCATAGCCGTACGTTATAAGGGGGCTTTGCCCCCCCTAAAATTTTTTTTTATTTTTCGACAAACCCATTTTTCTTAATTGTATATGATTCACAAGCAAAAGATACATATAATACTAAATTTTCACTTTTCTATCTTTAACCGTTATTTTTTTAAAAAAATTTCGTGGTTTAACATCTATATATATAAAATTCTAATTCGCAGGCTTTGTTACCGTACTCCTCCGAAACCGCTTGACCGATTTTCATGAAATTTGGCAGGTGGATTCGACCGGACAGGGAGTAGGTTGTTATCTATATTTCATAGCCGTACGTTATAAGGGGGCTTTGCCCCCCCTAAAATTTTTTTTTATTTTTCGACAAACCGATTTTTCTTAATTGTATATGATTCACAAGCAAAAGATACATATAATCCTAAATTTTCACTTTTCTATCTTTAACCGTTATTTTTTTAAAAAAATTTCGTTGTTTAACATCTATATATATAAAATTCTCTTTCGCAGGCTTTGTTGCCAAACTCCTCCGAAACCACTTGACCGATTTTCATGAAATTTGGCAGGTGGATTCGACCGGACAGGGAGTAGGTTGTTATCTATATTTCATAGCCGTACGTTATAAGGGGGCTTTGCCCCCCCTAAAATTTTTTTTTATTTTTCGACAAACCGATTTTTCTTAATTGTATATGATTCACAAGCAAAAGATACATATAATCCTAAATTTTCACTTTTCTATCTTTAACCGTTATTTTTTTAAAAAAATTTCGTTGTTTAACATCTATATATATAAAATTCTCTTTCGCAGGCTTTGTTGCCAAACTCCTCCGAAACCACTTGACCGATTTTCATGAAATTTGGCAGGTGGACTGGACCGGACAGGGAGTAGGTTGTTATCTATATTTCATAGCCGTACGTTATAAGGGGGCTTTGCCCCCCCTAAAATTTTTTTTTATTTTTCGACAAACCCATTTTTCTTAATTGTATATGATTCACAAGCAAAAGATACATATAATCCTAAATTTTCACTTTTCTATCTTTAACCGTTATTTTTTTAAAAAAATTTCGTGGTTTAACATCTATATATATAAAATTCTAATTCGCAGGCTTTGTTACCGTACTCCTCCGAAACCGCTTGACCGATTTTCATGAAATTTGGCAGGTGGATTCGACCGGACAGGGAGTAGGTTGTTATCTATATTTCATAGCCGTACGTTATAAGGGGGCTTTGCCCCCCCTAAAATTTTTTTTTATTTTTCGACAAACCGATTTTTCTTAATTGTATATGATTCACAAGCAAAAGATACATATAATCCTAAATTTTCACTTTTCTATCTTTAACCGTTATTTTTTTAAAAAAATTTCGTTGTTTAACATCTATATATATAAAATTCTCTTTCGCAGGCTTTGTTGCCAAACTCCTCCGAAACCACTTGACCGATTTTCATGAAATTTGGCAGGTGGACTGGACCGGACAGGGAGTAGGTTGTTATCTATATTTCATAGCCGTACGTTATAAGGGGGCTTTGCCCCCCCTAAAATTTTTTTTTATTTTTCGACAAACCCATTTTTCTTAATTGTATATGATTCACAAGCAAAAGATACATATAATCCTAAATTTTCACTTTTCTATCTTTAACCGTTATTTTTTTAAAAAAATTTCGTGGTTTAACATCTATATATATAAAATTCTAATTCGCAGGCTTTGTTACCGTACTCCTCCGAAACCGCTTGACCGATTTTCATGAAATTTGGCAGGTGGATTCGACCGGACAGGGAATAGGTTGTTATCTATATTTCATAGCCGTACGTTATAAGGGGGCTTTGCCCCCCCTAAAATTTTTTTTTATTTTTCGACAAACCGATTTTTCTTAATTGTATATGATTCACAAGCAAAAGATACATATAATCCTAAATTTTCACTTTTCTATCTTTAACCGTTATTTTTTTAAAAAAATTTCGTTGTTTAACATCTATATATATAAAATTCTCTTTCGCAGGCTTTGTTGCCAAACTCCTCCGAAACCACTTGACCGATTTTCATGAAATTTGGCAGGTGGATTCGACCGGACAGGGAGTAGGTTGTTATCTATATTTCATAGCCGTACGTTATAAGGGGGCTTTGCCCCCCCTAAAATTTTTTTTTATTTTTCGACAAACCGATTTTTCTTAATTGTATATGATTCACAAGCAAAAGATACATATAATCCTAAATTTTCACTTTTCTATCTTTAACCGTTATTTTTTTAAAAAAATTTCGTGGTTTAACATCTATATATATAAAATTCTAATTCGCAGGCTTTGTTACCGTACTCCTCCGAAACCGCTTGACCGATTTTCATGAAATTTGGCAGGTGGATTCGACCGGACAGGGAGTAGGTTGTTATCTATATTTCATAGCCGTACGTTATAAGGGGGCTTTGCCCCCCCTAAAATTTTTTTTTATTTTTCGACAAACCGATTTTTCTTAATTGTATATGATTCACAAGCAAAAGATACATATAATCCTAAATTTTCACTTTTCTATCTTTAACCGTTATTTTTTTAAAAAAATTTCGTTGTTTAACATCTATATATATAAAATTCTCTTTCGCAGGCTTTGTTGCCAAACTCCTCCGAAACCACTTGACCGATTTTCATGAAATTTGGCAGGTGGATTCGACCGGACAGGGAGTAGGTTGTTATCTATATTTCATAGCCGTACGTTATAAGGGGGCTTTGCCCCCCCTAAATTTTTTTTTTATTTTTCGACAAACCGATTTTTCTTAATTGTATATGATTCACAAGCAAAAGATACATATAATCCTAAATTTTCACTTTTCTATCTTTAACCGTTATTTTTTTAAAAAAATTTCGTGGTTTAACATCTATATATATAAAATTCTAATTCGCAGGCTTTGTTACCGTACTCCTCCGAAACCGCTTGACCGATTTTCATGAAATTTGGCAGGTGGATTCGACCGGACAGGGAGTAGGTTGTTATCTATATTTCATAGCCGTACGTTATAAGGGGGCTTTGCCCCCCCTAAAATTTTTTTTTATTTTTCGACAAACCGATTTTTCTTAATTGTATATGATTCACAAGCAAAAGATACATATAATCCTAAATTTTCACTTTTCTATCTTTAACCGTTATTTTTTTAAAAAAATTTCGTTGTTTAACATCTATATATATAAAATTCTCTTTCGCAGGCTTTGTTGCCAAACTCCTCCGAAACCACTTGACCGATTTTCATGAAATTTGGCAGGTGGACTGGACCGGACAGGGAGTAGGTTGTTATCTATATTTCATAGCCGTACGTTATAAGGGGGCTTTGCCCCCCCTAAAATTTTTTTTTATTTTTCGACAAACCCATTTTTCTTAATTGTATATGATTCACAAGCAAAAGATACATATAATCCTAAATTTTCACTTTTCTATCTTTAACCGTTATTTTTTTAAAAAAATTTCGTGGTTTAACATCTATATATATAAAATTCTAATTCGCAGGCTTTGTTACCGTACTCCTCCGAAACCGCTTGACCGATTTTCATGAAATTTGGCAGGTGGATTCGACCGGACAGGGAGTAGGTTGTTATCTATATTTCATAGCCGTACGTTATAAGGGGGCTTTGCCCCCCCTAAAATTTTTTTTTATTTTTCGACAAACCGATTTTTCTTAATTGTATATGATTCACAAGCAAAAGATACATATAATCCTAAATTTTCACTTTTCTATCTTTAACCGTTATTTTTTTAAAAAAATTTCGTTGTTTAACATCTATATATATAAAATTCTCTTTCGCAGGCTTTGTTGCCAAACTCCTCCGAAACCACTTGACCGATTTTCATGAAATTTGGCAGGTGGACTGGACCGGACAGGGAGTAGGTTGTTATCTATATTTCATAGCCGTACGTTATAAGGGGGCTTTGCCCCCCCTAAAATTTTTTTTTATTTTTCGACAAACCCATTTTTCTTAATTGTATATGATTCACAAGCAAAAGATACATATAATCCTAAATTTTCACTTTTCTATCTTTAACCGTTATTTTTTTAAAAAAATTTCGTGGTTTAACATCTATATATATAAAATTCTAATTCGCAGGCTTTGTTACCGTACTCCTCCGAAACCGCTTGACCGATTTTCATGAAATTTGGCAGGTGGATTCGACCGGACAGGGAGTAGGTTGTTATCTATATTTCATAGCCGTACGTTATAAGGGGGCTTTGCCCCCCCTAAAATTTTTTTTTATTTTTCGACAAACCGATTTTTCTTAATTGTATATGATTCACAAGCAAAAGATACATATAATCCTAAATTTTCACTTTTCTATCTTTAACCGTTATTTTTTTAAAAAAATTTCGTTGTTTAACATCTATATATATAAAATTCTCTTTCGCAGGCTTTGTTGCCAAACTCCTCCGAAACCACTTGACCGATTTTCATGAAATTTGGCAGGTGGACTGGACCGGACAGGGAGTAGGTTGTTATCTATATTTCATAGCCGTACGTTATAAGGGGGCTTTGCCCCCCCTAAAATTTTTTTTTATTTTTCGACAAACCCATTTTTCTTAATTGTATATGATTCACAAGCAAAAGATACATATAATCCTAAATTTTCACTTTTCTATCTTTAACCGTTATTTTTTTAAAAAAATTTCGTGGTTTAACATCTATATATATAAAATTCTAATTCGCAGGCTTTGTTACCGTACTCCTCCGAAACCGCTTGACCGATTTTCATGAAATTTGGCAGGTGGATTCGACCGGACAGGGAGTAGGTTGTTATCTATATTTCATAGCCGTACGTTATAAGGGGGCTTTGCCCCCCCTAAAATTTTTTTTTATTTTTCGACAAACCGATTTTTCTTAATTGTATATGATTCACAAGCAAAAGATACATATAATCCTAAATTTTCACTTTTCTATCTTTAACCGTTATTTTTTTAAAAAAATTTCGTTGTTTAACATCTATATATATAAAATTCTCTTTCGCAGGCTTTGTTGCCAAACTCCTCCGAAACCACTTGACCGATTTTCATGAAATTTGGCAGGTGGACTCGACCGGACAGGGAGTAGGTTGTTATCTATATATCATAGCCGTACGTTATAAGGGGGCTTTGCCCCCCCTAATAATTTTTTTTATTTTTCGACAAACCGATTTTTCTTAATTCTATATGATTCAGAAGCAAAAGATACATACAATCCTAAATTTTCACTTTTCTATCTTTAACCGTTATTTTTTTAAAAAAATTTCGTGGTTTAACGTCTATATATATAAAATTCTCTTTCGCAGGCTTTGTTGCCAAACTCCTCCGAAACCACTTGACCGATTTTCATGAAATTTGGCAGGTGGACTGGACCGGACAGGGAGTAGGTTGTTATCTATATTTCATAGCCGTACGTTATAAGGGGGCTTTGCCCCCCCTAAAATTTTTTTTTATTTTTCGACAAACCCATTTTTCTTAATTGTATATGATTCACAAGCAAAAGATACATATAATCCTAAATTTTCACTTTTCTATCTTTAACCGTTATTTTTTTAAAAAAATTTCGTGGTTTAACATCTATATATATAAAATTCTAATTCGCAGGCTTTGTTACCGTACTCCTCCGAAACCGCTTGACCGATTTTCATGAAATTTGGCAGGTGGATTCGACCGGACAGGGAGTAGGTTGTTATCTATATTTCATAGCCGTACGTTATAAGGGGGCTTTGCCCCCCCTAAAATTTTTTTTTATTTTTCGACAAACCGATTTTTCTTAATTGTATATGATTCACAAGCAAAAGATACATATAATCCTAAATTTTCACTTTTCTATCTTTAACCGTTATTTTTTTAAAAAAATTTCGTTGTTTAACATCTATATATATAAAATTCTCTTTCGCAGGCTTTGTTGCCAAACTCCTCCGAAACCACTTGACCGATTTTCATGAAATTTGGCAGGTGGACTGGACCGGACAGGGAGTAGGTTGTTATCTATATTTCATAGCCGTACGTTATAAGGGGGCTTTGCCCCCCCTAAAATTTTTTTTTATTTTTCGACAAACCCATTTTTCTTAATTGTATATGATTCACAAGCAAAAGATACATATAATCCTAAATTTTCACTTTTCTATCTTTAACCGTTATTTTTTTAAAAAAATTTCGTGGTTTAACATCTATATATATAAAATTCTAATTCGCAGGCTTTGTTACCGTACTCCTCCGAAACCGCTTGACCGATTTTCATGAAATTTGGCAGGTGGATTCGACCGGACAGGGAGTAGGTTGTTATCTATATTTCATAGCCGTACGTTATAAGGGGGCTTTGCCCCCCCTAAAATTTTTTTTTATTTTTCGACAAACCGATTTTTCTTAATTGTATATGATTCACAAGCAAAAGATACATATAATCCTAAATTTTCACTTTTCTATCTTTAACCGTTATTTTTTTAAAAAAATTTCGTTGTTTAACATCTATATATATAAAATTCTCTTTCGCAGGCTTTGTTGCCAAACTCCTCCGAAACCACTTGACCGATTTTCATGAAATTTGGCAGGTGGACTGGACCGGACAGGGAGTAGGTTGTTATCTATATTTCATAGCCGTACGTTATAAGGGGGCTTTGCCCCCCCTAAAATTTTTTTTTATTTTTCGACAAACCCATTTTTCTTAATTGTATATGATTCACAAGCAAAAGATACATATAATACTAAATTTTCACTTTTCTATCTTTAACCGTTATTTTTTTAAAAAAATTTCGTGGTTTAACATCTATATATATAAAATTCTAATTCGCAGGCTTTGTTACCGTACTCCTCCGAAACCGCTTGACCGATTTTCATGAAATTTGGCAGGTGGATTCGACCGGACAGGGAGTAGGTTGTTATCTATATTTCATAGCCGTACGTTATAAGGGGGCTTTGCCCCCCCTAAAATTTTTTTTTATTTTTCGACAAACCGATTTTTCTTAATTGTATATGATTCACAAGCAAAAGATACATATAATCCTAAATTTTCACTTTTCTATCTTTAACCGTTATTTTTTTAAAAAAATTTCGTTGTTTAACATCTATATATATAAAATTCTCTTTCGCAGGCTTTGTTGCCAAACTCCTCCGAAACCACTTGACCGATTTTCATGAAATTTGGCAGGTGGATTCGACCGGACAGGGAGTAGGTTGTTATCTATATTTCATAGCCGTACGTTATAAGGGGGCTTTGCCCCCCCTAAAATTTTTTTTTATTTTTCGACAAACCGATTTTTCTTAATTGTATATGATTCACAAGCAAAAGATACATATAATCCTAAATTTTCACTTTTCTATCTTTAACCGTTATTTTTTTAAAAAAATTTCGTTGTTTAACATCTATATATATAAAATTCTCTTTCGCAGGCTTTGTTGCCAAACTCCTCCGAAACCACTTGACCGATTTTCATGAAATTTGGCAGGTGGACTGGACCGGACAGGGAGTAGGTTGTTATCTATATTTCATAGCCGTACGTTATAAGGGGGCTTTGCCCCCCCTAAAATTTTTTTTTATTTTTCGACAAACCCATTTTTCTTAATTGTATATGATTCACAAGCAAAAGATACATATAATCCTAAATTTTCACTTTTCTATCTTTAACCGTTATTTTTTTAAAAAAATTTCGTGGTTTAACATCTATATATATAAAATTCTAATTCGCAGGCTTTGTTACCGTACTCCTCCGAAACCGCTTGACCGATTTTCATGAAATTTGGCAGGTGGATTCGACCGGACAGGGAGTAGGTTGTTATCTATATTTCATAGCCGTACGTTATAAGGGGGCTTTGCCCCCCCTAAAATTTTTTTTTATTTTTCGACAAACCGATTTTTCTTAATTGTATATGATTCACAAGCAAAAGATACATATAATCCTAAATTTTCACTTTTCTATCTTTAACCGTTATTTTTTTAAAAAAATTTCGTTGTTTAACATCTATATATATAAAATTCTCTTTCGCAGGCTTTGTTGCCAAACTCCTCCGAAACCACTTGACCGATTTTCATGAAATTTGGCAGGTGGACTGGACCGGACAGGGAGTAGGTTGTTATCTATATTTCATAGCCGTACGTTATAAGGGGGCTTTGCCCCCCCTAAAATTTTTTTTTATTTTTCGACAAACCCATTTTTCTTAATTGTATATGATTCACAAGCAAAAGATACATATAATCCTAAATTTTCACTTTTCTATCTTTAACCGTTATTTTTTTAAAAAAATTTCGTGGTTTAACATCTATATATATAAAATTCTAATTCGCAGGCTTTGTTACCGTACTCCTCCGAAACCGCTTGACCGATTTTCATGAAATTTGGCAGGTGGATTCGACCGGACAGGGAATAGGTTGTTATCTATATTTCATAGCCGTACGTTATAAGGGGGCTTTGCCCCCCTAAAATTTTTTTTTATTTTTCGACAAACCGATTTTTCTTAATTGTATATGATTCACAAGCAAAAGATACATATAATCCTAAATTTTCACTTTTCTATCTTTAACCGTTATTTTTTTAAAAAAATTTCGTTGTTTAACATCTATATATATAAAATTCTCTTTCGCAGGCTTTGTTGCCAAACTCCTCCGAAACCACTTGACCGATTTTCATGAAATTTGGCAGGTGGATTCGACCGGACAGGGAGTAGGTTGTTATCTATATTTCATAGCCGTACGTTATAAGGGGGCTTTGCCCCCCCTAAAATTTTTTTTTATTTTTCGACAAACCGATTTTTCTTAATTGTATATGATTCACAAGCAAAAGATACATATAATCCTAAATTTTCACTTTTCTATCTTTAACCGTTATTTTTTTAAAAAAATTTCGTGGTTTAACATCTATATATATAAAATTCTAATTCGCAGGCTTTGTTACCGTACTCCTCCGAAACCGCTTGACCGATTTTCATGAAATTTGGCAGGTGGATTCGACCGGACAGGGAGTAGGTTGTTATCTATATTTCATAGCCGTACGTTATAAGGGGGCTTTGCCCCCCCTAAAATTTTTTTTTATTTTTCGACAAACCGATTTTTCTTAATTGTATATGATTCACAAGCAAAAGATACATATAATCCTAAATTTTCACTTTTCTATCTTTAACCGTTATTTTTTTAAAAAAATTTCGTTGTTTAACATCTATATATATAAAATTCTCTTTCGCAGGCTTTGTTGCCAAACTCCTCCGAAACCACTTGACCGATTTTCATGAAATTTGGCAGGTGGATTCGACCGGACAGGGAGTAGGTTGTTATCTATATTTCATAGCCGTACGTTATAAGGGGGCTTTGCCCCCCCTAAATTTTTTTTTTATTTTTCGACAAACCGATTTTTCTTAATTGTATATGATTCACAAGCAAAAGATACATATAATCCTAAATTTTCACTTTTCTATCTTTAACCGTTATTTTTTTAAAAAAATTTCGTGGTTTAACATCTATATATATAAAATTCTAATTCGCAGGCTTTGTTACCGTACTCCTCCGAAACCGCTTGACCGATTTTCATGAAATTTGGCAGGTGGATTCGACCGGACAGGGAGTAGGTTGTTATCTATATTTCATAGCCGTACGTTATAAGGGGGCTTTGCCCCCCCTAAAATTTTTTTTTATTTTTCGACAAACCGATTTTTCTTAATTGTATATGATTCACAAGCAAAAGATACATATAATCCTAAATTTTCACTTTTCTATCTTTAACCGTTATTTTTTTAAAAAAATTTCGTTGTTTAACATCTATATATATAAAATTCTCTTTCGCAGGCTTTGTTGCCAAACTCCTCCGAAACCACTTGACCGATTTTCATGAAATTTGGCAGGTGGACTGGACCGGACAGGGAGTAGGTTGTTATCTATATTTCATAGCCGTACGTTATAAGGGGGCTTTGCCCCCCCTAAAATTTTTTTTTATTTTTCGACAAACCCATTTTTCTTAATTGTATATGATTCACAAGCAAAAGATACATATAATCCTAAATTTTCACTTTTCTATCTTTAACCGTTATTTTTTTAAAAAAATTTCGTGGTTTAACATCTATATATATAAAATTCTAATTCGCAGGCTTTGTTACCGTACTCCTCCGAAACCGCTTGACCGATTTTCATGAAATTTGGCAGGTGGATTCGACCGGACAGGGAGTAGGTTGTTATCTATATTTCATAGCCGTACGTTATAAGGGGGCTTTGCCCCCCCTAAAATTTTTTTTTATTTTTCGACAAACCGATTTTTCTTAATTGTATATGATTCACAAGCAAAAGATACATATAATCCTAAATTTTCACTTTTCTATCTTTAACCGTTATTTTTTTAAAAAAATTTCGTTGTTTAACATCTATATATATAAAATTCTCTTTCGCAGGCTTTGTTGCCAAACTCCTCCGAAACCACTTGACCGATTTTCATGAAATTTGGCAGGTGGACTGGACCGGACAGGGAGTAGGTTGTTATCTATATTTCATAGCCGTACGTTATAAGGGGGCTTTGCCCCCCCTAAAATTTTTTTTTATTTTTCGACAAACCCATTTTTCTTAATTGTATATGATTCACAAGCAAAAGATACATATAATCCTAAATTTTCACTTTTCTATCTTTAACCGTTATTTTTTTAAAAAAATTTCGTGGTTTAACATCTATATATATAAAATTCTAATTCGCAGGCTTTGTTACCGTACTCCTCCGAAACCGCTTGACCGATTTTCATGAAATTTGGCAGGTGGATTCGACCGGACAGGGAGTAGGTTGTTATCTATATTTCATAGCCGTACGTTATAAGGGGGCTTTGCCCCCCCTAAAATTTTTTTTTATTTTTCGACAAACCGATTTTTCTTAATTGTATATGATTCACAAGCAAAAGATACATATAATCCTAAATTTTCACTTTTCTATCTTTAACCGTTATTTTTTTTAAAAAATTTCGTTGTTTAACATCTATATATATAAAATTCTCTTTCGCAGGCTTTGTTGCCAAACTCCTCCGAAACCACTTGACCGATTTTCATGAAATTTGGCAGGTGGACTGGACCGGACAGGGAGTAGGTTGTTATCTATATTTCATAGCCGTACGTTATAAGGGGGCTTTGCCCCCCCTAAAATTTTTTTTTATTTTTCGACAAACCCATTTTTCTTAATTGTATATGATTCACAAGCAAAAGATACATATAATCCTAAATTTTCACTTTTCTATCTTTAACCGTTATTTTTTTAAAAAAATTTCGTGGTTTAACATCTATATATATAAAATTCTAATTCGCAGGCTTTGTTACCGTACTCCTCCGAAACCGCTTGACCGATTTTCATGAAATTTGGCAGGTGGATTCGACCGGACAGGGAGTAGGTTGTTATCTATATTTCATAGCCGTACGTTATAAGGGGGCTTTGCCCCCCCTAAAATTTTTTTTTATTTTTCGACAAACCGATTTTTCTTAATTGTATATGATTCACAAGCAAAAGATACATATAATCCTAAATTTTCATTTTTCTATCTTTAACCGTTATTTTTTTAAAAAAATTTCGTTGTTTAACATCTATATATATAAAATTCTCTTTCGCAGGCTTTGTTGCCAAACTCCTCCGAAACCACTTGACCGATTTTCATGAAATTTGGCAGGTGGACTCGACCGGACAGGGAGTAGGTTGTTATCTATATATCATAGCCGTACGTTATAAGGGGGCTTTGCCCCCCCTAATAATTTTTTTTATTTTTCGACAAACCGATTTTTCTTAATTCTATATGATTCAGAAGCAAAAGATACATACAATCCTAAATTTTCACTTTTCTATCTTTAACCGTTATTTTTTTAAAAAAATTTCGTGGTTTAACGTCTATATATATAAAATTCTCTTTCGCAGGCTTTGTTGCCAAACTCCTCCGAAACCACTTGACCGATTTTCATGAAATTTGGCAGGTGGACTGGACCGGACAGGGAGTAGGTTGTTATCTATATTTCATAGCCGTACGTTATAAGGGGGCTTTGCCCCCCCTAAAATTTTTTTTTATTTTTCGACAAACCCATTTTTCTTAATTGTATATGATTCACAAGCAAAAGATACATATAATCCTAAATTTTCACTTTTCTATCTTTAACCGTTATTTTTTTAAAAAAATTTCGTGGTTTAACATCTATATATATAAAATTCTAATTCGCAGGCTTTGTTACCGTACTCCTCCGAAACCGCTTGACCGATTTTCATGAAATTTGGCAGGTGGATTCGACCGGACAGGGAGTAGGTTGTTATCTATATTTCATAGCCGTACGTTATAAGGGGGCTTTGCCCCCCCTAAAATTTTTTTTTATTTTTCGACAAACCGATTTTTCTTAATTGTATATGATTCACAAGCAAAAGATACATATAATCCTAAATTTTCACTTTTCTATCTTTAACCGTTATTTTTTTAAAAAAATTTCGTTGTTTAACATCTATATATATAAAATTCTCTTTCGCAGGCTTTGTTGCCAAACTCCTCCGAAACCACTTGACCGATTTTCATGAAATTTGGCAGGTGGATTCGACCGGACAGGGAGTAGGTTGTTATCTATATTTCATAGCCGTACGTTATAAGGGGGCTTTGCCCCCCCTAAATTTTTTTTTTATTTTTCGACAAACCGATTTTTCTTAATTGTATATGATTCACAAGCAAAAGATACATATAATCCTAAATTTTCACTTTTCTATCTTTAACCGTTATTTTTTTAAAAAAATTTCGTGGTTTAACATCTATATATATAAAATTCTAATTCGCAGGCTTTGTTACCGTACTCCTCCGAAACCGCTTGACCGATTTTCATGAAATTTGGCAGGTGGATTCGACCGGACAGGGAGTAGGTTGTTATCTATATTTCATAGCCGTACGTTATAAGGGGGCTTTGCCCCCCCTAAAATTTTTTTTTATTTTTCGACAAACCGATTTTTCTTAATTGTATATGATTCACAAGCAAAAGATACATATAATCCTAAATTTTCACTTTTCTATCTTTAACCGTTATTTTTTTAAAAAAATTTCGTTGTTTAACATCTATATATATAAAATTCTCTTTCGCAGGCTTTGTTGCCAAACTCCTCCGAAACCACTTGACCGATTTTCATGAAATTTGGCAGGTGGACTGGACCGGACAGGGAGTAGGTTGTTATCTATATTTCATAGCCGTACGTTATAAGGGGGCTTTGCCCCCCCTAAAATTTTTTTTTATTTTTCGACAAACCCATTTTTCTTAATTGTATATGATTCACAAGCAAAAGATACATATAATACTAAATTTTCACTTTTCTATCTTTAACCGTTATTTTTTTAAAAAAATTTCGTGGTTTAACATCTATATATATAAAATTCTAATTCGCAGGCTTTGTTACCGTACTCCTCCGAAACCGCTTGACCGATTTTCATGAAATTTGGCAGGTGGATTCGACCGGACAGGGAGTAGGTTGTTATCTATATTTCATAGCCGTACGTTATAAGGGGGCTTTGCCCCCCCTAAAATTTTTTTTTATTTTTCGACAAACCGATTTTTCTTAATTGTATATGATTCACAAGCAAAAGATACATATAATCCTAAATTTTCACTTTTCTATCTTTAACCGTTATTTTTTTAAAAAAATTTCGTTGTTTAACATCTATATATATAAAATTCTCTTTCGCAGGCTTTGTTGCCAAACTCCTCCGAAACCACTTGACCGATTTTCATGAAATTTGGCAGGTGGATTCGACCGGACAGGGAGTAGGTTGTTATCTATATTTCATAGCCGTACGTTATAAGGGGGCTTTGCCCCCCCTAAAATTTTTTTTTATTTTTCGACAAACCGATTTTTCTTAATTGTATATGATTCACAAGCAAAAGATACATATAATCCTAAATTTTCACTTTTCTATCTTTAACCGTTATTTTTTTAAAAAAATTTCGTTGTTTAACATCTATATATATAAAATTCTCTTTCGCAGGCTTTGTTGCCAAACTCCTCCGAAACCACTTGACCGATTTTCATGAAATTTGGCAGGTGGACTGGACCGGACAGGGAGTAGGTTGTTATCTATATTTCATAGCCGTACGTTATAAGGGGGCTTTGCCCCCCCTAAAATTTTTTTTTATTTTTCGACAAACCCATTTTTCTTAATTGTATATGATTCACAAGCAAAAGATACATATAATCCTAAATTTTCACTTTTCTATCTTTAACCGTTATTTTTTTAAAAAAATTTCGTGGTTTAACATCTATATATATAAAATTCTAATTCGCAGGCTTTGTTACCGTACTCCTCCGAAACCGCTTGACCGATTTTCATGAAATTTGGCAGGTGGATTCGACCGGACAGGGAGTAGGTTGTTATCTATATTTCATAGCCGTACGTTATAAGGGGGCTTTGCCCCCCCTAAAATTTTTTTTTATTTTTCGACAAACCGATTTTTCTTAATTGTATATGATTCACAAGCAAAAGATACATATAATCCTAAATTTTCACTTTTCTATCTTTAACCGTTATTTTTTTAAAAAAATTTCGTTGTTTAACATCTATATATATAAAATTCTCTTTCGCAGGCTTTGTTGCCAAACTCCTCCGAAACCACTTGACCGATTTTCATGAAATTTGGCAGGTGGACTGGACCGGACAGGGAGTAGGTTGTTATCTATATTTCATAGCCGTACGTTATAAGGGGGCTTTGCCCCCCCTAAAATTTTTTTTTATTTTTCGACAAACCCATTTTTCTTAATTGTATATGATTCACAAGCAAAAGATACATATAATCCTAAATTTTCACTTTTCTATCTTTAACCGTTATTTTTTTAAAAAAATTTCGTGGTTTAACATCTATATATATAAAATTCTAATTCGCAGGCTTTGTTACCGTACTCCTCCGAAACCGCTTGACCGATTTTCATGAAATTTGGCAGGTGGATTCGACCGGACAGGGAATAGGTTGTTATCTATATTTCATAGCCGTACGTTATAAGGGGGCTTTGCCCCCCCTAAAATTTTTTTTTATTTTTCGACAAACCGATTTTTCTTAATTGTATATGATTCACAAGCAAAAGATACATATAATCCTAAATTTTCACTTTTCTATCTTTAACCGTTATTTTTTTAAAAAAATTTCGTTGTTTAACATCTATATATATAAAATTCTCTTTCGCAGGCTTTGTTGCCAAACTCCTCCGAAACCACTTGACCGATTTTCATGAAATTTGGCAGGTGGATTCGACCGGACAGGGAGTAGGTTGTTATCTATATTTCATAGCCGTACGTTATAAGGGGGCTTTGCCCCCCCTAAAATTTTTTTTTATTTTTCGACAAACCGATTTTTCTTAATTGTATATGATTCACAAGCAAAAGATACATATAATCCTAAATTTTCACTTTTCTATCTTTAACCGTTATTTTTTTAAAAAAATTTCGTGGTTTAACATCTATATATATAAAATTCTAATTCGCAGGCTTTGTTACCGTACTCCTCCGAAACCGCTTGACCGATTTTCATGAAATTTGGCAGGTGGATTCGACCGGACAGGGAGTAGGTTGTTATCTATATTTCATAGCCGTACGTTATAAGGGGGCTTTGCCCCCCCTAAAATTTTTTTTTATTTTTCGACAAACCGATTTTTCTTAATTGTATATGATTCACAAGCAAAAGATACATATAATCCTAAATTTTCACTTTTCTATCTTTAACCGTTATTTTTTTAAAAAAATTTCGTTGTTTAACATCTATATATATAAAATTCTCTTTCGCAGGCTTTGTTGCCAAACTCCTCCGAAACCACTTGACCGATTTTCATGAAATTTGGCAGGTGGATTCGACCGGACAGGGAGTAGGTTGTTATCTATATTTCATAGCCGTACGTTATAAGGGGGCTTTGCCCCCCCTAAATTTTTTTTTTATTTTTCGACAAACCGATTTTTCTTAATTGTATATGATTCACAAGCAAAAGATACATATAATCCTAAATTTTCACTTTTCTATCTTTAACCGTTATTTTTTTAAAAAAATTTCGTGGTTTAACATCTATATATATAAAATTCTAATTCGCAGGTTTTGTTACCGTACTCCTCCGAAACCGCTTGACCGATTTTCATGAAATTTGGCAGGTGGATTCGACCGGACAGGGAGTAGGTTGTTATCTATATTTCATAGCCGTACGTTATAAGGGGGCTTTGCCCCCCCTAAAATTTTTTTTTATTTTTCGACAAACCGATTTTTCTTAATTGTATATGATTCACAAGCAAAAGATACATATAATCCTAAATTTTCACTTTTCTATCTTTAACCGTTATTTTTTTAAAAAAATTTCGTTGTTTAACATCTATATATATAAAATTCTCTTTCGCAGGCTTTGTTGCCAAACTCCTCCGAAACCACTTGACCGATTTTCATGAAATTTGGCAGGTGGACTGGACCGGACAGGGAGTAGGTTGTTATCTATATTTCATAGCCGTACGTTATAAGGGGGCTTTGCCCCCCCTAAAATTTTTTTTTATTTTTCGACAAACCCATTTTTCTTAATTGTATATGATTCACAAGCAAAAGATACATATAATCCTAAATTTTCACTTTTCTATCTTTAACCGTTATTTTTTTAAAAAAATTTCGTGGTTTAACATCTATATATATAAAATTCTAATTCGCAGGCTTTGTTACCGTACTCCTCCGAAACCGCTTGACCGATTTTCATGAAATTTGGCAGGTGGATTCGACCGGACAGGGAGTAGGTTGTTATCTATATTTCATAGCCGTACGTTATAAGGGGGCTTTGCCCCCCCTAAAATTTTTTTTTATTTTTCGACAAACCGATTTTTCTTAATTGTATATGATTCACAAGCAAAAGATACATATAATCCTAAATTTTCACTTTTCTATCTTTAACCGTTATTTTTTTAAAAAAATTTCGTTGTTTAACATCTATATATATAAAATTCTCTTTCGCAGGCTTTGTTGCCAAACTCCTCCGAAACCACTTGACCGATTTTCATGAAATTTGGCAGGTGGACTGGACCGGACAGGGAGTAGGTTGTTATCTATATTTCATAGCCGTACGTTATAAGGGGGCTTTGCCCCCCCTAAAATTTTTTTTTATTTTTCGACAAACCCATTTTTCTTAATTGTATATGATTCACAAGCAAAAGATACATATAATCCTAAATTTTCACTTTTCTATCTTTAACCGTTATTTTTTTAAAAAAATTTCGTGGTTTAACATCTATATATATAAAATTCTAATTCGCAGGCTTTGTTACCGTACTCCTCCGAAACCGCTTGACCGATTTTCATGAAATTTGGCAGGTGGATTCGACCGGACAGGGAGTAGGTTGTTATCTATATTTCATAGCCGTACGTTATAAGGGGGCTTTGCCCCCCCTAAAATTTTTTTTTATTTTTCGACAAACCGATTTTTCTTAATTGTATATGATTCACAAGCAAAAGATACATATAATCCTAAATTTTCACTTTTCTATCTTTAACCGTTATTTTTTTTAAAAAATTTCGTTGTTTAACATCTATATATATAAAATTCTCTTTCGCAGGCTTTGTTGCCAAACTCCTCCGAAACCACTTGACCGATTTTCATGAAATTTGGCAGGTGGACTGGACCGGACAGGGAGTAGGTTGTTATCTATATTTCATAGCCGTACGTTATAAGGGGGCTTTGCCCCCCCTAAAATTTTTTTTTATTTTTCGACAAACCCATTTTTCTTAATTGTATATGATTCACAAGCAAAAGATACATATAATCCTAAATTTTCACTTTTCTATCTTTAACCGTTATTTTTTTAAAAAAATTTCGTGGTTTAACATCTATATATATAAAATTCTAATTCGCAGGCTTTGTTACCGTACTCCTCCGAAACCGCTTGACCGATTTTCATGAAATTTGGCAGGTGGATTCGACCGGACAGGGAGTAGGTTGTTATCTATATTTCATAGCCGTACGTTATAAGGGGGCTTTGCCCCCCCTAAAATTTTTTTTTATTTTTCGACAAACCGATTTTTCTTAATTGTATATGATTCACAAGCAAAAGATACATATAATCCTAAATTTTCACTTTTCTATCTTTAACCGTTATTTTTTTAAAAAAATTTCGTTGTTTAACATCTATATATATAAAATTCTCTTTCGCAGGCTTTGTTGCCAAACTCCTCCGAAACCACTTGACCGATTTTCATGAAATTTGGCAGGTGGATTCGACCGGACAGGGAGTAGGTTGTTATCTATATTTCATAGCCGTACGTTATAAGGGGGCTTTGCCCCCCCTAAAATTTTTTTTTATTTTTCGACAAACCGATTTTTCTTAATTGTATATGATTCACAAGCAAAAGATACATATAATCCTAAATTTTCACTTTTCTATCTTTAACCGTTATTTTTTTAAAAAAATTTCGTTGTTTAACATCTATATATATAAAATTCTCTTTCGCAGGCTTTGTTGCCAAACTCCTCCGAAACCACTTGACCGATTTTCATGAAATTTCGCAGGTGGACTCGACCGGACAGGGAGTAGGTTGTTATCTATATTTCATAGCCGTACGTCATAAGGGGGCTTTGCCCCCCCTAATAATTTTTTTTATTTTTCGACAAACCGATTTTTCTTAATTCTATATGATTCAGAAGCAAAAGATACATACAATCCTAAATTTTCACTTTTCTATCTTTAACCGTTATTTTTTTAAAAAAATTTCGTAGTTTAACATCTATATATCTATATATATAAAATTCTCTTTCGCAGGCTTTGTTGCCAAACTCCTCCGAAACCACTTGACCGATTTTCATGAAATTTGGCAGGTGGACTGGACCGGACAGGGAGTAGGTTGTTATCTATATTTCATAGCCGTACGTTATAAGGGGGCTTTGCCCCCCCTAAAATTTTTTTTTATTTTTCGACAAACCCATTTTTCTTAATTGTATATGATTCACAAGCAAAAGATACATATATCCTAAATTTTCACTTTTCTATCTTTAACCGTTATTTTTTTTAAAAAATTTCGTGGTTTAACATCTATATATATAAAATTCTAATTCGCAGGCTTTGTTACCGTACTCCTCCGAAACCGCTTGACCGATTTTCATGAAATTTGGCAGGTGGATTCGACCGGACAGGGAGTAGGTTGTTATCTATATTTCATAGCCGTACGTTATAAGGGGGCTTTGCCCCCCCTAAAATTTTTTTTTATTTTTCGACAAACCGATTTTTCTTAATTGTATATGATTCACAAGCAAAAGATACATATAATCCTAAATTTTCACTTTTCTATCTTTAACCGTTATTTTTTTAAAAAAATTTCGTTGTTTAACATCTATATATATAAAATTCTCTTTCGCAGGCTTTGTTGCCAAACTCCTCCGAAACCACTTGACCGATTTTCATGAAATTTGGCAGGTGGACTGGACCGGACAGGGAGTAGGTTGTTATCTATATTTCATAGCCGTACGTTATAAGGGGGCTTTGCCCCCCCTAAAATTTTTTTTTATTTTTCGACAAACCCATTTTTCTTAATTGTATATGATTCACAAGCAAAAGATACATATAATCCTAAATTTTCACTTTTCTATCTTTAACCGTTATTTTTTTAAAAAAATTTCGTGGTTTAACATCTATATATATAAAATTCTCTTTCGCAGGCTTTGTTGCCAAACTCCTCCGAAACCACTTGACCGATTTTCATGAAATTTGGCAGGTGGACTGGACCGGACAGGGAGTAGGTTGTTATCTATATTTCATAGCCGTACGTTATAAGGGGGCTTTGCCCCCCCTAAAATTTTTTTTTATTTTTCGACAAACCCATTTTTCTTAATTGTATATGATTCACAAGCAAAAGATACATATAATCCTAAATTTTCACTTTTCTATCTTTAACCGTTATTTTTTTAAAAAAATTTCGTGGTTTAACATCTATATATATAAAATTCTAATTCGCAGGCTTTGTTACCGTACTCCTCCGAAACCGCTTGACCGATTTTCATGAAATTTGGCAGGTGGATTCGACCGGACAGGGAGTAGGTTGTTATCTATATTTCATAGCCGTACGTTATAAGGGGGCTTTGCCCCCCCTAAAATTTTTTTTTATTTTTCGACAAACCGATTTTTCTTAATTGTATATGATTCACAAGCAAAAGATACATATAATCCTAAATTTTCACTTTTCTATCTTTAACCGTTATTTTTTTAAAAAAATTTCGTTGTTTAACATCTATATATATAAAATTCTCTTTCGCAGGCTTTGTTGCCAAACTTCTCCGAAACCACTTGACCGATTTTCATGAAATTTGGCAGGTGGACTGGACCGGACAGGGAGTAGGTTGTTATCTATATTTCATAGCCGTACGTTATAAGGGGGCTTTGCCCCCCCTAAAATTTTTTTTTATTTTTCGACAAACCCATTTTTCTTAATTGTATATGATTCACAAGCAAAAGATACATATAATCCTAAATTTTCACTTTTCTATCTTTAACCGTTATTTTTTTAAAAAAATTTCGTGGTTTAACATCTATATATATAAAATTCTAATTCGCAGGCTTTGTTACCGTACTCCTCCGAAACCGCTTGACCGATTTTCATGAAATTTGGCAGGTGGATTCGACCGGACAGGGAGTAGGTTGTTATCTATATTTCATAGCCGTACGTTATAAGGGGGCTTTGCCCCCCCTAAAATTTTTTTTTATTTTTCGACAAACCGATTTTTCTTAATTGTATATGAGTCACAAGCAAAAGATACATATAATCCTAAATTTTCACTTTTCTATCTTTAACCGTTATTTTTTTAAAAAAATTTCGTTGTTTAACATCTATATATATAAAATTCTCTTTCGCAGGCTTTGTTGCCAAACTCCTCCGAAACCACTTGACCGATTTTCATGAAATTTGGCAGGTGGACTGGACCGGACAGGGAGTAGGTTGTTATCTATATTTCATAGCCGTACGTTATAAGGGGGCTTTGCCCCCCCTAAAATTTTTTTTTATTTTTCGACAAACCCATTTTTCTTAATTGTATATGATTCACAAGCAAAAGATACATATAATCCTAAATTTTCACTTTTCTATCTTTAACCGTTATTTTTTTAAAAAAATTTCGTGGTTTAACATCTATATATATAAAATTCTAATTCGCAGGCTTTGTTACCGTACTCCTCCGAAACCGCTTGACCGATTTTCATGAAATTTGGCAGGTGGATTCGACCGGACAGGGAGTAGGTTGTTATCTATATTTCATAGCCGTACGTTATAAGGGGGCTTTGCCCCCCCTAAAATTTTTTTTTATTTTTCGACAAACCGATTTTTCTTAATTGTATATGATTCACAAGCAAAAGATACATATAATCCTAAATTTTCACTTTTCTATCTTTAACCGTTATTTTTTTAAAAAAATTTCGTGGTTTAACATCTATATATATAAAATTCTAATTCGCAGGCTTTGTTACCGTACTCCTCCGAAACCGCTTGACCGATTTTCATGAAATTTGGCAGGTGGATTCGACCGGACAGGGAGTAGGTTGTTATCTATATTTCATAGCCGTACGTTATAAGGGGGCTTTGCCCCCCCTAAAATTTTTTTTTATTTTTCGACAAACCGATTTTTCTTAATTGTATATGATTCACAAGCAAAAGATACATATAATCCTAAATTTTCACTTTTCTATCTTTAACCGTTATTTTTTTAAAAAAATTTCGTTGTTTAACATCTATATATATAAAATTCTCTTTCGCAGGCTTTGTTGCCAAACTCCTCCGAAACCACTTGACCGATTTTCATGAAATTTGGCAGGTGGACTGGACCGGACAGGGAGTAGGTTGTTATCTATATTTCATAGCCGTACGTTATAAGGGGGCTTTGCCCCCCCTAAAATTTTTTTTTATTTTTCGACAAACCCATTTTTCTTAATTGTATATGATTCACAAGCAAAAGATACATATAATCCTAAATTTTCACTTTTCTATCTTTAACCGTTATTTTTTTAAAAAAATTTCGTGGTTTAACATCTATATATATAAAATTCTAATTCGCAGGCTTTGTTACCGTACTCCTCCGAAACCGCTTGACCGATTTTCATGAAATTTGGCAGGTGGATTCGACCGGACAGGGAATAGGTTGTTATCTATATTTCATAGCCGTACGTTATAAGGGGGCTTTGCCCCCCCTAAAATTTTTTTTTATTTTTCGACAAACCGATTTTTCTTAATTGTATATGATTCACAAGCAAAAGATACATATAATCCTAAATTTTCACTTTTCTATCTTTAACCGTTATTTTTTTAAAAAAATTTCGTTGTTTAACATCTATATATATAAAATTCTCTTTCGCAGGCTTTGTTGCCAAACTCCTCCGAAACCACTTGACCGATTTTCATGAAATTTGGCAGGTGGATTCGACCGGACAGGGAGTAGGTTGTTATCTATATTTCATAGCCGTACGTTATAAGGGGGCTTTGCCCCCCCTAAAATTTTTTTTTATTTTTCGACAAACCGATTTTTCTTAATTGTATATGATTCACAAGCAAAAGATACATATAATCCTAAATTTTCACTTTTCTATCTTTAACCGTTATTTTTTTAAAAAAATTTCGTGGTTTAACATCTATATATATAAAATTCTAATTCGCAGGCTTTGTTACCGTACTCCTCCGAAACCGCTTGACCGATTTTCATGAAATTTGGCAGGTGGATTCGACCGGACAGGGAGTAGGTTGTTATCTATATTTCATAGCCGTACGTTATAAGGGGGCTTTGCCCCCCCTAAAATTTTTTTTTATTTTTCGACAAACCGATTTTTCTTAATTGTATATGATTCACAAGCAAAAGATACATATAATCCTAAATTTTCACTTTTCTATCTTTAACCGTTATTTTTTTAAAAAAATTTCGTTGTTTAACATCTATATATATAAAATTCTCTTTCGCAGGCTTTGTTGCCAAACTCCTCCGAAACCACTTGACCGATTTTCATGAAATTTGGCAGGTGGATTCGACCGGACAGGGAGTAGGTTGTTATCTATATTTCATAGCCGTACGTTATAAGGGGGCTTTGCCCCCCCTAAATTTTTTTTTTATTTTTCGACAAACCGATTTTTCTTAATTGTATATGATTCACAAGCAAAAGATACATATAATCCTAAATTTTCACTTTTCTATCTTTAACCGTTATTTTTTTAAAAAAATTTCGTGGTTTAACATCTATATATATAAAATTCTAATTCGCAGGCTTTGTTACCGTACTCCTCCGAAACCGCTTGACCGATTTTCATGAAATTTGGCAGGTGGATTCGACCGGACAGGGAGTAGGTTGTTATCTATATTTCATAGCCGTACGTTATAAGGGGGCTTTGCCCCCCCTAAAATTTTTTTTTATTTTTCGACAAACCGATTTTTCTTAATTGTATATGATTCACAAGCAAAAGATACATATAATCCTAAATTTTCACTTTTCTATCTTTAACCGTTATTTTTTTAAAAAAATTTCGTTGTTTAACATCTATATATATAAAATTCTCTTTCGCAGGCTTTGTTGCCAAACTCCTCCGAAACCACTTGACCGATTTTCATGAAATTTGGCAGGTGGACTGGACCGGACAGGGAGTAGGTTGTTATCTATATTTCATAGCCGTACGTTATAAGGGGGCTTTGCCCCCCCTAAAATTTTTTTTTATTTTTCGACAAACCCATTTTTCTTAATTGTATATGATTCACAAGCAAAAGATACATATAATCCTAAATTTTCACTTTTCTATCTTTAACCGTTATTTTTTTAAAAAAATTTCGTGGTTTAACATCTATATATATAAAATTCTAATTCGCAGGCTTTGTTACCGTACTCCTCCGAAACCGCTTGACCGATTTTCATGAAATTTGGCAGGTGGATTCGACCGGACAGGGAGTAGGTTGTTATCTATATTTCATAGCCGTACGTTATAAGGGGGCTTTGCCCCCCCTAAAATTTTTTTTTATTTTTCGACAAACCGATTTTTCTTAATTGTATATGATTCACAAGCAAAAGATACATATAATCCTAAATTTTCACTTTTCTATCTTTAACCGTTATTTTTTTAAAAAAATTTCGTTGTTTAACATCTATATATATAAAATTCTCTTTCGCAGGCTTTGTTGCCAAACTCCTCCGAAACCACTTGACCGATTTTCATGAAATTTGGCAGGTGGACTGGACCGGACAGGGAGTAGGTTGTTATCTATATTTCATAGCCGTACGTTATAAGGGGGCTTTGCCCCCCCTAAAATTTTTTTTTATTTTTCGACAAACCCATTTTTCTTAATTGTATATGATTCACAAGCAAAAGATACATATAATCCTAAATTTTCACTTTTCTATCTTTAACCGTTATTTTTTTAAAAAAATTTCGTGGTTTAACATCTATATATATAAAATTCTAATTCGCAGGCTTTGTTACCGTACTCCTCCGAAACCGCTTGACCGATTTTCATGAAATTTGGCAGGTGGATTCGACCGGACAGGGAGTAGGTTGTTATCTATATTTCATAGCCGTACGTTATAAGGGGGCTTTGCCCCCCCTAAAATTTTTTTTTATTTTTCGACAAACCGATTTTTCTTAATTGTATATGATTCACAAGCAAAAGATACATATAATCCTAAATTTTCACTTTTCTATCTTTAACCGTTATTTTTTTAAAAAAATTTCGTTGTTTAACATCTATATATATAAAATTCTCTTTCGCAGGCTTTGTTGCCAAACTCCTCCGAAACCACTTGACCGATTTTCATGAAATTTGGCAGGTGGACTGGACCGGACAGGGAGTAGGTTGTTATCTATATTTCATAGCCGTACGTTATAAGGGGGCTTTGCCCCCCCTAAAATTTTTTTTTATTTTTCGACAAACCCATTTTTCTTAATTGTATATGATTCACAAGCAAAAGATACATATAATCCTAAATTTTCACTTTTCTATCTTTAACCGTTATTTTTTTAAAAAAATTTCGTGGTTTAACATCTATATATATAAAATTCTAATTCGCAGGCTTTGTTACCGTACTCCTCCGAAACCGCTTGACCGATTTTCATGAAATTTGGCAGGTGGATTCGACCGGACAGGGAGTAGGTTGTTATCTATATTTCATAGCCGTACGTTATAAGGGGGCTTTGCCCCCCCTAAAATTTTTTTTTATTTTTCGACAAACCGATTTTTCTTAATTGTATATGATTCACAAGCAAAAGATACATATAATCCTAAATTTTCACTTTTCTATCTTTAACCGTTATTTTTTTAAAAAAATTTCGTTGTTTAACATCTATATATATAAAATTCTCTTTCGCAGGCTTTGTTGCCAAACTCCTCCGAAACCACTTGACCGATTTTCATGAAATTTGGCAGGTGGACTGGACCGGACAGGGAGTAGGTTGTTATCTATATTTCATAGCCGTACGTTATAAGGGGGCTTTGCCCCCCCTAAAATTTTTTTTTATTTTTCGACAAACCCATTTTTCTTAATTGTATATGATTCACAAGCAAAAGATACATATATCCTAAATTTTCACTTTTCTATCTTTAACCGTTATTTTTTTTAAAAAATTTCGTGGTTTAACATCTATATATATAAAATTCTAATTCGCAGGCTTTGTTACCGTACTCCTCCGAAACCGCTTGACCGATTTTCATGAAATTTGGCAGGTGGATTCGACCGGACAGGGAGTAGGTTGTTATCTATATTTCATAGCCGTACGTTATAAGGGGGCTTTGCCCCCCCTAAAATTTTTTTTTATTTTTCGACAAACCGATTTTTCTTAATTGTATATGATTCACAAGCAAAAGATACATATAATCCTAAATTTTCACTTTTCTATCTTTAACCGTTATTTTTTTAAAAAAATTTCGTGGTTTAACATCTATATATATAAAATTCTAATTCGCAGGCTTTGTTACCGTACTCCTCCGAAACCGCTTGACCGATTTTCATGAAATTTGGCAGGTGGATTCGACCGGACAGGGAGTAGGTTGTTATCTATATTTCATAGCCGTACGTTATAAGGGGGCTTTGCCCCCCCTAAAATTTTTTTTTATTTTTCGACAAACCCATTTTTCTTAATTGTATATGATTCACAAGCAAAAGATACATATAATCCTAAATTTTCACTTTTCTATCTTTAACCGTTATTTTTTTAAAAAAATTTCGTGGTTTAACATCTATATATATAAAATTCTCTTTCGCAGGCTTTGTTGCCAAACTCCTCCGAAACCGCTTGACCGATTTTCATGAAATTTGGCAGGTGGACTCGACCGGACAGGGAGTAGGTTGTTATCTATATTTCATAGCCGTACGTTATAAGGGGGCTTTGCCCCCCCTAAAATTTTTTTTTTATTTTTCGACAAACCGATTTTTCTTAATTGTATATGATTCACAAGCAAAAGATACATATAATCCTAAATTTTCACTTTTCTATCTTTAACCGTTATTTTTTTAAAAAAATTTCGTGGTTTAACATCTATATATATAAAATTCTCTTTCGCAGGCTTTGTTGCCAAACTCCTCCGAAACCACTTGACCGATTTTCATGAAATTTGGCAGGTGGACTGGACCGGACAGGGAGTAGGTTGTTATCTATATTTCATAGCCGTACGTTATAAGGGGGCTTTGCCCCCCCTAAAATTTTTTTTTATTTTTCGACAAACCGATTTTTCTTAATTGTATATGATTCACAAGCAAAAGATACATATAATCCTAAATTTTCACTTTTCTATCTTTAACCGTTATTTTTTTAAAAAAATTTCGTGGTTTAACATCTATATATAAAATTCTAATTCGCAGGCTTTGTTACCGTACTCCTCCGAAACCGCTTGACCGATTTTCATGAAATTTGGCAGGTGGACTGGACCGGACAGGGAGTAGGTTGTTATCTATATTTCATAGCTGTACGTTATAAGGGGGCTTTGCCCCCCCTAAATTTTTTTTTTATTTTTCGACAAACCGATTTTTCTTAATTGTATATGATTCACAAGCAAAAGATACATATAATCCTAAATTTTCACTTTTCTATCTTTAACCGTTATTTTTTTAAAAAAATTTCGTGGTTTAACATCTATATATATAAAATTCTAATTCGCAGGCTTTGTTACCGTACTCCTCCGAAACCGCTTGACCGATTTTCATGAAATTTGGCAGGTGGACTCGACCGGACAGGGAGTAGGTTGTTATCTATATTTCATAGCCGTACGTTATAAGGGGGCTTTGCCCCCCCTAAAATTTTTTTTTATTTTTCGACAAACCGATTTTTCTTAATTGTATATGATTCACAAGCAAAAGATACATATAATCCTAAATTTTCACTTTTCTATCTTTAACCGTTATTTTTTTAAAAAAATTTCGTAGTTTAACATCTATATATATAAAATTCTCTTTCGCAGGCTTTGTTGCCAAACTCCTCCGAAACCGCTTGACCGATTTTCATGAAATTTGGCAGGTGGACTCGACCGGACAGGGAGTAGGTTGTTATCTATATTTCATAGCCGTACGTTATAAGGGGGCTTTGCCCCCCCTAAAATTTTTTTTTTATTTTTCGACAAACCGATTTTTCTTAATTGTATATGATTCACAAGCAAAAGATACATATAATCCGGACAGGGAGTAGGTTGTTATCTATATTTCATAGCCGTACGTTATAAGGGGGCTTTGCCCCCCCTAAAATTTTTTTTTATTTTTCGACAAACCGATTTTTCTTAATTGTATATGATTCACAAGCAAAAGATACATATAATCCTAAATTTTCACTTTTCTATCTTTAACCGTTATTTTTTTAAAAAAATTTCGTGGTTTAACATCTATATATATAAAATTCTAATTCGCAGGCTTTGTTACCGTACTCCTCCGAAACCGCTTGACCGATTTTCATGAAATTTGGCAGGTGGACTCGACCGGACAGGGAGTAGGTTGTTATCTATATTTCATAGCCGTACGTTATAAGGGGGCTTTGCCCCCCCTAAAATTTTTTTTTATTTTTCGACAAACCGATTTTTCTTAATTGTATATGATTCACAAGCAAAAGATACATATAATCCTAAATTTTCACTTTTCTATCTTTAACCGTTATTTTTTTAAAAAAATTTCGTAGTTTAACATCTATATATATAAAATTCTCTTTCGCAGGCTTTGTTGCCAAACTCCTCCGAAACCGCTTGACCGATTTTCATGAAATTTGGCAGGTGGACTCGACCGGACAGGGAGTAGGTTGTTATCTATATTTCATAGCCGTAAGTTATAAGGGGGCTTTGCCCCCCCTAAAATTTTTTTTTATTTTTCGACAAACCGATTTTTCTTAATTGTATATGATTCACAAGCAAAAGATACATATAATCCTAAATTTTCACTTTTCTATCTTTAACCGTTATTTTTTTAAAAAAATTTCGTAGTTTAACATCTATATATATAAAATTCTCTTTCGCAGGCTTTGTTGCCAAACTCCTCCGTAACCACTTGACCGATTTTCATGAAATTTGGCAGGTACACTCGACCGAACATGGAGTAGGTTGTTATCTATATTTCATGTCCGTACGTCATAAGGGGGCTTTGCCCCCCCCTAATATTTTTTTTTATTTTTCGACAAACCGATTTTTCTTAATTCTATATGATTCAGAAGCAAAAGATACATACAATCCTAAATTTTCACTTTTCTATCTTTAACCGTTATTTTTTTAAAAAAATTTCGTGGTTTAACATCTATATATATAAAATTCTAATTCGCAGGCTTTGTTACCGTACTCCTCCGAAACCGCTTGACTGATTTTCATGAAATTTGGCAGGTGGACTCGACCGGACAGGGAGTAGGTTGTTATCTATATTTCATAGCCGTACGTTATAAGGGGGCTTTGCCCCCCCTAATATTTTTTTTTATTTTTCGACAAACCGATTTTTCTTAATTGTATATGATTCAGAACCAAAAGATACATACAATCCTAAATTTTCACTTTTCTATCTTTAACCGTTATTTTTTTAAAAAAATTTCGTGGTTTAACATCTATATATATAAAATTCTAATTCGCAGGCTTTGTTACCGTACTCCTCCGAAACCGCTTGACCGATTTTCATGAAATTTGGCAGGTGGACTCGACCGGACAGGGAGTAGGTTGTTATCTATATTTCATAGCCGTACGTTATAAGGGGGCTTTGCCCCCCCTAAAATTTTTTTTTATTTTTCGACAAACCGATTTTTCTTAATTGTATATGATTCACAAGCAAAAGATACATACAATCCTAAATTTTCACTTTTCTATCTTTAACCGTTATTTTTTTAAAAAAATTTCGTAGTTTAACATCTATATATATAAAATTCTCTTTCGCAGGCTTTGTTGCCAAACTCCTCCGAAACCGCTTGACCGATTTTCATGAAATTTGGCAGGTGGACTCGACCGGACAGGGAGTAGGTTGTTATCTATATTTCATAGCCGTACGTTATAAGGGGGCTTTGCCCCCCCTAAAATTTTTTTTTTATTTTTCGACAAACCGATTTTTCTTAATTGTATATGATTCACAAGCAAAAGATACATATAATCCTAAATTTTCACTTTTCTATCTTTAACCGTTATTTTTTTAAAAAAATTTCGTGGTTTAACATCTATATATATAAAATTCTCTTTCGCAGGCTTTGTTGCCAAACTCCTCCGAAACCACTTGACCGATTTTCATGAAATTTGGCAGGTGGACTGGACCGGACAGGGAGTAGGTTGTTATCTATATTTCATAGCCGTACGTTATAAGGGGGCTTTGCCCCCCCTAAAATTTTTTTTTATTTTTCGACAAACCGATTTTTCTTAATTGTATATGATTCACAAGCAAAAGATACATATAATCCTAAATTTTCACTTTTCTATCTTTAACCGTTATTTTTTTAAAAAAATTTCGTAGTTTAACATCTATATATAAAATTCTAATTCGCAGGCTTTGTTACCGTACTCCTCCGAAACCGCTTGACCGATTTTCATGAAATTTGGCAGGTGGACTGGACCGGACAGGGAGTAGGTTGTTATCTATATTTCATAGCTGCACGTTATAAGGGGGCTTTGCCCCCCCTAAATTTTTTTTTTATTTTTCGACAAACCGATTTTTCTTAATTGTATATGATTCACAAGCAAAAGATACATATAATCCTAAATTTTCACTTTTCTATCTTTAACCGTTATTTTTTTAAAAAAATTTCGTGGTTTAACATCTATATATATAAAATTCTAATTCGCAGGCTTTGTTACCGTACTCCTCCGAAACCGCTTGACCGATTTTCATGAAATTTGGCAGGTGGACTCGACCGGACAGGGAGTAGGTTGTTATCTATATTTCATAGCCGTACGTTATAAGGGGGCTTTGCCCCCCCTAAAATTTTTTTTTATTTTTCGACAAACCGATTTTTCTTAATTGTATATGATTCACAAGCAAAAGATACATATAATCCTAAATTTTCACTTTTCTATCTTTAACCGTTATTTTTTTAAAAAAATTTCGTAGTTTAACATCTATATATATAAAATTCTCTTTCGCAGGCTTTGTTGCCAAACTCCTCCGAAACCGCTTGACCGATTTTCATGAAATTTGGCAGGTGGACTCGACCGGACAGGGAGTAGGTTGTTATCTATATTTCATAGCCGTACGTTATAAGGGGGCTTTGCCCCCCCTAAAATTTTTTTTTTATTTTTCGACAAACCGATTTTTCTTAATTGTATATGATTCACAAGCAAAAGATACATATAATCCGGACAGGGAGTAGGTTGTTATCTATATTTCATAGCCGTACGTTATAAGGGGGCTTTGCCCCCCCTAAAATTTTTTTTTATTTTTCGACAAACCGATTTTTCTTAATTGTATATGATTCACAAGCAAAAGATACATATAATCCTAAATTTTCACTTTTCTATCTTTAACCGTTATTTTTTTAAAAAAATTTCGTGGTTTAACATCTATATATATAAAATTCTAATTCGCAGGCTTTGTTACCGTACTCCTCCGAAACCGCTTGACCGATTTTCATGAAATTTGGCAGGTGGACTCGACCGGACAGGGAGTAGGTTGTTATCTATATTTCATAGCCGTACGTTATAAGGGGGCTTTGCCCCCCCTAAAATTTTTTTTTATTTTTCGACAAACCGATTTTTCTTAATTGTATATGATTCACAAGCAAAAGATACATATAATCCTAAATTTTCACTTTTCTATCTTTAACCGTTATTTTTTTAAAAAAATTTCGTAGTTTAACATCTATATATATAAAATTCTCTTTCGCAGGCTTTGTTGCCAAACTCCTCCGAAACCGCTTGACCGATTTTCATGAAATTTAGCAGGTGGACTCGACCGGACAGGGAGTAGGTTGTTATCTATATTTCATAGCCGTACGTTATAAGGGGGCTTTGCCCCCCCTAAAACCACTTGACCGATTTTCATGAAATTTGGCAGGTGGACTCGACCGGACAGGGAGTAGGTTGTTATCTATATTTCATAGCCGTACGTTATAAGGGGGCTTTGCCCCCCCTAATATTTTTTTTTATTTTTCGACAAACCGATTTTTCTTAATTGTATATGATTCAGAACCAAAAGATACATACAATCCTAAATTTTCACTTTTCTATCTTTAACCGTTATTTTTTTAAAAAAATTTCGTGGTTTAACATCTATATATATAAAATTCTAATTCGCAGGCTTTGTTACCGTACTCCTCCGAAACCGCTTGACCGATTTTCATGAAATTTGGCAGGTGGACTCGACCGGACAGGGAGTAGGTTGTTATCTATATTTCATAGCCGTACGTTATAAGGGGGCTTTGCCCCCCCTAAAATTTTTTTTTATTTTTCGACAAACCGATTTTTCTTAATTGTATATGATTCACAAGCAAAAGATACATACAATCCTAAATTTTCACTTTTCTATCTTTAACCGTTATTTTTTTAAAAAAATTTCGTAGTTTAACATCTATATATATAAAATTCTCTTTCGCAGGCTTTGTTGCCAAACTCCTCCGAAACCGCTTGACCGATTTTCATGAAATTTGGCAGGTGGACTCGACCGGACAGGGAGTAGGTTGTTATCTATATTTCATAGCCGTACGTTATAAGGGGGCTTTGCCCCCCCTAAAATTTTTTTTTTATTTTTCGACAAACCGATTTTTCTTAATTGTATATGATTCACAAGCAAAAGATACATATAATCCTAAATTTTCACTTTTCTATCTTTAACAGTTATTTTTTTAAAAAAATTTCGTGGTTTAACATCTATATATATAAAATTCTCTTTCGCAGGCTTTGTTGCCAAACTCCTCCGAAACCACTTGACCGATTTTCATGAAATTTGGCAGGTGGACTGGACCGGACAGGGAGTAGGTTGTTATCTATATTTCATAGCCGTACGTTATAAGGGGGCTTTGCCCCCCCTAAAATTTTTTTTTATTTTTCGACAAACCGATTTTTCTTAATTGTATATGATTCACAAGCAAAAGATACATATAATCCTAAATTTTCACTTTTCTATCTTTAACCGTTATTTTTTTAAAAAAATTTCGTGGTTTAACATCTATATATAAAATTCTAATTCGCAGGCTTTGTTACCGTACTCCTCCGAAACCGCTTGACCGATTTTCATGAAATTTGGCAGGTGGACTGGACCGGACAGGGAGTAGGTTGTTATCTATATTTCATAGCTGTACGTTATAAGGGGGCTTTGCCCCCCCTAAATTTTTTTTTTATTTTTCGACAAACCGATTTTTCTTAATTGTATATGATTCACAAGCAAAAGATACATATAATCCTAAATTTTCACTTTTCTATCTTTAACCGTTATTTTTTTAAAAAAATTTCGTGGTTTAACATCTATATATATAAAATTCTAATTCGCAGGCTTTGTTACCGTACTCCTCCGAAACCGCTTGACCGATTTTCATGAAATTTGGCAGGTGGACTCGACCGGACAGGGAGTAGGTTGTTATCTATATTTCATAGCCGTACGTTATAAGGGGGCTTTGCCCCCCCTAAAATTTTTTTTTATTTTTCGACAAACCGATTTTTCTTAATTGTATATGATTCACAAGCAAAAGATACATATAATCCTAAATTTTCACTTTTCTATCTTTAACCGTTATTTTTTTAAAAAAATTTCGTAGTTTAACATCTATATATATAAAATTCTCTTTCGCAGGCTTTGTTGCCAAACTCCTCCGAAACCGCTTGACCGATTTTCATGAAATTTGGCAGGTGGACTCGACCGGACAGGGAGTAGGTTGTTATCTATATTTCATAGCCGTACGTTATAAGGGGGCTTTGCCCCCCCTAAAATTTTTTTTTTATTTTTCGACAAACCGATTTTTCTTAATTGTATATGATTCACAAGCAAAAGATACATATAATCCGGACAGGGAGTAGGTTGTTATCTATATTTCATAGCCGTACGTTATAAGGGGGCTTTGCCCCCCCTAAAATTTTTTTTTATTTTTCGACAAACCGATTTTTCTTAATTGTATATGATTCACAAGCAAAAGATACATATAATCCTAAATTTTCACTTTTCTATCTTTAACCGTTATTTTTTTAAAAAAATTTCGTGGTTTAACATCTATATATATAAAATTCTAATTCGCAGGCTTTGTTACCGTACTCCTCCGAAACCGCTTGACCGATTTTCATGAAATTTGGCAGGTGGACTCGACCGGACAGGGAGTAGGTTGTTATATATATTTCATAGCCGTACGTTATAAGGGGGCTTTGCCCCCCCTAAAATTTTTTTTTATTTTTCGACAAACCGATTTTTCTTAATTGTATATGATTCACAAGCAAAAGATACATATAATCCTAAATTTTCACTTTTCTATCTTTAACCGTTATTTTTTTAAAAAAATTTCGTAGTTTAACATCTATATATATAAAATTCTCTTTCGCAGGCTTTGTTGCCAAACTCCTCCGAAACCGCTTGACCGATTTTCATGAAATTTGGCAGGTGGACTCGACCGGACAGGGAGTAGGTTGTTATCTATATTTCATAGCCGTACGTTATAAGGGGGCTTTGCCCCCCCTAAAATTTTTTTTTATTTTTCGACAAACCGATTTTTCTTAATTGTATATGATTCACAAGCAAAAGATACATATAATCCTAAATTTTCACTTTTCTATCTTTAACCGTTATTTTTTTAAAAAAATTTCGTAGTTTAACATCTATATATATAAAATTCTCTTTCGCAGGCTTTGTTGCCAAACTCCTCCGTAACCACTTGACCGATTTTCATGAAATTTGGCAGGTACACTCGACCGAACATGGAGTAGGTTGTTATCTATATTTCATGTCCGTACGTCATAAGGGGGCTTTGCCCCCCCCTAATATTTTTTTTTATTTTTCGACAAACCGATTTTTCTTAATTCTATATGATTCAGAAGCAAAAGATACATACAATCCTAAATTTTCACTTTTCTATCTTTAACCGTTATTTTTTTAAAAAAATTTCGTGGTTTAACATCTATATATATAAAATTCTAATTCGCAGGCTTTGTTACCGTACTCCTCCGAAACCGCTTGACTGATTTTCATGAAATTTGGCAGGTGGACTCGACCGGACAGGGAGTAGGTTGTTATCTATATTTCATAGCCGTACGTTATAAGGGGGCTTTGCCCCCCCTAATATTTTTTTTTATTTTTCGACAAACCGATTTTTCTTAATTGTATATGATTCAGAACCAAAAGATACATACAATCCTAAATTTTCACTTTTCTATCTTTAACCGTTATTTTTTTAAAAAAATTTCGTGGTTTAACATCTATATATATAAAATTCTAATTCGCAGGCTTTGTTACCGTACTCCTCCGAAACCGCTTGACCGATTTTCATGAAATTTGGCAGGTGGACTCGACCGGACAGGGAGTAGGTTGTTATCTATATTTCATAGCCGTACGTTATAAGGGGGCTTTGCCCCCCCTAAAATTTTTTTTTATTTTTCGACAAACCGATTTTTCTTAATTGTATATGATTCACAAGCAAAAGATACATACAATCCTAAATTTTCACTTTTCTATCTTTAACCGTTATTTTTTTAAAAAAATTTCGTAGTTTAACATCTATATATATAAAATTCTCTTTCGCAGGCTTTGTTGCCAAACTCCTCCGAAACCGCTTGACCGATTTTCATGAAATTTGGCAGGTGGACTCGACCGGACAGGGAGTAGGTTGTTATCTATATTTCATAGCCGTACGTTATAAGGGGGCTTTGCCCCCCCTAAAATTTTTTTTTTATTTTTCGACAAACCGATTTTTCTTAATTGTATATGATTCACAAGCAAAAGATACATATAATCCTAAATTTTCACTTTTCTATCTTTAACCGTTATTTTTTTAAAAAAATTTCGTGGTTTAACATCTATATATATAAAATTCTCTTTCGCAGGCTTTGTTGCCAAACTCCTCCGAAACCACTTGACCGATTTTCATGAAATTTGGCAGGTGGACTGGACCGGACAGGGAGTAGGTTGTTATCTATATTTCATAGCCGTACGTTATAAGGGGGCTTTGCCCCCCCTAAAATTTTTTTTTATTTTTCGACAAACCGATTTTTCTTAATTGTATATGATTCACAAGCAAAAGATACATATAATCCTAAATTTTCACTTTTCTATCTTTAACCGTTATTTTTTTAAAAAAATTTCGTGGTTTAACATCTATATATAAAATTCTAATTCGCAGGCTTTGTTACCGTACTCCTCCGAAACCGCTTGACCGATTTTCATGAAATTTGGCAGGTGGACTGGACCGGACAGGGAGTAGGTTGTTATCTATATTTCATAGCTGTACGTTATAAGGGGGCTTTGCCCCCCCTAAATTTTTTTTTTATTTTTCGACAAACCGATTTTTCTTAATTGTATATGATTCACAAGCAAAAGATACATATAATCCTAAATTTTCACTTTTCTATCTTTAACCGTTATTTTTTTAAAAAAATTTCGTGGTTTAACATCTATATATATAAAATTCTAATTCGCAGGCTTTGTTACCGTACTCCTCCGAAACCGCTTGACCGATTTTCATGAAATTTGGCAGGTGGACTCGACCGGACAGGGAGTAGGTTGTTATCTATATTTCATAGCCGTACGTTATAAGGGGGCTTTGCCCCCCCTAAAATTTTTTTTTATTTTTCGACAAACCGATTTTTCTTAATTGTATATGATTCACAAGCAAAAGATACATATAATCCTAAATTTTCACTTTTCTATCTTTAACCGTTATTTTTTTAAAAAAATTTCGTAGTTTAACATCTATATATATAAAATTCTCTTTCGCAGGCTTTGTTGCCAAACTCCTCCGAAACCGCTTGACCGATTTTCATGAAATTTGGCAGGTGGACTCGACCGGACAGGGAGTAGGTTGTTATCTATATTTCATAGCCGTACGTTATAAGGGGGCTTTGCCCCCCCTAAAATTTTTTTTTTATTTTTCGACAAACCGATTTTTCTTAATTGTATATGATTCACAAGCAAAAGATACATATAATCCGGACAGGGAGTAGGTTGTTATCTATATTTCATAGCCGTACGTTATAAGGGGGCTTTGCCCCCCCTAAAATTTTTTTTTATTTTTCGACAAACCGATTTTTCTTAATTGTATATGATTCACAAGCAAAAGATACATATAATCCTAAATTTTCACTTTTCTATCTTTAACCGTTATTTTTTTAAAAAAATTTCGTGGTTTAACATCTATATATATAAAATTCTAATTCGCAGGCTTTGTTACCGTACTCCTCCGAAACCGCTTGACCGATTTTCATGAAATTTGGCAGGTGGACTCGACCGGACAGGGAGTAGGTTGTTATCTATATTTCATAGCCGTACGTTATAAGGGGGCTTTGCCCCCCCTAAAATTTTTTTTTATTTTTCGACAAACCGATTTTTCTTAATTGTATATGATTCACAAGCAAAAGATACATATAATCCTAAATTTTCACTTTTCTATCTTTAACCGTTATTTTTTTAAAAAAATTTCGTAGTTTAACATCTATATATATAAAATTCTCTTTCGCAGGCTTTGTTGCCAAACTCCTCCGAAACCGCTTGACCGATTTTCATGAAATTTGGCAGGTGGACTCGACCGGACAGGGAGTAGGTTGTTATCTATATTTCATAGCCGTACGTTATAAGGGGGCTTTGCCCCCCCTAAAACCACTTGACCGATTTTCATGAAATTTGGCAGGTGGACTCGACCGGACAGGGAGTAGGTTGTTATCTATATTTCATAGCCGTACGTTATAAGGGGGCTTTGCCCCCCCTAATATTTTTTTTTATTTTTCGACAAACCGATTTTTCTTAATTGTATATGATTCAGAACCAAAAGATACATACAATCCTAAATTTTCACTTTTCTATCTTTAACCGTTATTTTTTTAAAAAAATTTCGTGGTTTAACATCTATATATATAAAATTCTAATTCGCAGGCTTTGTTACCGTACTCCTCCGAAACCGCTTGACCGATTTTCATGAAATTTGGCAGGTGGACTCGACCGGACAGGGAGTAGGTTGTTATCTATATTTCATAGCCGTACGTTATAAGGGGGCTTTGCCCCCCCTAAAATTTTTTTTTATTTTTCGACAAACCGATTTTTCTTAATTGTATATGATTCACAAGCAAAAGATACATACAATCCTAAATTTTCACTTTTCTATCTTTAACCGTTATTTTTTTAAAAAAATTTCGTAGTTTAACATCTATATATATAAAATTCTCTTTCGCAGGCTTTGTTGCCAAACTCCTCCGAAACCGCTTGACCGATTTTCATGAAATTTGGCAGGTGGACTCGACCGGACAGGGAGTAGGTTGTTATCTATATTTCATAGCCGTACGTTATAAGGGGGCTTTGCCCCCCCTAAAATTTTTTTTTTATTTTTCGACAAACCGATTTTTCTTAATTGTATATGATTCACAAGCAAAAGATACATATAATCCTAAATTTTCACTTTTCTATCTTTAACCGTTATTTTTTTAAAAAAATTTCGTGGTTTAACATCTATATATATAAAATTCTCTTTCGCAGGCTTTGTTGCCAAACTCCTCCGAAACCACTTGACCGATTTTCATGAAATTTGGCAGGTGGACTGGACCGGACAGGGAGTAGGTTGTTATCTATATTTCATAGCCGTACGTTATAAGGGGGCTTTGCCCCCCCTAAAATTTTTTTTTATTTTTCGACAAACCGATTTTTCTTAATTGTATATGATTCACAAGCAAAAGATACATATAATCCTAAATTTTCACTTTTCTATCTTTAACCGTTATTTTTTTAAAAAAATTTCGTGGTTTAACATCTATATATAAAATTCTAATTCGCAGGCTTTGTTACCGTACTCCTCCGAAACCGCTTGACCGATTTTCATGAAATTTGGCAGGTGGACTGGACCGGACAGGGAGTAGGTTGTTATCTATATTTCATAGCTGTACGTTATAAGGGGGCTTTGCCCCCCCTAAATTTTTTTTTTATTTTTCGACAAACCGATTTTTCTTAATTGTATATGATTCACAAGCAAAAGATACATATAATCCTAAATTTTCACTTTTCTATCTTTAACCGTTATTTTTTTAAAAAAATTTCGTGGTTTAACATCTATATATATAAAATTCTAATTCGCAGGCTTTGTTACCGTACTCCTCCGAAACCGCTTGACCGATTTTCATGAAATTTGGCAGGTGGACTCGACCGGACAGGGAGTAGGTTGTTATCTATATTTCATAGCCGTACGTTATAAGGGGGCTTTGCCCCCCCTAAAATTTTTTTTTATTTTTCGACAAACCGATTTTTCTTAATTGTATATGATTCACAAGCAAAAGATACATATAATCCTAAATTTTCACTTTTCTATCTTTAACCGTTATTTTTTTAAAAAAATTTCGTAGTTTAACATCTATATATATAAAATTCTCTTTCGCAGGCTTTGTTGCCAAACTCCTCCGAAACCGCTTGACCGATTTTCATGAAATTTGGCAGGTGGACTCGACCGGACAGGGAGTAGGTTGTTATCTATATTTCATAGCCGTACGTTATAAGGGGGCTTTGCCCCCCCTAAAATTTTTTTTTTATTTTTCGACAAACCGATTTTTCTTAATTGTATATGATTCACAAGCAAAAGATACATATAATCCGGACAGGGAGTAGGTTGTTATCTATATTTCATAGCCGTACGTTATAAGGGGGCTTTGCCCCCCCTAAAATTTTTTTTTATTTTTCGACAAACCGATTTTTCTTAATTGTATATGATTCACAAGCAAAAGATACATATAATCCTAAATTTTCACTTTTCTATCTTTAACCGTTATTTTTTTAAAAAAATTTCGTGGTTTAACATCTATATATATAAAATTCTAATTCGCAGGCTTTGTTACCGTACTCCTCCGAAACCGCTTGACCGATTTTCATGAAATTTGGCAGGTGGACTCGACCGGACAGGGAGTAGGTTGTTATCTATATTTCATAGCCGTACGTTATAAGGGGGCTTTGCCCCCCCTAAAATTTTTTTTTATTTTTCGACAAACCGATTTTTCTTAATTGTATATGATTCACAAGCAAAAGATACATATAATCCTAAATTTTCACTTTTCTATCTTTAACCGTTATTTTTTTAAAAAAATTTCGTAGTTTAACATCTATATATATAAAATTCTCTTTCGCAGGCTTTGTTGCCAAACTCCTCCGAAACCGCTTGACCGATTTTCATGAAATTTGGCAGGTGGACTCGACCGGACAGGGAGTAGGTTGTTATCTATATTTCATAGCCGTACGTTATAAGGGGGCTTTGCCCCCCCTAAAATTTTTTTTTTATTTTTCGACAAACCGATTTTTCTTAATTGTATATGATTCACAAGCAAAAGATACATATAATCCGGACAGGGAGTAGGTTGTTATCTATATTTCATAGCCGTACGTTATAAGGGGGCTTTGCCCCCCCTAAAATTTTTTTTTATTTTTCGACAAACCGATTTTTCTTAATTGTATATGATTCACAAGCAAAAGATACATATAATCCTAAATTTTCACTTTTCTATCTTTAACCGTTATTTTTTTAAAAAAATTTCGTGGTTTAACATCTATATATATAAAATTCTAATTCGCAGGCTTTGTTACCGTACTCCTCCGAAACCGCTTGACCGATTTTCATGAAATTTGGCAGGTGGACTCGACCGGACAGGGAGTAGGTTGTTATCTATATTTCATAGCCGTACGTTATAAGGGGGCTTTGCCCCCCCTAAAATTTTTTTTTATTTTTCGACAAACCGATTTTTCTTAATTGTATATGATTCACAAGCAAAAGATACATATAATCCTAAATTTTCACTTTTCTATCTTTAACCGTTATTTTTTTAAAAAAATTTCGTAGTTTAACATCTATATATATAAAATTCTCTTTCGCAGGCTTTGTTGCCAAACTCCTCCGAAACCGCTTGACCGATTTTCATGAAATTTGGCAGGTGGACTCGACCGGACAGGGAGTAGGTTGTTATCTATATTTCATAGCCGTACGTTATAAGGGGGCTTTGCCCCCCCTAAAACCACTTGACCGATTTTCATGAAATTTGGCAGGTATACTCCCTGCTGAGTTGCGAACAAAACGGTGCTATTTTTACTTCTCTAGCGCAGTCCGTTTCCGAACTGCGTTATGCCGTGCGTTAGCGCGAACCGTAAGTCGTAGAAAAATTCTGAGCACAGAAGAAGAAACAACGGGAAATTTTATAATAGCAAAGTGCAGCAGATTAACTTTTGGACTCAAATTGGATAAAATATGAATTTTTTAATTTTACGAAATTTTCAAAAAATCTTGCTTTCGCTGGGCAAACCATCCAGTTTATTCATGTTAACTAGATGAACAAACGAAAAATATCGTGAACACTATTGCGTGTCTTAAATGATCGATAATATTTTTTGTTATTGTCATAATTAATTAATATTTAGAATTTTAAGGTATGAATTAAAAAAAAATTTATTTTACATTTAATATTTGATGGGGGCGAGTTAAAAGTGCACTGAGTCATGCAGTGCTCTATGGGTGCAACAGTATGTTTTTGAATTCCTGAGAGAGAAGGTGTGGTCATATCAAAGGAATGTTATATATGTTTCATATCTCTCAATGCTACTCACTGTGTTGCCTATTCAAAATGGAAGAATATGTGTTTTAATTTATAAGAGAGATGGTTTGGACATATCAAAATAATTTTATACAAATTTGTTTAATATTTCTCAATACAAGTTACTGTTTTGCTGAAAAAATGGAAGAATATGGGTTGGTTTATTCATGAGCGAGATGGTTTGGTCATATGAAAAGAATGTTATATACTATATAACATTGTTTTCGAATATATAAGATATTAGGTTTAATATTTCTCAATGCAAATCAGTATTTTGCCGGCTTAAAGGAGAAGAATATGTGTTTGAATTCGTGGGTGAGATGGTTTGGACAGATCAAAAGAAAGTTATAAAATTATGTTTAATATTTCTCAATGCAAATTACTGTTTTACCGACTTAAAAGTGGAAGAATATGTGTTTGTAATTTATGAGGGAGGTGGTTTGGTCATATCAAAAGAAAGTTAAGTATATATGTTTAATATTTCTCAATACTACTTACTATTTTGCCTACCTAAAAGTTGAAAAATGTGGGTTTCAATTCATGAGTGAAAGAGTATGACGTATTTGATTTCATTTGAGAGATGGTTTGGTCATATCAATAAAATGTTATATTTTTAATATGTCTCAATGCAAATTACTGTTTTGCCGACTTAAAAGTAGAAGAATATGTGTTTTAATTGATAAGAGAGATGGTTTGGAAATATACAAAGAAAATGATGTCTTGATTCCGCTTATACTAATGATTCCAACGGACTTACCGTTTGAAAATTGCAAGAATAACTTCGTTTAAAAAGTAACGAGTTTTCAGGTTTGGCACACGGAAATTTTTTGCGCGTAGGGAAACCGTCATCGTTACAGTGGAACCTCGATAAGTCGGATTAATCAGGACCGCGGCCGATCCGGTTTATCGAAAATCCGAGTAAGCCGGAGAATATGGTAAAAATTAATAAAATACTGATACTTACATACAGATAAACTTCCATTATAATTGCAAAAACATGAAATACATACATAGCACAGTAGGTACATCTAAATTACGTACAGTGGTATACAGTATTGTTCATTTCTTGGTAAAAAACTCATACAGTAACATTTTTATTGTTGAAATGTTTGTTTGATGAAAATCGGTCCGGGTTAGCCGGACTTCCGGGTTATTGGAGGCCGACTTATCGGGGTTCCACTGTATTTATTTTGCACCAAGAATAGAGTATTGTTTATAAAAAAGTATTACATTGATGCAAATTTTTGTCATACATTATTTTTTAGATTTTCTGTTAATTTACTTAGTGAACTTTGAGATATCATTATTTAATTCACAATAACACCGGTACGAAGTTCGTCGGGTCAGTAATTAAAATAAAATTAAAATTATATACAATTTTGTTTACTTTGCTGGTGCAGAATTTAGACACACAACCCTATGACGTCACGACACGTTTTAGGCTAGCTGCAATAATTTAAATTTAGAATTGTTTTTAGGGGCCAAACGGAACACAAAAACAACTTTTTATCTTTGATACATGTTTTAAATTATTTTATGTTGCGATTTATAACATTCTTTTCGAATTTCAAATTTATGCAAGTTCCTTATTGACCTAGAATCAAAATTATAACACATTATCTAATTATGACCCACTATCTAAGGTGCAACGAAGTTCACCGGGTCATCTAGTCTATATATATAAAATTCTAATTCGCAGGCTTTGTTACCGTACTCCTCCGAAACCGCTTGACCGATTTTCATGAAATTTGGCAGGTGGACTCGACCGGACAGGGAGTAGGTTGTTATCTATATTTCATAGCCGTACGTTATAAGGGGGCTTTGCCCCCCCCTAAAATTTTTTTTTATTTTTTGACAAACCAATTTTTCTTAATTGTATATGATTCACAAGCAAAAGATACATATAATCCTAAATTTTCACTTTTCTATCTTTAACGGTTATTTTTTTTTTAAAAATTTCGTGGTTTAACATCTATATATATAAAATTCTAATTCGCAGGTTTTGTTACCGTACTCCTCCGAAACCGCTTGACCGATTTTCATGAAATTTGGCAGGTGGACTCGACCGGACAGGGAGTAGGTTGATATCTATATTTCATAGCCGTACGTTATAAGGGGGCTTTGCCCCCCCTAAAATTTTTTTTTATTTTTCGACAAACCAATTTTTCTTAATTGTACATGATTCACAAGCAAAAGATACATATAATCCTAAATTTTCACTTTTCTATCTTTAACCGTTATTTTTTTAAAAAAATTTCGTGGTTTAACATCTATATATATAAAATTCTAATTCGCAGGCTTTGTTACCGTACTCCTCCGAAACCGCTTGACCGATTTTCATGAAATTTGGCAGGTGGACTCGACCGGACAGGGAGTAGGTTGTTATCTATATTTCATAGCCGTACGTTATAAGGGGGCTTTGCCCCCCTAAAATTTTTTTTTATTTTTCGACAAACCAATTTTTCTTAATTGTATATGATTCACAAGCAAAAGATACATATAATCCTAAATTTTCACTTTTCTATCTTTAACCGTTATTTTTTTTAAAAAATTTCGTGGTTTAACATCTATATATATAAAATTCTCTTTCGCAGGCTTTGTTGCCAAACTCCTCCGAAACCACTTGACCGATTTTCATGAAATTTGGCAGGTACACTCGACCGAACATGGAGTAGGTTGTTATCTATATTTCATGTCCGTACGTCATAAGGGGGCTTTGCCCCCCCTAATATTTTTTTTTATTTTTCGACAAACCGATTTTTCTTAATTCTATATGATTCAGAAGCAAAAGATACATACAATCCTAAATTTTCACTTTTCTATCTTTAACCGTTATTTTTTTAAAAAAATTTCGTGGTTTAACATCTATATATATAAAATTCTCTTTCGCAGGCTTTGTTGCCAAACTCCTCCGAAACCACTTGACCGATTTTCATGAAATTTGGCAGGTACACTCGACCGAACATGGAGTAGGTTGTTATCTATATTTCATGTCCGTACGTCATAAGGGGGCTTTGCCCCCCCCTAATATTTTTTTTTATTTTTCGACAAACCGATTTTTCTTAATTCTATATGATTCAGAAGCAAAAGATACATACAATCCTAAATTTTCACTTTTCTATCTTTAACCGTTATTTTTTTAAAAAAATTTCGTGGTTTAACATCTATATATATAAAATTCTCTTTCGCAGGCTTTGTTGCCAAACTCCTCCGAAACCACTTGACCGATTTTCATGAAATTTGGCAGGTACACTCGACCGAACATGGAGTAGGTTGTTATCTATATTTCATGTCCGTACGTCATAAGGGGGCTTTGCCCCCCCCTAATATTTTTTTTTATTTTTCGACAAACCGATTTTTCTTAATTCTATATGATTCAGAAGCAAAAGATACATACAATCCTAAATTTTCACTTTTCTATCTTTAACCGTTATTTTTTTAAAAAAATTTCGTGGTTTAACATCTATATATATAAAATTCTCTTTCGCAGGCTTTGTTGCCAAACTCCTCCGAAACCACTTGACCGATTTTCATGAAATTTGGCAGGTACACTCGACCGAACATGGAGTAGGTTGTTATCTATATTTCATGTCCGTACGTCATAAGGGGGCTTTGCCCCCCCCTAATATTTTTTTTTATTTTTCGACAAACCGATTTTTCTTAATTCTATATGATTCAGAAGCAAAAGATACATACAATCCTAAATTTTCACTTTTCTATCTTTAACCGTTATTTTTTTAAAAAAATTTCGTGGTTTAACATCTATATATATAAAATTCTCTTTCGCAGGCTTTGTTGCCAAACTCCTCCGAAACCACTTGACCGATTTTCATGAAATTTGGCAGGTACACTCGACCGAACATGGAGTAGGTTGTTATCTATATTTCATGTCCGTACGTCATAAGGGGGCTTTGCCCCCCCCTAATATTTTTTTTTATTTTTCGACAAACCGATTTTTCTTAATTCTATATGATTCAGAAGCAAAAGATACATACAATCCTAAATTTTCACTTTTCTATCTTTAACCGTTATTTTTTTAAAAAAATTTCGTGGTTTAACATCTATATATATAAAATTCTCTTTCGCAGGCTTTGTTGCCAAACTCCTCCGAAACCACTTGACCGATTTTCATGAAATTTGGCAGGTACACTCGACCGAACATGGAGTAGGTTGTTATCTATATTTCATGTCCGTACGTCATAAGGGGGCTTTGCCCCCCCCTAATATTTTTTTTTATTTTTCGACAAACCGATTTTTCTTAATTCTATATGATTCAGAAGCAAAAGATACATACAATCCTAAATTTTCACTTTTCTATCTTTAACCGTTATTTTTTTAAAAAAATTTCGTGGTTTAACATCTATATATATAAAATTCTCTTTCGCAGGCTTTGTTGCCAAACTCCTCCGAAACCACTTGACCGATTTTCATGAAATTTGGCAGGTACACTCGACCGAACATGGAGTAGGTTATTATCTATATTTCATGTCCGTACGTCATAAGGGGGCTTTGCCCCCCCCTAATATTTTTTTTTATTTTTCGACAAACCGATTTTTCTTAATTCTATATGATTCAGAAGCAAAAGATACATACAATCCTAAATTTTCACTTTTCTATCTTTAACCGTTATTTTTTTAAAAAAATTTCGTGGTTTAACATCTATATATATAAAATTCTCTTTCGCAGGCTTTGTTGCCAAACTCCTCCGAAACCACTTGACCGATTTTCATGAAATTTGGCAGGTACACTCGACCGAACATGGAGTAGGTTGTTATCTATATTTCATGTCCGTACGTCATAAGGGGGCTTTGCCCCCCCCCTAATATTTTTTTTTATTTTTCGACAAACCGATTTTTCTTAATTCTATATGATTCAGAAGCAAAAGATACATACAATCCTAAATTTTCACTTTTCTATCTTTAACCGTTATTTTTTTAAAAAAATTTCGTGGTTTAACATCTATATATATAAAATTCTAATTCGCAGGCTTTGTTACCGTACTCCTCCGAAACCGCTTGACTGATTTTCATGAAATTTGGCAGGTGGACTCGACCGGACAGGGAGTAGGTTGTTATCTATATTTCATAGCCGTACGTTATAAGGGGGCTTTGCCCCCCCTAATATTTTTTTTTATTTTTCGACAAACCGATTTTTCTTAATTGTATATGATTCAGAAGCAAAAGATACATACAATCCTAAATTTTCACTTTTCTATCTTTAACCGTTATTTTTTTAAAAAAATTTCGTGGTTTAACATCTATATATATAAAATTCTCTTTCGCAGGCTTTGTTGCCAAACTCCTCCGAAACCACTTGACCGATTTTGATGAAATTTGGCAGGTACACTCGACCGAACATGGAGTAGGTTGTTATCTATATTTCATGTCCGTACGTCATAAGGGGGCTTTGCCCCCCCCTAATATTTTTTTTTATTTTTCGACAAACCGATTTTTCTTAATTCTATATGATTCAGAAGCAAAAGATACATACAATCCTAAATTTTCACTTTTCTATCTTTAACCGTTATTTTTTTAAAAAAATTTCGTGGTTTAACATCTATATATATAAAATTCTCTTTCGCAGGCTTTGTTGCCAAACTCCTCCGAAACCACTTGACCGATTTTCATGAAATTTGGCAGGTACACTCGACCGAACATGGAGTAGGTTGTTATCTATATTTCATGTCCGTACGTCATAAGGGGGCTTTGCCCCCCCCTAATATTTTTTTTTATTTTTCGACAAACCGATTTTTCTTAATTCTATATGATTCAGAAGCAAAAGATACATACAATCCTAAATTTTCACTTTTCTATCTTTAACCGTTATTTTTTTTTAAAAATTTCGTGGTTTAACATCTATATATATAAAATTCTCTTTCGCAGGCTTTGTTGCCAAACTCCTCCGAAACCACTTGACCGATTTTCATGAAATTTGGCAGGTACACTCGACCGAACATGGAGTAGGTTGTTATCTATATTTCATGTCCGTACGTCATAAGGGGGCTTTGCCCCCCCCTAATATTTTTTTTTATTTTTCGACAAACCGATTTTTCTTAATTCTATATGATTCAGAAGCAAAAGATACATACAATCCTAAATTTTCACTTTTCTATCTTTAACCGTTATTTTTTTAAAAAAATTTCGTGGTTTAACATCTATATATATAAAATTCTAATTCGCAGGCTTTGTTACCGTACTCCTCCGAAACCGCTTGACTGATTTTCATGAAATTTGGCAGGTGGACTCGACCGGACAGGGAGTAGGTTGTTATCTATATTTCATAGCCGTACGTTATAAGGGGGCTTTGCCCCCCCTAATATTTTTTTTTATTTTTCGACAAACCGATTTTTCTTAATTGTATATGATTCAGAAGCAAAAGATACATACAATCCTAAATTTTCACTTTTCTATCTTTAACCGTTATTTTTTTAAAAAAATTTCGTGGTTTAACATCTATATATATAAAATTCTCTTTCGCAGGCTTTGTTGCCAAACTCCTCCGAAACCACTTGACCGATTTTCATGAAATTTGGCAGGTACACTCGACCGAACATGGAGTAGGTTGTTATCTATATTTCATGTCCGTACGTCATAAGGGGGCTTTGCCCCCCCCTAATATTTTTTTTTATTTTTCGACAAACCGATTTTTCTTAATTCTATATGATTCAGAAGCAAAAGATACATACAATCCTAAATTTTCACTTTTCTATCTTTAACCGTTATTTTTTTAAAAAAATTTCGTGGTTTAACATCTATATATATAAAATTCTCTTTCGCAGGCTTTGTTGCCAAACTCCTCCGAAACCACTTGACCGATTTTCATGAAATTTGGCAGGTACACTCGACCGAACATGGAGTAGGTTGTTATCTATATTTCATGTCCGTACGTCATAAGGGGGCTTTGCCCCCCCCTAATATTTTTTTTTATTTTTCGACAAACCGATTTTTCTTAATTCTATATGATTCAGAAGCAAAAGATACATACAATGCTAAATTTTCACTTTTCTATCTTTAACCGTTATTTTTTTTTTAAAATTTCGTTGTTTAACATCTATATATATAAAATTCTCTTTCGCAGGCTTTGTTGCCAAACTCCTCCGAAACCACTTGACCGATTTTCATGAAATTTGGCAGGTACACTCGACCGAACATGGAGTAGGTTGTTATCTATATTTCATGTCCGTACGTCATAAGGGGGCTTTGCCCCCCCCTAATATTTTTTTTTTATTTTTCGACAAACCGATTTTTCTTAATTCTATATGATTCAGAAGCAAAAGATACATACAATCCTAAATTTTCACTTTTCTATCTTTAACCGTTATTTTTTTAAAAAAATTTCGTGGTTTAACATCTATATATATAAAATTCTAATTCGCAGGCTTTGTTACCGTACTCCTCCGAAACCGCTTGACTGATTTTCATGAAATTTGGCAGGTGGACTCGACCGGACAGGGAGTAGGTTGTTATCTATATTTCATAGCCGTACGTTATAAGGGGGCTTTGCCCCCCCTAATATTTTTTTTTTATTTTTCGACAAACCGATTTTTCTTAATTGTATATGATTCAGAAGCAAAAGATACATACAATCCTAAATTTTCACTTTTCTATCTTTAACCGATATTTTTTTAAAAAAATTTCGTGGTTTAACATCTATATATATAAAATTCTCTTTCGCAGGCTTTGTTGCCAAACTCCTCCGAAACCACTTGACCGATTTTCATGAAATTTGGCAGGTACACTCGACCGAACATGGAGTAGGTTGTTATCTATATTTCATGTCCGTACGTCATAAGGGGGCTTTGCCCCCCCCTAATATTTTTTTTTATTTTTCGACAAACCGATTTTTCTTAATTCTATATGATTCAGAAGCAAAAGATACATACAATCCTAAATTTTCACTTTTCTATCTTTAACCGTTATTTTTTTTTAAAAATTTCGTGGTTTAACATCTATATATATAAAATTCTCTTTCGCAGGCTTTGTTGCCAAACTCCTCCGAAACCACTTGACCGATTTTCATGAAATTTGGCAGGTACACTCGACCGAACATGGAGTAGGTTGTTATCTATATTTCATGTCCGTACGTCATAAGGGGGCTTTGCCCCCCCCTAATATTTTTTTTTATTTTTCGACAAACCGATTTTTCTTAATTCTATATGATTCAGAAGCAAAAGATACATACAATCCTAAATTTTCACTTTTCTATCTTTAACCGTTATTTTTTTAAAAAAATTTCGTGGTTTAACATCTATATATATAAAATTCTAATTCGCAGGCTTTGTTACCGTACTCCTCCGAAACCGCTTGACTGATTTTCATGAAATTTGGCAGGTGGACTCGACCGGACAGGGAGTAGGTTGTTATCTATATTTCATAGCCGTACGTTATAAGGGGGCTTTGCCCCCCCTAATATTTTTTTTTATTTTTCGACAAACCGATTTTTCTTAATTGTATATGATTCAGAAGCAAAAGATACATACAATCCTAAATTTTCACTTTTCTATCTTTAACCGTTATTTTTTTAAAAAAATTTCGTGGTTTAACATCTATATATATAAAATTCTCTTTCGCAGGCTTTGTTGCCAAACTCCTCCGAAACCACTTGACCGATTTTCATGAAATTTGGCAGGTACACTCGACCGGACATGGAGTAGGTTGTTATCTATATTTCATGTCCGTACGTCATAAGGGGGCTTTGCCCCCCCCTAATATTTTTTTTTATTTTTCGACAAACCGATTTTTCTTAATTCTATATGATTCAGAAGCAAAAGATACATACAATCCTAAATTTTCACTTTTCTATCTTTAACCGTTATTTTTTTAAAAAAATTTCGTGGTTTAACATCTATATATATAAAATTCTCTTTCGCAGGCTTTGTTGCCAAACTCCTCCGAAACCACTTGACCGATTTTCATGAAATTTGGCAGGTACACTCGACCGAACATGGAGTAGGTTGTTATCTATATTTCATGTCCGTACGTCATAAGGGGGCTTTGCCCCCCCCTAATATTTTTTTTTATTTTTCGACAAACCGATTTTTCTTAATTCTATATGATTCAGAAGCAAAAGATACATACAATCCTAAATTTTCACTTTTCTATCTTTAACCGTTATTTTTTTAAAAAAATTTCGTGGTTTAACATCTATATATATATAAAATTCTCTTTCGCAGGCTTTGTTGCCAAACTCCTCCGAAACCACTTGACCGATTTTCATGAAATTTGGCAGGTACACTCGACCGAACATGGAGTAGGTTGTTATCTATATTTCATGTCCGTACGTCATAAGGGGGCTTTGCCCCCCCCTAATATTTTTTTTTATTTTTCGACAAACCGATTTTTCTTAATTCTATATGATTCAGAAGCAAAAGATACATACAATCCTAAATTTTCACTTTTCTATCTTTAACCGTTATTTTTTTAAAAAAATTTCGTGGTTTAACATCTATATATATAAAATTCTAATTCGCAGGCTTTGTTACCGTACTCCTCCGAAACCGCTTGACTGATTTTCATGAAATTTGGCAGGTGGACTCGACCGGACAGGGAGTAGGTTGTTATCTATATTTCATAGCCGTACGTTATAAGGGGGCTTTGCCCCCCCTAATATTTTTTTTTATTTTTCGACAAACCGATTTTTCTTAATTGTATATGATTCAGAAGCAAAAGATACATACAATCCTAAATTTTCACTTTTCTATCTTTAACCGTTATTTTTTTAAAAAAATTTCGTGGTTTAACATCTATATATATAAAATTCTAATTCGCAGGCTTTGTTACCGTACTCCTCCGAAACCGCTTGACCGATTTTCATGAAATTTGGCAGGTGGACTCGACCGGACAGGGAGTAGGTTTTTATCTATATTTCATAGCCGTACGTTATAAGGGGGCTTTGCCCCCCCTAAAATTTTTTTTTATTTTTCGACAAACCGATTTTTCTTAATTGTATATGATTCACAAGCAAAAGATACATATAATCCTAAATTTTCACTTTTCTATCTTTAACCGTTATTTTTTTAAAAAAATTTCGTAGTTTAACATCTATATATATAAAATTCTCTTTCGCAGGCTTTGTTGCCAAACTCCTCCGAAACCGCTTGACCGATTTTCATGAAATTTGGCAGGTGGACTCGACCGGACAGGGAGTAGGTTGTTATCTATATTTCATAGCCGTACGTTATAAGGGGGCTTTGCCCCCCCTAAAATTTTTTTTTTATTTTTCGACAAACCGATTTTTCTTAATTGTATATGATTCACAAGCAAAAGATACATATAATCCTAAATTTTCACTTTTCTATCTTTAACCGTTATTTTTTTAAAAAAATTTCGTGGTTTAACATCTATATATATAAAATTCTCTTTCGCAGGCTTTGTTGCCAAACTCCTCCGAAACCACTTGACCGATTTTCATGAAATTTGGCAGGTGGACTGGACCGGACAGGGAGTAGGTTGTTATCTATATTTCATAGCCGTACGTTATAAGGGGGCTTTGCCCCCCCTAAAATTTTTTTTTATTTTTCGACAAACCGATTTTTCTTAATTGTATATGATTCACAAGCAAAAGATACATATAATCCTAAATTTTCACTTTTCTATCTTTAACCGTTATTTTTTTAAAAAAATTTCGTGGTTTAACATCTATATATATAAAATTCTCTTTCGCAGGCTTTGTTGCCAAACTCCTCCGAAACCACTTGACCGATTTTCATGAAATTTGGCAGGTACACTCGACCGAACATGGAGTAGGTTGTTATCTATATTTCATGTCCGTACGTCATAAGGGGGCTTTGCCCCCCCCTAATATTTTTTTTTATTTTTCGACAAACCGATTTTTCTTAATTCTATATGATTCAGAAGCAAAAGATACATACAATCCTAAATTTTCACTTTTCTATCTTTAACCGATATTTTTTTAAAAAAATTTCGTGGTTTAACATCTATATATATAAAATTCTCTTTCGCAGGCTTTGTTGCCAAACTCCTCCGAAACCACTTGACCGATTTTCATGAAATTTGGCAGGTACACTCGACCGAACATGGAGTAGGTTGTTATCTATATTTCATGTCCGTACGTCATAAGGGGGCTTTGCCCCCCCCTAATATTTTTTTTTATTTTTCGACAAACCGATTTTTCTTAATTCTATATGATTCAGAAGCAAAAGATACATACAATCCTAAATTTTCACTTTTCTATCTTTAACCGTTATTTTTTTAAAAAAATTTCGTGGTTTAACATCTATATATATAAAATTCTCTTTCGCAGGCTTTGTTGCCAAACTCCTCCGAAACCACTTGACCGATTTTCATGAAATTTGGCAGGTACACTCGACCGAACATGGAGTAGGTTGTTATCTATATTTCATGTCCGTACGTCATAAGGGGGCTTTGCCCCCCCCTAATATTTTTTTTTATTTTTCGACAAACCGATTTTTCTTAATTCTATATGATTCAGAAGCAAAAGATACATACAATCCTAAATTTTCACTTTTCTATCTTTAACCGTTATTTTTTTAAAAAAATTTCGTGGTTTAACATCTATATATATAAAATTCTCTTTCGCAGGCTTTGTTGCCAAACTCCTCCGAAACCACTTGACCGATTTTCATGAAATTTGGCAGGTACACTCGACCGAACATGGAGTAGGTTGTTATCTATATTTCATGTCCGTACGTCATAAGGGGGCTTTGCCCCCCCCTAATATTTTTTTTTATTTTTCGACAAACCGATTTTTCTTAATTCTATATGATTCAGAAGCAAAAGATACATACAATCCTAAATTTTCACTTTTCTATCTTTAACCGTTATTTTTTTAAAAAAATTTCGTTGTTTAACATCTATATATATAAAATTCTCTTTCGCAGGCTTTGTTGCCAAACTCCTCCGAAACCACTTGACCGATTTTCATGAAATTTGGCAGGTACACTCGACCGAACATGGAGTAGGTTGTTATCTATATTTCATGTCCGTACGTCATAAGGGGGCTTTGCCCCCCCCTAATATTTTTTTTTTATTTTTCGACAAACCGATTTTTCTTAATTCTATATGATTCAGAAGCAAAAGATACATACAATCCTAAATTTTCACTTTTCTATCTTTAAACCGTTATTTTTTTTTAAAAATTTCGTGGTTTAACATCTATATATATAAAATTCTCTTTCGCAGGCTTTGTTGCCAAACTCCTCCGAAACCACTTGACCGATTTTCATGAAATTTGGCAGGTACACTCGACCGAACATGGAGTAGGTTGTTATCTATATTTCATGTCCGTACGTCATAAGGGGGCTTTGCCCCCCCCTAATATTTTTTTTTATTTTTCGACAAACCGATTTTTCTTAATTCTATATGATTCAGAAGCAAAAGATACATACAATCCTAAATTTTCACTTTTCTATCTTTAACCGTTATTTTTTTAAAAAAATTTCGTGGTTTAACATCTATATATATAAAATTCTAATTCGCAGGCTTTGTTACCGTACTCCTCCGAAACCGCTTGACTGATTTTCATGAAATTTGGCAGGTGGACTCGACCGGACAGGGAGTAGGTTGTTATCTATATTCATAGCCGTACGTTATAAGGGGGCTTTGCCCCCCCTAATATTTTTTTTTATTTTTCGACAAACCGATTTTCTTAATTGTATATGATTCAGAAGCAAAAGATACATACAATCCTAAATTTTCACTTTTCTATCTTTAACCGTTATTTTTTTAAAAAAATTTCGTGGTTTAACATCTATATATATAAAATTCTCTTTCGCAGGCTTTGTTGCCAAACTCCTCCGAAACCACTTGACCGATTTTCATGAAATTTGGCAGGTACACTCGACCGAACATGGAGTAGGTTGTTATCTATATTTCATGTCCGTACGTCATAAGGGGGCTTTGCCCCCCCCTAATATTTTTTTTTTATTTTTCGACAAACCGATTTTTCTTAATTCTATATGATTCAGAAGCAAAAGATACATACAATCCTAAATTTTCACTTTTCTATCTTTAACCGTTATTTTTTTAAAAAAATTTCGTGGTTTAACATCTATATATATAAAATTCTCTTTCGCAGGCTTTGTTGCCAAACTCCTCCGAAACCACTTGACCGATTTTCATGAAATTTGGCAGGTACACTCGACCGAACATGGAGTAGGTTGTTATCTATATTTCATGTCCGTACGTCATAAGGGGGCTTTGCCCCCCCCTAATATTTTTTTTTATTTTTCGACAAACCGATTTTTCTTAATTCTATATGATTCAGAAGCAAAAGATACATACAATCCTAAATTTTCACTTTTCTATCTTTAACCGTTATTTTTTTAAAAAAATTTCGTGGTTTAACATCTATATATATAAAATTCTCTTTCGCAGGCTTTGTTGCCAAACTCCTCCGAAACCACTTGACCGATTTTCATGAAATTTGGCAGGTACACTCGACCGAACATGGAGTAGGTTGTTATCTATATTTCATGTCCGTACGTCATAAGGGGGCTTTGCCCCCCCCTAATATTTTTTTTTATTTTTCGACAAACCGATTTTTCTTAATTCTATATGATTCAGAAGCAAAAGATACATACAATCCTAAATTTTCACTTTTCTATCTTTAACCGTTATTTTTTTAAAAAAATTTCGTGGTTTAACATCTATATATATAAAATTCTAATTCGCAGGCTTTGTTACCGTACTCCTCCGAAACCGCTTGACTGATTTTCATGAAATTTGGCAGGTGGACTCGACCGGACAGGGAGTAGGTTGTTATCTATATTTCATAGCCGTACGTTATAAGGGGGCTTTGCCCCCCCTAATATTTTTTTTTATTTTTCGACAAACCGATTTTTCTTAATTGTATATGATTCAGAAGCAAAAGATACATACAATCCTAAATTTTCACTTTTCTATCTTTAACCGTTATTTTTTTAAAAAAATTTCGTGGTTTAACATCTATATATATAAAATTCTAATTCGCAGGCTTTGTTACCGTACTCCTCCGAAACCGCTTGACCGATTTTCATGAAATTTGGCAGGTGGACTCGACCGGACAGGGAGTAGGTTTTTATCTATATTTCATAGCCGTACGTTATAAGGGGGCTTTGCCCCCCCTAAAATTTTTTTTTATTTTTCGACAAACCGATTTTTCTTAATTGTATATGATTCACAAGCAAAAGATACATATAATCCTAAATTTTCACTTTTCTATCTTTAACCGTTATTTTTTTAAAAAAATTTCGTAGTTTAACATCTATATATATAAAATTCTCTTTCGCAGGCTTTGTTGCCAAACTCCTCCGAAACCGCTTGACCGATTTTCATGAAATTTGGCAGGTGGACTCGACCGGACAGGGAGTAGGTTGTTATCTATATTTCATAGCCGTACGTTATAAGGGGGCTTTGCCCCCCCTAAAATTTTTTTTTTATTTTTCGACAAACCGATTTTTCTTAATTGTATGATTCACAAGCAAAAGATACATATAATCCTAAATTTTCACTTTTCTATCTTTAACCGTTATTTTTTTTAAAAAATTTCGTGGTTTAACATCTATATATATAAAATTCTCTTTCGCAGGCTTTGTTGCCAAACTCCTCCGAAACCACTTGACCGATTTTCATGAAATTTGGCAGGTGGACTGGACCGGACAGGGAGTAGGTTGTTATCTATATTTCATAGCCGTACGTTATAAGGGGGCTTTGCCCCCCCTAAAATTTTTTTTTATTTTTCGACAAACCGATTTTTCTTAATTGTATATGATTCACAAGCAAAAGATACATATAATCCTAAATTTTCACTTTTCTATCTTTAACCGTTATTTTTTTAAAAAAATTTCGTGGTTTAACATCTATATATAAAATTCTAATTCGCAGGCTTTGTTACCGTACTCCTCCGAAACCGCTTGACCGATTTTCATGAAATTTGGCAGGTGGACTGGACCGGACAGGGAGTAGGTTGTTATCTATATTTCATAGCTGTACGTTATAAGGGGGCTTTGCCCCCCCTAAATTTTTTTTTTATTTTTCGACAAACCGATTTTTCTTAATTGTATATGATTCACAAGCAAAAGATACATATAATCCTAAATTTTCACTTTTCTATCTTTAACCGTTATTTTTTTAAAAAAATTTCGTGGTTTAACATCTATATATATAAAATTCTAATTCGCAGGCTTTGTTACCGTACTCCTCCGAAACCGCTTGACCGATTTTCATGAAATTTGGCAGGTGGACTCGACCGGACAGGGAGTAGGTTGTTATCTATATTTCATAGCCGTACGTTATAAGGGGGCTTTGCCCCCCCTAAAATTTTTTTTTATTTTTCGACAAACCGATTTTTCTTAATTGTATATGATTCACAAGCAAAAGATACATATAATCCTAAATTTTCACTTTTCTATCTTTAACCGTTATTTTTTTAAAAAAAATTTCGTAGTTTAACATCTATATATATAAAATTCTCTTTCGCAGGCTTTGTTGCCAAACTCCTCCGAAACCGCTTGACCGATTTTCATGAAATTTGGCAGGTGGACTCGACCGGACAGGGAGTAGGTTGTTATCTATATTTCATAGCCGTACGTTATAAGGGGGCTTTGCCCCCCCTAAAATTTTTTTTTTATTTTTCGACAAACCGATTTTTCTTAATTGTATATGATTCACAAGCAAAAGATACATATAATCCGGACAGGGAGTAGGTTGTTATCTATATTTCATAGCCGTACGTTATAAGGGGGCTTTGCCCCCCCTAAAATTTTTTTTTATTTTTCGACAAACCGATTTTTCTTAATTGTATATGATTCACAAGCAAAAGATACATATAATCCTAAATTTTCACTTTTCTATCTTTAACCGTTATTTTTTTAAAAAAATTTCGTGGTTTAACATCTATATATATAAAATTCTAATTCGCAGGCTTTGTTACCGTACTCCTCCGAAACCGCTTGACCGATTTTCATGAAATTTGGCAGGTGGACTCGACCGGACAGGGAGTAGGTTGTTATCTATATTTCATAGCCGTACGTTATAAGGGGGTTTGCCCCCCCTAAAATTTTTTTTTATTTTTCGACAAACCGATTTTTCTTAATTCTATATGATTCAGAAGCAAAAGATACATACAATCCTAAATTTCCACTTTTCTATCTTTAACCGTTATTTTTTTAAAAAAATTTCGTGGTTTAACATCTATATATATATAAAATTCTCTTTCGCAGGCTTTGTTGCCAAACTCCTCCGAAACCACTTGACCGATTTTCATGAAATTTCGCAGGTGGACTCGACCGGACAGGGAGTAGGTTGTTATCTATATTTCATAGCCGTACGTCATAAGGGGGCTTTGCCCCCCCTAATAATTTTTTTTATTTTTCGACAAACCGATTTTTCTTAATTGTATATGATTCACAAGCAAAAGATACATATAATCCTAAATTTTCACTTTTCTATCTTTAACCGTTATTTTTTTAAAAAAATTTCGTAGTTTAACATCTATATATATAAAATTCTCTTTCGCAGGCTTTGTTGCCAAACTCCTCCGAAACCGCTTGACCGATTTTCATGAAATTTGGCAGGTGGACTCGACCGGACAGGGAGTAGGTTGTTATCTATATTTCATAGCCGTACGTTATAAGGGGGCTTTGCCCCCCCTAAAACCACTTGACCGATTTTCATGAAATTTGGCAGGTATACTCCCTGCTGTTGCGAACAAAACGGTGCTATTTTTACTTCTCTAGCGCAGTCCGTTTCCGAACTGCGTTATGCCGTGCGTTAGCGCGAACCGTAAGTCGTAGAAAAATTCTGAGCACAGAAGAAGAAACAACGGGAAATTTTATAATAGCAAAGTGCAGCAGATTAACTTTTGGACTCAAATTGGATAAAATATGAATTTTTTAATTTTACGAAATTTTCAAAAAATCTTGCTTTCGCTGGGCAAACCATCCAGTTTATTCATGTTAACTAGATGAACAAACGAAAAATATCGTGAACACTATTGCGTGTCTTAAATGATCGATAATATTTTTTGTTATTGTCATAATTAATTAATATTTAGAATTTTAAGGTATGAATTAAAAAAAAATTTATTTTACATTTAATATTTGATGGGGGCGAGTTAAAAGTGCACTGAGTCATGCAGTGCTCTATGGGTGCAACAGTATGTTTTTGAATTCCTGAGAGAGAAGGTGTGGTCATATCAAAGGAATGTTATATATGTTTCATATCTCTCAATGCTACTCACTGTGTTGCCTATTCAAAATGGAAGAATATGTGTTTTAATTTATAAGAGAGATGGTTTGGACATATCAAAATAATTTTATACAAATTTGTTTAATATTTCTCAATACAAGTTACTGTTTTGCTGAAAAAATGGAAGAATATGGGTTGGTTTATTCATGAGCGAGATGGTTTGGTCATATGAAAAGAATGTTATATACTATATAACATTGTTTTCGAATATATAAGATATTAGGTTTAATATTTCTCAATGCAAATCAGTATTTTGCCGGCTTAAAGGAGAAGAATATGTGTTTGAATTCGTGGGTGAGATGGTTTGGACAGATCAAAAGAAAGTTATAAAATTATGTTTAATATTTCTCAATGCAAATTACTGTTTTACCGACTTAAAAGTGGAAGAATATGTGTTTGTAATTTATGAGGGAGGTGGTTTGGTCATATCAAAAGAAAGTTAAGTATATATGTTTAATATTTCTCAATACTACTTACTATTTTGCCTACCTAAAAGTTGAAAAATGTGGGTTTCAATTCATGAGTGAAAGAGTATGACGTATTTGATTTCATTTGAGAGATGGTTTGGTCATATCAATAAAATGTTATATTTTTAATATGTCTCAATGCAAATTACTGTTTTGCCGACTTAAAAGTAGAAGAATATGTGTTTTAATTGATAAGAGAGATGGTTTGGAAATATACAAAGAAAATGATGTCTTGATTCCGCTTATACTAATGATTCCAACGGACTTACCGTTTGAAAATTGCAAGAATAACTTCGTTTAAAAAGTAACGAGTTTTCAGGTTTGGCACACGGAAATTTTTTGCGCGTAGGGAAACCGTCATCGTTACAGTGGAACCTCGATAAGTCGGATTAATCAGGACCGCGGCCGATCCGGTTTATCGAAAATCCGAGTAAGCCGGAGAATATGGTAAAAATTAATAAAATACTGATACTTACATACAGATAAACTTCCATTATAATTGCAAAAACATGAAATACATACATAGCACAGTAGGTACATCTAAATTACGTACAGTGGTATACAGTATTGTTCATTTCTTGGTAAAAAACTCATACAGTAACATTTTTATTGTTGAAATGTTTGTTTGATGAAAATCGGTCCGGGTTAGCCGGACTTCCGGGTTATTGGAGGCCGACTTATCGGGGTTCCACTGTATTTATTTTGCACCAAGAATAGAGTATTGTTTATAAAAAAGTATTACATTGATGCAAATTTTTGTCATACATTATTTTTTAGATTTTCTGTTAATTTACTTAGTGAACTTTGAGATATCATTATTTAATTCACAATAACACCGGTACGAAGTTCGTCGGGTCAGTAATTAAAATAAAATTAAAATTATATACAATTTTGTTTACTTTGCTGGTGCAGAATTTAGACACACAACCCTATGACGTCACGACACGTTTTAGGCTAGCTGCAATAATTTAAATTTAGAATTGTTTTTAGGGGCCAAACGGAACACAAAAACAACTTTTTATCTTTGATACATGTTTTAAATTATTTTATGTTGCGATTTATAACATTCTTTTCGAATTTCAAATTTATGCAAGTTCCTTATTGACCTAGAATCAAAATTATAACACATTATCTAATTATGACCCACTATCTAAGGTGCAACGAAGTTCACCGGGTCATCTAGTCTATATATATAAAATTCTAATTCGCAGGCTTTGTTACCGTACTCCTCCGAAACCACTTGACCGATTTTCATGAAATTTGGCAGGTATACTCGACCGGACATGGAGTAGGTTGTTATCTATATTTCATAGCCGTACGTCTAAAGGGGGCTCTGCCCCCCTAATAATTTTTTTTTTATTTTTCGACAAACCGATTTTTCTTATTTCTATATGATTCAGAAGCAAAAGATACATACAATCCTAAATTTTCACTTTTCTATCTTCAACCGTTATTTTTTTAAAAAAATTTCGTGGTTTAACATCTATATATATAAAATTCTAATTCGCAGGTTTTGTTACCGTACTCCTCCGAAACCGCTTGACCGATTTTCATGAAATTTGGCAGCTGGACTCGACCGGACAGGGAGTAGGCTGTTATCTATATTTCATAGCCGTACGTTATAAGGGGGCTTTGCCCCCCCCTAAAATTGTTTTTTTATTTTTCGACAAACCGATTTTTCTTATTTGTATATGATTCACAAGCAAAAGATACATATAATCCTAAATTTTCACTCTTCTATCTTTAACCGTTATTTTTTTAAAAAAATTTCGTGGTTTAACATCTATATATATAAAATTCTAATTCGCAGGCTTTGTTACCGTACTCCTCCGAAACCGCTTGACCGATTTTCATGAAATTTGGCAGGTGGACTCGACCGGACAGGGAGTAGGTTGTCATCTATATTTCATAGCCGTACGTTATAAGGGGGCTTTGCCCCCCCCTAAAATTTTTTTTTATTTTTCGACAAACCGATTTTTTTTAATTGTATATGATTCACAAGCAAAAGATACATATAATCCTAAATTTTCACTTTTCTATCTTTAACCGTTATTTTTTTAAAAAAATTTCGTGGTTTAACATCTATATATATAAAATTCTAATTCGCAGGCTTTGTTACCGTACTCCTCCGAAACCGCTTGACCGATTTTCATGAAATTTGGCAGGTGGACTCGACCGGACAGGGAGTAGGCTGTTATCTATATTTCATAGCCGTACGTCATAAGGGGGCTTAGCCCCCCCCTAATATTTTTTTTTATTTTTCGACAAACCGATTTTTCTTAATTGTATATGATTCACAAGCAAAAGATACATATAATCCTAAATTTTCACTTTTCTATCTTTAACCGTTATTTTTTTAAAAAAATTTCGTGGTTTAACATCTATATATATAAAATTCTAATTCGCAGGCTTTGTTACCGTACTCCTCCGAAACCGCTTGACCGATTTTCATGAAATTTGGCAGGTGGACTCGACCGGACAGGGAGTAGGCTGTTATCTATATTTCATAGCCGTACGTCATAAGGGGGCTTAGCCCCCCCCTAATATTTTTTTTTATTTTTCGACAAACCGATTTTTCTTAATTGTATATGATTCACAAGCAAAAGATACATATAATCCTAAATTTTCACTTTTCTATCTTTAACCGTTATTTTTTTAAAAAAATTTCGTGGTTTAACATCTATATATATAAAATTCTAATTCGCAGGCTTTGTTACCGTACTCCTCCGAAACCGCTTGACCGATTTTCATGAAATTTGGCAGGTATACTCGACCGGACATGGAGTAGGTTGTTATCTATATTTCATAGCCGTACGTCTAAAGGGGGCTCTGCCCCCCTAATAATTTTTTTTTATTTTTCGACAAACCGATTTTTCTTATTTCTATATGATTCAGAAGCAAAAGATACATACAATCCTAAATTTTCACTTTTCTATCTTCAACCGTTATTTTTTTAAAAAAATTTCGTGGTTTAACATCTATATATTATAAAATTCTAATTCGCAGGCTTTGTTACCGTACTCCTCCGAAACCGCTTGACCGATTTTCATGAAATTTGGCAGGTGGACTCGACCGGACAGGGAGTAGGCTGTTATCTATATTTCATAGCCGTACGTTATAAGGGGGCTTTGCCCCCCCCTAAAATTTTTTTTTATTTTTCGACAAACCGATTTTTCTTATTTGTATATGATTCACAAGCAAAAGATACATATAATCCTAAATTTTCACTTTTCTATCTTTAACCGTTATTTTTTTAAAAAAATTTCGTGGTTTAACATCTATATATATAAAATTCTAATTCGCAGGCTTTGTTACCGTACTCCTCCGAAACCGCTTGACCGATTTTCATGAAATTTGGCAGGTGGACTCGACCGGACAGGGAGTAGGTTGTCATCTATATTTCATAGCCGTACGTTATAAGGGGGCTTTGCCCCCCCCTAAAATTTTTTTTTATTTTTCGACAAACCGATTTTTTTTAATTGTATATGATTCACAAGCAAAAGATACATATAATCCTAAATTTTCACTTTTCTATCTTTAACCGTTATTTTTTTAAAAAAATTTCGTGGTTTAACATCTATATATATAAAATTCTAATTCGCAGGCTTTGTTACCGTACTCCTCCGAAACCGCTTGACCGATTTTCATGAAATTTGGCAGGTGGACTCGACCGGACGGGGAGTAGGTTGTTATCTATATTTCATAGCCGTACGTCATAAGGGGGCTTTGCCCCCCCCTAATATTTTTTTTTATTTTTCGACAAACCGATTTTTCTTAATTCTATATGATTCAGAAGCAAAAGATACATACAATCCTAAATTTTCACTTTTCTATCTTTAACCGTTATTTTTTTAAAAAAATTTCGTGGTTTAACATCTATATATATAAAATTCTAATTCGCAGGTTTTGTTACCGTACTCCTCCGAAACCGCTTGACCGATTTTCATGAAATTTGGCAGGTGGACTCGACCGGACAGGGAGTAGGTTGTTATCTATATTTCATAGCCGTACGTCATAAGGGGGCTTTGCATCCCCTAATAATTTTTTTTTGTTTTTCGACAAACCGATTTTTCTTAATTCTATATGATTCAGAAGCAAAAGATACATACAATCCTAAATTTTCACTTTTCTATCTGTAACCGTTATTTTTTTAAAAAAATTTCGTGGTTTAACATCTATCTATATATATAAAATTCTCTTTCGCAGGCTTTGTTGCCAAACTCCTCCGAAACCACTTGACCGATTTTCATGAAATTTGGCAGGTGGACTGGACCGGACAGGGAGTAGGTTGTTATCTATATTTCATAGCCGTACGTTATAAGGGGGCTTTGCCCCCCCTAAAATTTTTTTTTATTTTTCGACAAACCCATTTTTCTTAATTGTATATGATTCACAAGCAAAAGATACATATAATCCTAAATTTTCACTTTTCTATCTTTAACCGTTATTTTTTTAAAAAAATTTCGTGGTTTAACATCTATATATATAAAATTCTAATTCGCAGGCTTTGTTACCGTACTCCTCCGAAACCGCTTGACCGATTTTCATGAAATTTGGCAGGTGGATTCGACCGGACAGGGAGTAGGTTGTTATCTATATTTCATAGCCGTACGTTATAAGGGGGCTTTGCCCCCCCTAAAATTTTTTTTTATTTTTCGACAAACCGATTTTTCTTAATTGTATATGATTCACAAGCAAAAGATACATATAATCCTAAATTTTCACTTTTCTATCTTTAACCGTTATTTTTTTAAAAAAATTTCGTTGTTTAACATCTATATATATAAAATTCTCTTTCGCAGGCTTTGTTGCCAAACTCCTCCGAAACCACTTGACCGATTTTCATGAAATTTGGCAGGTGGACTGGACCGGACAGGGAGTAGGTTGTTATCTATATTTCATAGCCGTACGTTATAAGGGCGCTTTGCCCCCCCTAAAATTTTTTTTTATTTTTCGACAAACCCATTTTTCTTAATTGTATATGATTCACAAGCAAAAGATACATATAATCCTAAATTTTCACTTTTCTATCTTTAACCGTTATTTTTTTAAAAAAATTTCGTGGTTTAACATCTATATATATAAAATTCTAATTCGCAGGCTTTGTTACCGTACTCCTCCGAAACCGCTTGACCGATTTTCATGAAATTTGGCAGGTGGATTCGACCGGACAGGGAGTAGGTTGTTATCTATATTTCATAGCCGTACGTTATAAGGGGGCTTTGCCCCCCCTAAAATTTTTTTTTTATTTTTCGACAAACCGATTTTTCTTAATTGTATATGATTCACAAGCAAAAGATACATATAATCCTAAATTTTCACTTTTCTATCTTTAACCGTTATTTTTTTAAAAAAATTTCGTGGTTTAACATCTATATATATAAAATTCTAATTCGCAGGCTTTGTTACCGTACTCCTCCGAAACCGCTTGACCGATTTTCATGAAATTTGGCAGGTGGATTCGACCGGACAGGGAGTAGGTTGTTATCTATATTTCATAGCCGTACGTTATAAGGGGGCTTTGCCCCCCCTAAAATTTTTTTTTATTTTTCGACAAACCGATTTTTCTTAATTGTATATGATTCACAAGCAAAAGATACATATAATCCTAAATTTTCACTTTTCTATCTTTAACCGTTATTTTTTTAAAAAAATTTCGTTGTTTAACATCTATATATATAAAATTCTCTTTCGCAGGCTTTGTTGCCAA